>NC_140165.1:233928391-233950891 GCF_963971535.1 Notolepis coatsorum | reverse complement strand
GAACTCCTAAATAGACCTCCCCCAGAAATAACACCAGAGATCAGCAGTGTCCCATCAGAAACATTGAAGGTCAACTGTGGGAGGATATCTAAGGATGAAATAACCAGAGCCATCAAAAAGATGAAGGCTGGAAAAGCACCAGGAGTTGACAACATCCCCCCTGTTATTCTGAAAGCTGATCCCAAAGCGACCACAGAGGTTCTATACCACCTCCTCAACAAGATCTGGGATACAGAGGTAATCCCAATAGAATGGAAAATGGGCTTAATGGTCACCATTCCAAAAAGAGGAAACCTCAGTGAATGCCACAACTGGAGAGGCATAATGCTCCTGTCCGTCCCTAGCAAGGTTCTTTGTAGGAATATCTTAGATAGGATACAAGCAGCCTTAGACGGTCAGTTGAGGAAAGAGAAAGCAGGTTTTAGGAAGGATAAGTCATGCACAGACCATATTGCTACTTTAAGAATTATCATCAAGCAGTGTGTTGAGTGGCAAAACTCCCTGTACATGAATTTTGTAGACTTTGAAAAAGCCTTTGACAGCCTAGATAGGGAAGTGCTTTGGAAACTCCTAGGTCACTATGGCCTACCCTCTAAGATCATCAACCTAATAAAGAACATGTACCAGGATTTCAATGGCCGGGTGATCTGCAAGGGCAAACTGTCAGACACCTTTGCCATCACAACAGGGGTACGGCAGGGTTGTCTCCTTTCTCCTTTGATTTTCCTCATTGCCATTGACTGGATCATGAGAAGAACAACTGAAAATCAATGGACAGGAATCCAGTGGACCTTGTTTACCCAGCTCGAGGACCTGGATTTCACAGACGACCTTGCACTCATCTACCGGACACCTTGCTGTCATCTACCTGCTGAACCGAGCCTACACTCACCTAGACAAGCCGGGGAGCACTGTGAGAGTAATTTAGTGAATCTTAAAAGTGAGGAACCAGCTGACTTGATTAAAGGGGCGTGTTTAAAACTGCCATTTTGTTTAGTTAAGTGCCGTATAACAAAGCAGGGTAGCCGGACCAGCACTCACAGGTTCAATGTTTTTTTAATTGGCAGCCTGAATCAAAGCAGACATGTTTCGGACTAATGTCCTTCTTCAGTGGTATGGCTAGCCATACCACTGAAGAAGGACATTAGTCCGAAACATGTCTGCTTTGATTCAGGCTGCCAATTAAAAAAACATTGAACCTGTGAGTGCTGGTCCGGCTACCCTGCTTTGTTATACTGAACTTTATGGGATTACAGCACCCAGTGTGAGTACTTGTGAGCGCGGTCTAACTTGACTATATTGTTTAGTTAAGTGCCCCCATTAAGGGACTGTTTCCTATTTACTAGCAGCAACTGATTTGCTAAGTGAGCCATTAAGAGCCTGCCCTGTTTAAAAGCAGAAGTCCAGACTGTGTTGAAATCACTCTGTACTGAGCTCTGTTAAGGAAGGACAGGACACACTCACTGAGAAACATTGCTTTATACTGAAAACTAGGGTAAGCCATTTTAAGTTTATTAGTGAATCTTAAAAGTGAGGAACCAGCTGACTTGATTAACACTTTGGTTGCCTAAGGTTAAATTAATGATATACCATAGATTGCCAGCGCTATTTGTCTATGGAGAAAGTCCCCTTCTTTGCAGGGCTATAACTTTTTAAATTCTATTGCTACATTGCCATTATTAGGGCCCATTCAAAGTCCTATATGTATTGTTCATTGTGTAGCAACGTTAAACTTTTTCATTCACATATTCATAGTAAAGTATGGTCTAATGTATAAGTATGTTTTCATCTCTTTCTGCAGCTTTCTCCAGAACGTGATATATAGCCCCAAATGCATTATATTGATGATGAAATACAGTTTGATGGCAATCAGCGCGATATAAAAAATTCCAACTAGACGTACTTCTAGAAGTTACTACACGTCATCTGATGTTGACCGGATGGGCGAGGGGGCGTTTATAATTCCGTGGGCAGCGTTATACCAATCATCTAATGTGGGTCAAATGTTGATAATATCAGTTATTATCGAAGACGGTAACGTTACATGCTGAAACTCACCCCAGTCTCCGCGCGCCGTTGGGCGATCATCGTCGAGTAGAAATGTTATCATTATGGGATATATTATTACCCGGTCCATCTCCAGCTTGTATAATGGTATATACGTCCAAATCATGTTGTTTATCGAGTTATTGGCAATCGATCGCTATGTAGAGTGACGAGCTAGAGTCACGGGACATGTACCGAGTGGCCGGAAGCAATACGGACGTCTAGCAAAACCTCTAGTGCGCTTCCTGTTAAGCGCTTGCGCCGATCGGCCACCAGATGGCGCTCCTGAACCGCCAGAGAGCTCAGTGGGTCCTGCTGGTGGATCTCAGGCCAGCGGAGGGACATTATGAATCCGATCGCAGATTTTTGAAATATTGATATAAAGACGACGTACAGCGTCCCCCGGCAACTTTAGCATGGCCAGCAAAGACGTCTAAAGACGGCTCCCGGCACCCAAAGTGTTTAAAACGGCCATTTTGTTTTGTTAAGTGCCATATATAAAAGAAGCAGTGAAGCCAGACCAGCATTCTCAGGTTCAAAATTTAATGGCAGCCTGAAACAAACATGTTTCGGAATTACATATTCCTTCTTCAGTGTTATGTTTGTTTCAGGCTGCCATTAAATGTTGAACCTGAGAGTGCTGGTCTGGCTTCACTGCTTCTTTTATATAATACTTAATGGGATTTCAGCACCCAGTGTCGTATCTTGAGAGCGCGGTCTAACTTGACGTTTTGTTAAGTGCCCCCATTAAGGTCCAGGTGTTAAGACAGCACTAATTAGTGATAAGAGATTTAAAGGCTTGCTGGCTTAGCGTCGAGAAACGAAGAGGGACAAAGAGGAGGAGTTTTCCTGGAGTTCTCTGCAGAGGGATCCACCGATCCACCCAGTGCTAAGTACACCATATTCCTATATTTCCCTCCCACTCTGCTATTTCTCTACTTCCTCCCTGCCACTCTTGACAAGACAATGTGTCTCATACCTATATCCACAATCTGCTCCTCTAGAACAGATTCAACCCACCCACGGCAGTTTGCTAGCAACCCGGCTAATCTCTCCTACCCTCCTACAGCCACTAATACACCTGTCACAGTACGGGGAGGCTTATGGAATTGTCAATCAGCAGTCAAGAAAGCTGACTTCATTACTGCCTACGCCCATAGTCTAAATCTGCAGCTCCTGGCTCTAACTGAGACCTGGATAACCCCCAATAACTCATCAACACCTGCAGCATTATCTACAAACTATAACTTCACTCACACACCTCGACCCTCCAGACGGGGGGTGGAGGCACTGGCCTCATGACATCTCCTTCATGGGCTACAAACGTAACACCACTCCCAGAACTGTCACTCTCCTCTCTCGAATATCATGCAGTATCTGTCTCTAATCCTTTCAATCTCACCATTGTTACACTCTACCGCCCTCCAGGTCCACTCGATCACTTCACAGATGAGCTGGACATGCTTCTAAGCTCCTTACCGGAAGATGGTACCCCTCTCCTTCTATTGGGCGACTTCAACCTGCCTGACTCATCTCAGTCAGTCATAGTAGTCTCCCTCCTACAATCGTTTGACCTGACTCCCACTGCCATGCCTCCCACCCACAAAGCAGGCAACTCCTTGGATCTCATATTTTCCCGTAACTCCAGCATCATTAACACCACGGTAACTCCCCTACATGTATCTGACCATTCCTTCATATCCTTCTCACTAACTCTCATGCTTAACCGAAAGGTCTTCACCCCAACTCAAACAGTCTCACTCAGACGCAACCTGCCCTCCCTATCCCCCTCCACCCTCTCCTCTGACATACTATCCACTCTACCTTTGAGTGACACCTTCTCTGCTCTCTCCACAGAGATGGCAACCTCCACCCTCCTTTCAGCCCTTGCAACCCCCTTCAACAAGCTCTGTCCCCTCGTTGAGAAACCGGCCCGCCGTTCCCCACCCAGTCCATGGCTGACAGATCCAGTGAGAAAACAAAGACAGGTCCTGAGAGCAGCTGAAAGGAAGTATAGAAAGTCACGCCTCACTGCTGACATCGACACATATCACAACTTCTTGTTAACATTCTCCAAAACCATCACTAATGCCAAAGCTTCTTTCTTCCACCATAGGATCGAGGCCTCTGCCAAGAATCTTCGCAAACTGCATGCTACCATGTCCTCCCTCCTCACTCCCCCCCCCCACCCCCCCCTCCCTCATCTTTCTCTGCCGAAGACTTTGCAATCTTCTTTGAGGAAAAAGTGGAGAACATCCGCAGCTCCTTCTCCCAACCCCCACCCATTCCAAATGCTGAATCGAGAACCTCATCCTTCACTCTGTCATCTTTCTCTCCCATTACAGAAGCAGAGACCCTGACACTGGTAACATCGAACCGTCCGACTACTTGCCAGCTGGACCAGCTACCCTCCCCACTCCTCCAGACCATAGCACCAGACATCCTCCCATTCCTAACGGCAACCATCAACTCCTCACTCAACTCGGGGGTGGTCCCCACCTCCCTAAAACAAGCCAGAGTCACGCCGCTCATAATAAAACCAACCCTGAACCCTACCGTCATAGGCAACTACCGTCTCTCTTCTCTCCTTCCTTTCTAAAACACTTGAACGTGCTGTATCCAACCAACTTACTGCTTATCTCTTACAGAATGACCTCCTAGACCCTAATCAGTCAGGCTTCAGGACTGGTCACTCCACAGAGACAGCCCTCATTGCGGTCACAGAGGCACTTCACTTAGCAAAAGCGAAAGGCCTCTCCTCTGTCCTGATTCTCCTAGATCTATCTGCAGCCTTCGACACAGTCAACCACCAGATCCTCCTTGCGGCCCTCGCAGGAATGGGAGTGGCTGGCTCTGCGCTGACATGGCTGTCATCATACCTCAATGACCGCTCCTACCAAGTGTCATGGAGAGGGACCCTGTCGGCCACCCGCCCCCTGCGGACGGGTGTCCCCCAGGGCTCGGTTTTAGGACCCCTTCTCTTCTCCCTCTACACTAAGGCTATGGTTAGACTAGTGTATTCCTGGCGTTTTTTTATACGTTTTTGACGACGTTTGATGTCCTATCTACACAGAAATGCGTTTTTTGGCGTTTTTTTGTGGATACGGCTGAAACGCAAAATTGTGTTTGCGTTTGGAGATACGCAAAAAAAACGCTTCGACAACAGCGTGTAGTCAGCACGGAGCAGTTGTTGCGAAAACGCCCATGCGCAGTAGATACCATCTGCGTGCCCTTCCGGTGACAACAGTGTGTGTGTTTGGGACAGAGCTCCGTGTCCCAAATAGCTTCAGCTACCATGTGTTGTCAAGTTATTGTTATAAGGACCCCAGTCCAAGCTACAACAGTCTGCATTCCCTTAACAATTGTTTGTATTGAGCCGTATTGTATTGTACCCATATGCAATATGTTAAATAAAGTTTACATCCATTCATTCTGCTAGCATTACCGATTGCATGAGCAGCTGGCTAACGTGAGCTATCAGGATTCAGACCCTGTTAGCTCAGAGTTCCTCTTTCAACTTAACAAGCATTAAACAAAATGGCCCAGTCATCTATTCACCTTTGTTTAATACACACAGCGTTGTCTCTAATGTTATCTAACTACTGATAGCTCGCGATATCATCAGTTTTGCTGCTGGCTAAGTAGCGTGAGCTAACGTTAGCTTCTAGCCACAATGCTATATTGTTATAATGGCATACTCCATTGACGTTAGCATGCAGCTAACAATGCTACCGATCGTTTTTTAGACTAAACTATCCGCTCTTGGTGGTCACTTGTGTTGATGTTAGTTTTGTTTCATCAACAAATGACAGGCAGAACACACAGTGAATGTATCCGTTTTGTTTATTGCACTTTTATTAGGCTTTGCTGAAAAATTATTGCTGCATTGAGGCAAGATGGTGGCGCGGCATAGGCGCCTGCCTTATTGACATTTTCTTTGCTGGAGCTTCCACCAGGAAGTGTATTGGCACATTCGTTCTGATTGGTTGAAATTGCCTTCATGTTTGCCACCTACTGCCACCTACTGCTTTGGCAGTGTACTACATCAGTGTGCATTGGTGACAAAAACGGAAAAAAAACGAAAGTGTGACTCGAGGCGCATCACGTCGCGGCGATACGCGGCGATACGTATAACAAAACAATACGAAGATGATACGAAAGGTGTAACCGCAGCCTAAGGCCATGGTTAGACTAGTGTTTTTGTGGCTCGTTTTTATACGTTTTTGAATACGTTTGATGTCCCTATTACACAGAAATGCATTTTTTTGCGTTTTTTTGTGGATACGGCTGAAACGCTAAATTGTGTTTGCGTTTTGGAGAACCCCTAAAAAACACGCCGACAACAGCTGTGTAGTCTGCACGGAGCCGTTGTTGCGAAAACGCCCATGCGCAGTAGATACCATCTGCGTGCCCTTCCGGTGACAACAGTGTGTGTGTGTGTGGGTGTGTGTGTGTTTGGGACACGGAGCTATGTCCCAAATAGCTGCAGCTACCATGTGTTGTCAAGTTATTGTTATAAGGACCCCAGTCCAAGCTACAACAGTCTGCATTCCCTTAACAATTGTTTGTATTGAGCCGTATTGTATTGTACCCATTATGCAATATGTTAAATAAAGTTTACATCCATTCATTCTGCTAGCATTACCGATTGCATGAGCAGCTGGCTAACATTAGCTATCAGGATTCAGACCCTGTTAGCTCAGAGCTCCTCTTTCAACTTAACAAGCATTAAACAAAATGGCCCAGTCATCTATTCACCTTTGTTTAATACACACAGCGTTGTCTCTAATGTTATCTAACTACTGATAGCTCCCGATATCATCAGTTTGGTGCTGGCTAACTAGCGTGAGCTAACGTTAGCTTATAGCCACAATACTATACTGTTATAATGGCATACTCCATTGACGTTAGCATGCAGCTAACAATGCTACCGATCTTTTTTTAGACTAAACTATCCGCTCTTGGTGGTCACTTGTGTTGATGTTAGTTTTGTTTCATCAACAAATGACAGGCAGAACACACAGTGAATGTATCCGTTTTGTTTATTGCACTTTTATTAGGCTTTGCTGAAAAAGAATTGCTGCATTGAGTAAATAGGCAAGATGGTGGCGCGGCATAGGCGCCTGCCTTGTTGACATTTTCTTTGCTGGAGCTTCCAGGAAGTGTATTGGCACATTCAAGTTCTGATTGGTTGAAATTGCCTTCATGTTTGCCACCTACTGCCACCTACTGCTTTGGCAGTGTACTACATCAGTGTGCTCAGGTGACAAAAACGAAAGTGTGACTCGAGGCTGCCACGTCGTGGCGAAACGCATATGACAATGAAACGAAAATGAAACGAAAGGTGTAACCGCCGCCTAAATCACTGGGTAACATTATCACGTCTCATGGCTTCTCCTACCATTGTTATGTTGACGATACTCAACTCTTCCTCTCCTTCCCTCCCTCAGATATCCACGTCTCTGAGCGGATCTCGGCCTGTCTGTCCGACATCTCCGCGTGGATGACGACCAACCACCTCAAACTGAACCTAAGCAAAACAGAATTTCTCCACCTGCCGGCCAAATCCTCCCCCCTAACCGACCTTTCAATCACAGTCGAGAATGCAGCTGTGACTGCGTCCCCGACCGCCAAGAACCTTGGTGTTGTCCTCGACGACCAGTTGAACTTCTCTGCTCACATCGCAGCGACGACCAGAACCTGCCGATTTCTCCTGAGCAACGTCAGAAGGATCCGCCCCTTCCTGACAAAAGAAGCCACCCAACTCCTCGTCCAATCAACAGTCATCTCCCGCCTCGACTACTGCAACGCACTGCTCGCTGGCCTCCCGGCCACTGCCACTAAGCCTCTTCAACTCATTCAGAACGCAGCGGCCCGCCTGATCTCAAACCTACCGAAGTCGGCCCATGTCACCCCACTTCTTAGGGACCTGCACTGGCTCCCCATTGCTGCACGAATCCGCTTCAAGGCCCTTGACCTAGCATACCGTGCGGCAAAGGGAACCGCTCCCGCCTACCTCCGGTCAATGGTCTCTAACTACACACCCTCAAGACCCCTACGCTCTGCATCTTCTGGCCGCCTCAGACCTACTCCTATCCAAGCTCCGGGAGGGTCATCAAAGAGAAGTCGCCTATTCTCAGTCCTTGCCCCACAATGGTGGAATGAACTACCCACCCCAGTTAGGACAGCCGAATCACGTCCAATCTTTCGCTGTCGACTAAAGACGCACTTCTTCAACCATTATCTGAATAAAAAAAAAATAAAAAAAATGTATCTAACCCTAACTAACCATACTGTCATGCACTTGTCCTAATAAACTAACCTACACTGTAGCACTCAACACTTTGATGAACATTGTTGCTCAGCTGATAGAGTTGTGCCCTTCCTGATGGCTTGTCGTACAGAACTTGTAAGTCGCTTTGGATAAAAGCGTCAGCTAAATGACTAAATGTAAATGTAAAAATGTAATGTGTAGCACTCGTGTCACTAACAGTAACAGCTGTTCGCCACGGACCAGTTCTAGGTTTGAATGAGGACAGGAGTGATATACACTGTAAAAGGAATAGTAGACCAGAGAAAAGGTTATAACAGTGACCGGTAATTTATTCAGTTTAAACAGCAGTGCTAGTAAGACAATGACGACAACATACAATGAGTAGGTAAGGTAAAGTGAAGTATCCCTTTTAGGTTCTTTCATTAACCACTCCTTCTTTCAGGAAGGTTAGTTCGATATCAAGTCCTAGGTTGATTGGATCAACACATTCGGTTCAGTTCGACCCCTTCTCTCAAGTTTGTAAATGTAAATGTAAGAAGGTTAGTTCGGTATCAGGTTATATGTTGATTGGATCAACACATTTGGTTCGGTTCAGACGTCTCTGAGGTTATCACTAGCTAAAAGCTAGGTTTAAGGTTGGACATTAGATGTATCCCTTTTTTGTGAGTAACTCGTTATCTTCAGTAAACTCTATACCAGTTTATCATTTCAGTAAACTCTATATCAGTTTATCATTTCAGTAAACTCTATATCAGTTTATAATTTCAGTTCGGTAGGTAAGTATTTAAACATATTAATTTAAACCTTTAAGTGTGCAGGGAATGCAAGTACCTTATTAGGTGCAATGACCCTTTAAACTCTTCCTTTGCAGGTGTAATACCAACAAAGTACCAATGGAAATATTCAAGGTTATAGGAATGCAAGTACCTTATTAGGTGAAATGACCCTTTAAACTATCTTTCTTTACAGGAGAACCATCAGCGATTCAACTATAATCAATATGTTATCAATGAGATTCAAGTATCTTACTGGGTGCATTGACCCTTTAACTCTCCCTCTTTACAGGAGAACATCAGTGGTTCAGGTATCTTATTGGGTGAATTTACCCTTTAACTTTCCCTCTTTACAGGAGAAATATCAGTAGTTCAAGTATCTTACTGGGGGCGCAAGGCCTTCTCCGGCACCAGAATTTCCGCAGGAACCGTAGGGACTTGAACCCCGCGGCCCGCGTACTCTTCCTCCTACTACCAACCACCCGCCCTGCTCGCTTCACCACCGCTCTTAACGGCGGGAGCAAGCAGGCGGAGAGCTTGTGCCGCAATCGTCTGCCATCAGAGAGACCGTGCCCGTGTCGGGGGTCCGTTTGATGGCGACGCCGGAGCTACCTCTCTCACGAGTGAGGGGCTGGGAGGAGGGAGTGCTGGTGGAGCCGCCAGACCACCCGCCACAGTCGCTCACCACCGAATGGCGGGAGCGAGCAGAAGCGGAGAGCTTGCGCCGCAAGTCATCCTCCACCAAAGAGACCGCGCCCGGGCTGGCCGGGGGTCTCCTGGAGGGGACGCCGGAGCCTGAGGGCCTCCTCACTGAAGAGGGGCGCTCAACGGTCTCCGGGCGGTGCGCACCCAGCTCCGCACTTTTACAAGGCTGAGTTACATATGCCTAGCGACTTTCCAACAAGTCTGATTATTTTCCATTTATTTTCCACCCCTTTTCAACATCAGTGGCAGTTTGAATGCCGTTTAGAAAAGTAAACTGATACACTGATTCCACTGTCAAAACAGTTCGACAGTGGAACACCGTCCAACTTAAACCACACCCGTCTAGGCCTCCAAGCAGGTTAAACCAAATGCCATAGTATTATTATCAAATGCCATTATGTACATAATCCAATGACGTACATACTGTAATGCCTATAACTACAAACTCCTATTCTTCTCTGAGTACCAGTGAGGTGAACACTGGAATGTGTGACGAGTGTACTGTGTTCAGACCTCCATCTCATCCTCCTCCGACAAGCAGCTCTTTAGTTTTTCAGGGTGACGTAGCTTCTCTAGCAGATCCAGGGTCAGTTCCTGTCTCAGACCATGCTGGGTCACAAACATGTGCTGCAGGGAGGGGGGGGGGGGGGCAGTGGAGAAGGAGAGAGCGAATAGAAGAAGGAGAAAGAGATAAAGAGGAGAAAAGATGACTGGACGGACAGTTTAAGTGGAACAGCTACACATACTGTACAGTTGACGTTGTTTTGTTGCGTTTGCTAAGTAAAAATAGATAAGTATTTGCTATGGAATGTACTGTAAGTAAAAGTATGCATTCTACATGGCGTTTCTGCATTCCAGTGCTTGGGAGCATTCAGTCCTCCACCCTTTGACCTCTAAAGGTTCTGTTAAAGTGGTATGTGGTGCAGTTATGTTGCTCTGATTACGTCCTCTTGAAGTTGACAGGCTTCAAATGTGAAAGTATATCATTTTCATAAATTTTCCCCATGTTTTCTATGCAAAATTCTACCCACTAGTAACTGATGGATAGAGATATTGGAAGGAAAGGGTTAAACAGAGAAGGTTACTGACTGTGAGCATCTTGAAGGCGCTGGGCCTCTTCTTGGGGTTCTTCACCAACATGGCCTTCACAAAGCTGTAGAACATGGAAGACCTGTGCAGGGAGGAGATACGGGACACGGATAGGATGACAGGGAATCAAACCGGGAACCTTCCAATTACCAGGCGACCGCTCTACCACTGTTGCGCCGCTTATTAGTTATTAGTGTTTTATAATAACATATTGAGAGAAGAGGACTCCTGCACGCTTAGATCAATGCTCACATTTGATGCTGGGCTTTCGGCAAGATAAAATACCATGGAATGGCCACTATGGTAAATAACAATTTCCTGAGCATAAAGCAATTAGCTTTAACTCATTCTCAGTGAGCAGATGAGATTCAGTCCTGGGATTATAGATACGAGACTAGAACGTTACTATTGTTTGATTGCAAGAAGATACTACAGACCAAGCCTAATGTACTACTATACTGTATAGAGACCTCGTTAAGACTAATGTACTACTATACTGTATAGAGACCTCGTTAAGACTAATGTACTACTATAGAGACCTCGTTAAGACTAATGTACTACTATAGAGACCTCGTTAAGACTAATGTACTACTATACTGTATAGAGACCTCGTTAAGACTAATGTACTACTATACTGTATAGAGACCTCGTTAAGACTAATGTACTACTATACTGTATAGAGACCTTGTTAAGACTAATATACTACTATTATTGAAGATATAATGCTTGTTTGCAAAGTTTGCTGGAGCCACTTCATCCAGAAGGGCACACCCCGGTCAGAGAGCGGACGCAGACACAGAGAACAGTCCTTTCGTATTTATTAAGGATTCTGTTGTTGAGCGATATGCTTCCATCCAGGTCGTAGGGCTGGATGGAGCGATCAAAGATTGAGTGAGTGGTGTTTTAGTTCATGAACGCACTCTTACTGGGAAAGCAGACAGCAATGGAACACATGGGGGCAAGATGGCCGCTGTATTTAAACCCATTAGGACCCCTGGGCTGTCCAGAGAGATGCCAGACTATAAATAATAGGACCCCTGGGCCATCAAAGAAGTGCCTGACTGGAAATGACAATACACAGCATAACAAATCATGGGGAATTTACAACAGCCGCCCCAAGAATAGCATAGCTATTATGTAAACAGTCAAATTCCCTAAGTGGCTACCGAGGTCTCTGATTGTCGCCATCATTTGCCACAGTCGGGTCGGGAGCATAGGACACTTGTGGCAGGGAGGCATCCCGCCGCCCCATCAGCAACCTGTTTGGTGTCACATAATGGTGGCTTAAGGGGCCGCAACCGGGCAGGAGGTAAGTCTGCCACCATTGGAGCCACCGGCTCCCACCTCCACTTCCTACATCCTGTGCAGGTCCTCTTCCCCACAGGACCCAGTACTGGTGCCTGATCTCTGCGAAGACCCTATCGGGCCCTGGGTGGAGTAGGCGGGCATCTACATCCTTGATGAGTTTCGTCACTGCATGGCCAGGATCGAGAACTATGGGGTGGATGTCAGTAGAACAGGAGGTGTCCAGGTGACAAGAGCGTCCACCAATTTGGAGAAGACCCATTGTATGATCCATCTCTGGTGAGAGCGTACTGAGCTTACTACTGGGCAGTACTGGGTCTCCAGCTCTGAGACACTTAAATCCCTCTGGGAAGCAGTCCGCCTGGCTGGTCTTCAGCAGGAAGACTTCGGTGTCATGCAGGTTAGGTTGAGGTAAGGAGGAGTCGGCCGCCGCCCCGTGATGGGTGAACCATGACTCGTCAGACTAATTTACCGCTTCTTCACCCAGCTTGGCAACACATCCTCCATCGAGCTTTTTGATCTCTGCTCCAGTGATTTGAGCCTTAGCTGAATCTCCTACCAGTCTTTGCTCTGTGTTACGGGGCATTGGCATGACTGCTTTGGCAGTGGCTTTCAGTGGTGGCGCGTCCTTTGCGCGGAGCAGAGGCGTGGCGTATCGGAGTGTGTCACCAACCTTCACCCTCTCAGTGCGTGCTTCCAGGATGCCCACAGTCTCGTGGTCCAGACGGGCCCTTACTGCTAGCTTTCCACTTCTAAATGGAAGCACATCAAGCTGCCAGAGACGTTCAACGTGTTGATAGAGGTCGTCCGGTGCAGACTTGAGAGAGGTAAAGTAGCATGAAGTAGCCTGTGACGCAAGACCATCTGGGCCTTGGAGTGCCCAGCCGAGCGCTGTGTGGACTGCTGCGGGTCCACCTTTGGGGCCGAATCTGATGGGTTCTTGGGATGTGATCAGATGGGTGCAGTCTGCACCAATTAGCAGTAGTGGATGCACTTGACTGAAGTCCTGCAATGGGAGCCCCCTCAGGTGGCGATAGCGTTCCTGAAGCGCAGTCACAGGGTAAGACTGCTCGGACAGGGCTAATCGACCTGCTGTGAAGGCGCCCTTCACCAGGTGCTGTTCAGAAGGATGAGTCAGGGAGGCCACATGGAAATCTACAGACTTGCCAGTGAGGCGAGCCACGTCCTGGCGAATCGTCCGCAGTGCGAGGGACTCCACTTCGCCTTTAAGGTCCAGGTGTCGAGCTGCAGCAGGCAGTATTATCGTGCGTTCAGCTCCATCGTCTAGGATCGCATAAGTGTGCAGTGACTTGCTCCCGTTAGTAATGACGATTGGTACCACCTTAAGGTACACCTTCCCTCCTTGTTTGGAGTTGGAGAGCGAGGCACCATCCTTTGGTGTGATGAGGTAGGCACGGGGACCCGGCTTGGCGATGGCGTGGAGAACTCTGAGGTGGACCTCCTGGCACTCACTGCATGGTTTCCTCAAGGTGCAGGCATCTTGCTCATGGCTGGTACGACCGCAATTACGACAACGTTTGCCATTTGCTATCCACTTCTCAACCTTTCCCGGCGAGCATTGGACAATGTCTGGACACTGCGATAGGTAGTGCTCGGCACTCCTACAGAAGAGACACATCCTCTTGAACTTCTGCTTCTTGGCTTCTGATTGAGATGTCTCAGCAGGCTGGTGGCTGTCTTGTTTAGGCTTGGCGGAGCCATAATAAACAGAGAAAGGCTGGTTGCAAGGTCTGGGTGGGGGAACTTGCTTGTCTCTGTTAGAGAACTGGGTCCCTTCCATCCGATGGCGCTGTGCCATTTTCTCTGACAGTCTTTGAGCTTCAGCCTTTACCCTGAGCCAGTCGGCGAGGTCTCGAAGGTCGTACGGGTTTAGGCTGGTCGTGTCGAGGCGACCTCGAGCCTGTAGGTGCTCCACAAAGCCATCTCTCACTTGCGTAGGGAGTTTACACAGGAGCCGGTCCACATGGCCGGTCGACCTGACTTCCATCCCGTTAGGTCCTTCCAGTGATGTGAGCATTCCCACTAGCAAGTCGACGCTAAGGGCGAAGCTCTGGAAGGCTTTGGTATCTCCTGCTTTGAGATCAGGAGCGTTCAGTAGTGCGGCAATCTCGCTTTGTGCAAGCTGATATGGCTGTCCGTATTGCCGCTGCAAGGCCTGCATGGCGGCGGTGTAGGGTTGTGCATAATGCCTGCAGGACTGGGCTATCAGCTTAGCCTCATCTAGAACCAGCTGCTCCATAAGTACACGGTACTTGTAGTGCTCAGAAAGTTCAGTGTGGGCATCGAGTAGGTGGTCCAGCGCCATCTTAAGGTCCGTGAACTCTCTCTCGCTGTCATGGACCAGGTTAGGCAGTTTAGGTACAGGGACTGGCTGCCTGGGAGGCTGGAGAGCGTATGGATCCTGTAGTGCTGTGTACTGGGCCTGACGGACATACTGGACCGGTGGAACTGCTACATGATAATAGGGTGCTGGACCGGGTGTTGGATGCACAAGCTGATAGGCTGGCTGAGTCGATGCAGCAGGCTGAGGCTGATACACTGGTTGTGGATGGTGGCTCAGTTGGTGCAGCAATGGTTGATACATATGCTGAGCAGGGATGGCTTGTGGAGGCTGACATGCTGGTTGTTGATGGCTCTGCTGGTACGGCAGTGCTTGATGCAATTGCTGAGCAGTGTTGATTGGTGGAGGCAGATATGATGATCGTTGATGGTGGCTCAGCTGGTGCGGCAGCGCTTGATACGCTTGCTGAGCAGGGAATACTGGTGGAGGCTGATATGCCCTCGCTGCTGCGACAGCGGTTGTGAATGGTGAAGGCGGCGCTGTCCAGGAGGGTAGTTGATAGGTAGACTGCTGAGGTGCACCTGCTGTATGTTGGCCCACTGGCTGGAGAGCAGCTGCAGTGGGTAACCATCGTGCAGGGTAGAGTGCTGTTGCAGTCTGAGGTTGATAATTAGGCTGTGCAGGCGTAGCTGTAGTATATTGATGCACTTGATATGCAGATCTCATTGGCGTAAGCTCATACCAGGTCTGTGCGGCCGCTGGTGTGCTGCCATGCCTGCTCCTCACCATTGATGACACAGGCTGGTTTGACCGGTAGGTAGGCTGGTAACTTGGTACCGTTGGCATTTGCTGGCCCACGTGACCCACTGCTTGCATCACCTGGAAGTCAGACTGTGGCATGACCAGACTCATCGCGGTGGGGGCTGGGGGCCTCGGAGCAGCCCCGAACAGCGGTGCGGAGGTTACTGTCGGCGGTAGAGACTGAGTCGACATGTAGGCTTGCTGCCTTTGGCCCGGTGTACAGGTTGTGGCTTGAGACTGTAACGTTGCAGTTGTTGGGCACAGCAGCGGTATTAGTGGCAGCGAGCTCGACCATGGTGAGCGGTTGGGTGGGACGCTCAGACTATGATGTGACAATGGTGGTGGAAGGCGTAGGGGCACGGTAGAGCAAGGTCCTCTTGCGTCAGAGGTGCCACCTGTTAGGCTCCGACTGTGGTGGCTCTGCTCTGATGGGGATGGCGATGTGAGCCCCACACACACTTCCCGCTGGTCAGGCCGGGTGTTAGCATACGGTGATAGGTCCCAGTGTCGCGTCTGATCGACTGCTCCCGGCAATGAGAGGCAGGGAGGGGGCCCGAGCGCAGTGTGGAGCTGGTCACCTGTAGCTGCAAACTCGGTCTGCAGGCTGAGTGACCGCAGCTGCTGTGCGGTGGCACCTTCGCTGTCATCTGGTAGAGACGGTGCAGTATTAGGCATGAGGGACTGTGGTAAACTAACCAGATAGCCTTGCAGGTGTGCTGGAAGCTGTCGCAGCCTTCCTCCTCGTCTTCCATTTTCGTCTGCTGCTGTTCTCTGTGTGTCCATGGCGCCGTCGTGGGTGAAGTTCTCCGGCTCGAAGGACCAATATTGAAGATATAATGCTTGTTTGCAAAGTTTGCTGGAGCCACTTCATCCAGAAGGGCACACCCCGGTCAGAGAGCGGACGCAGACACAGAGAACAGTCCTTTCGTATTTATTAAGGATTCTGTTGTTGAGCGATATGCTTCCATCCAGGTCGTAGGGCTGGATGGAGCGATCAAAGATTGAGTGAGTGGTGTTTTAGTTCATGAACGCACTCTTACTGGGAAAGCAGACAGCAATGGAACACATGGGGGCAAGATGGCCGCTGTATTTAAACCCATTAGGACCCCTGGGCTGTCCAGAGAGATGCCAGACTATAAATAATAGGACCCCTGGGCCATCAAAGAAGTGCCTGACTGGAAATGACAATACACAGCATAACAAATCATGGGGAATTTACAACAACTATACTGTATAGAGACCTCGTTAAGACTAATGTACTACTATACTGTATAGAGACCTCGTTAAGACTAATGTACTACTATACTGTATAGAGACCTCGTTAAGACTAATGTACTACTATACTGTATAGAGACCTCGTTAAGACTAATGTACTACTATACTGTATAGAGACCTCGTTAAGACTAATGTACTACTATACTGTATAGAGACCTCGTTAAGACTAATGTACTACTATACTGTATAGAGACCTCGTTAAGACTAATGTACTACTATACTGTATAGAGACCTCGTTAAGACGACTAATGTACTACTATACTGTATAGAGACCTCGTTAAGAAGACTAATATACTACTATACTGTATAGAGAACTCGTTAAGACTAATGTACTACTATACTGTATAGAGACCTCGTTAAGACTAATGTACTACTATACTGTATAGAGACCTCGTTAAGACTAATGTACTACTATACTGTATAGAGACCTCGTTAAGACTAATGTACTACTATACTGTATAGAGACCTCGTTAAGACTAATGTACTACTATACTGTATAGAAGACTAATGTACTACTATACTATTTCCTGAGCATAAAGCAATTAGCTTTAACTCATTCTCAGCGAGCAGATGAGATTCAGTCCTGGGATTATAGATACGAGACTAGAACGTTACCCCCTATTGTTTGATTGCAAGAAGATACTACAGACCAAGACTAATGTACTACTATACTGTATAGAGACCTCGTTAAGACTAATGTACTGCTATATTTAACATGTCATGTATGGTTTGTGTTTGTTCACCATTTGGCTTTTTCCTTCAACTTAGGAGGCTGGTACCCACTCTTGGACATGAGAAACAGGACGCTAAGGAGAAAGAGACACAAGATTCACGTGAGAAACTGTGTGTGTGTGTGTGTGTGTAGTGTAGGTGCATGTGCACATTGGTATGTTGGTAATACTACTGCAGTCTATTGTGTAACTGGAAAGATGCGTGTAACTGGCTGATTGCATGCTTGTGTGTGTACATTACATGTCTGTGTGTCCGTGTGTCCGTGTGTCCGTGTGTCCGTGTGTGTGTGTGTGTGTGTGTGTGTGTGTGTGTGTGTGTGTGTGTGTATCTCAGTACTATTTACCGTAGTGGGTGTATGTCAAACAGAGGAGGTTGCAGCTCAGCCAGTTCTATAGCTGTGATGCCCACGGACCAGACATCACACAGCTCATTATATCCTCCTTTAATCTCCACTGCTGCCACCTCTGGCGCCATCCTGGGGTTGGGAGAGGAACAGCAATAGATGACATCCACACACATCGGGTAGAAAAACTCTAACCTAGATCAGTGGCTGTCAACCTTGTTAGCGCTTCAAACTTGTTGCACTTAAAAGCAAACAGCTAAATCTTAAAATCAAGCCTAAAATGCACAGCTAGTGGAGGGAAGCCAGTACAGGGGACATGTGCTGTCTGAAAGGCTTGTACGGTTATACAAGAAAGCATATAGATGAGAAGGATATAAGTAAAAAAAAAATTGCTGTTACCATCTTATTCAATCCTATTCTTTTTTAGATTCAGTTTCAGGTGTGTTCATCTGTGATGAACTGAGGACAACTTTAGAAGCCAGAGAGAAAAGGAACTGCGTTAAAGGAACACGCCAACATTTTGGGAAATTAGCTTACCATCTTCTCCAGAGAGAGACAAGAAGATAGCACAATGAATGAAAGCGGACAGTGCCGGTTAGCCTAAGCATTGTCCAACTAACACCTCTCCTGAAGGCTAACCGGCACTGTCCGTTTCCATTCATTGTGCTAAGCTAGGCTAACGTGCAGCCAGATAGCTTTCTACTGAACGCACAGAGAGGAAAGTGGTATCTATCTTCTTGTCTCTCTCTGGAGAAGACGGTAAGCTACCAAATGTTGGCGTGTTCCTTTAAGTGTGACCTCACCAATATGGCGTCCCAATGAAGGACATCATTCGGGCGACAGTAGCCGTGATCTGGGCGGAGATCCCAAAGTCAGCTACAGACAGAGAGGAATAAGAAAAGAAACATAAATAGTGTGACTTTCAGTCAGAACAGTTATTCTGTCAGATATAACAAGAGACCTGTGTGGGGGTGAAGTTGGAGGTCAGACCTACCTAACTTGACCTCTCCCTTGTCGTTGAGGAGGATGTTGGCACCCTGGAGGAGGATTAAGATACATGACACCAAACTCCAGCAGATTTAAATGTTATTTAAAATGTTATAGTAATACATCACATCAGAAGTGCATGTGCAGTATGACAACAATAGTTATAGCTAGTTAGACTATTGTGAGATTGAGGAAAGTATCTCATACAGTAGGTGCATTAATTGTGTGCAAAAGATTTTCATAATTTGAAGTCAGGAAACTGTGACCCGAACAGTACATTCAGAGTCCACATTACAAATGATACTATTATTTAACCATAATAAAAACACTGATAGCGATCTTGTTTTTTATGATTTTTTTTTTACACTGGTCAACAAGGGTAGCTTATTCCCAAGCTCTGAAACAACTCTGAATGCCAAATAAATACCACAAGATAATATAATAATAGTTCCAGACGCCTGTATAACAGGTCACTCCTCTCTGACCTTGATGTCCCTGTGGATCTTCTTCTTTCCATGGAGGTAGTTCAGACCCTGAACACACATACACACACACACACACACACACACACACACACACACACACACACACACACACACACACACACACACACACACACACACACACACACACACACACACACACACACACACACACACACACACACACACACACAAAGATGACAGTTGAGTTTGTCACCAAAATCAACTATTTATTACAATTGATACTATTATATAAACAGCTCACAGCAAGGGTTGGAGGTCTATTCACTTCCAATTTAATCAATCAAGACGTGGATTTCACATATTAAAAAAACACCTTTAACAAAATGTCCTACTGTCCTACATACAGTATGTCCTACTAACACATAATTGAGGATGAATGCTCTTTATCCTGTTTATTTTTACAGGGACAATGCACAATTAATCAACATTTCTGTAAATGTACCCCACAATTTCAACTGATCCCTGGATATTGAAAGACCTGAAAGACATGTCTCAAATGGGCTTCACAAGCCCACAATGGAACATCAGCCATACAGACACAATATTGACACCATAAAAAGCAGCACAAACTGTCATTTCAGTTTTTTTTATCGAATGAATGATTTAACCATTTCACTACCACACTACAGAAGGTTAACCGTTCACTACTACCACACTACAGACCCACCCTGGTAGGTACATACCTGTAGCATCTCCCTGCAGATGTAGGCGATCTGCAGCTCAGGCAGAGTACCAGTCACTGAGGAGACAGGAAGAGCCGCATGGAGCTTATTCACTGTCACCAGTCTTAACTGTACAGTCCTAACACAACACAACACAACACCACACAACACAAGACCACACAACACAACACCACACAACACCACACAACACAACACAACACAACACTACCACTATATCTGTACCCCTCTACATGTGTACGTATACCACTATATCTGTACCCCTCTACATGTGTATTTATACCACTATATCTGTACCCCTCTACATGTGTATTTATACCACTATATCTGTACCCCTCTACATGTGTATTTATACCACTATATCTGTACCCCTCTACATGTGTACCTATACCACTATATCTGTACCCCTCTACATGTGTATTTATACCACTATATCTGTACCCCTCTACATGTGTACCTATACCACTATATCTGTACCCCTCTACATGTGTACCTATACCACTATATCTGTACCCCTCTACATGTGTACCTATACTACTATATCTGTACCCCTCTACATGAGTATTTATACCACTATATCTGTACCCCTCTACATGTGTACCTATACCACTATATCTGTACCCCTATACATGTGTATTTATACCACTATATCTGTACCCCTCTACATGTGTACGTATACCACTATATCTGTACCCCTCTACATGTGTACCTATACCACTATATCTGTACCCCTCTACATGTGTATTTATACCACTATATCTGTACCCCTCTACATGTGTACGTATACCACTATATCTGTACCCCTCTACATGTGTATTTATACCACTATATCTGTACCCCTCTACATGTGTACCTATACCACTATATCTGTACCCCTCTACATGTGTATTTATACCACTATATCTGTACCCCTCTACATGTGTAGTTATACCACTATATCTGTACTGCTCTACATGTGTACCTATACCACTATATCTGTACCCCTCTACATGTGTATTATACCACTATATCTGTACCCTCTACATGTGTATTTATACCACTATATCTGTACTGCTCTACATGTGTACCTATACCACTATATCTGTACCCCTCTACATGTGTACCTATACCACTATATCTGTACCCCTCTACATGTGTATTTATACCACTATATCTGTACTCCTCTACATGTGTAGTTATACCACTATATCTGTACCCCTCTACATGTGTACCTATACCACTATATCTGT
The DNA here is from genome assembly GCF_963971535.1 of Notolepis coatsorum. NCBI lineage: Eukaryota > Metazoa > Chordata > Actinopteri > Aulopiformes > Paralepididae > Notolepis > Notolepis coatsorum. Next base: position 233,929,844 of record NC_140165.1, on the reverse strand, counting down.
ACCCCTCTACATGTGTATTTATACCACTATATCTGTACCCCTCTACATGTGTATTTATACCACTATATCTGTACCCTCTACATGTGTATTTATACCACTATATCTGTACCCCTCTACATGTGTATTTATACCACTATATCTGTACCCTCTACATGTGTATTTATACCACTATATCTGTACTCCTCTACATGTGTATTTATACCACTATATCTGTACCCCTCTACATGTGTATTTATACCACTATATCTGTACTGCTCTACATGTGTACCTATACCACTATATCTGTACCCCTCTACATGTGTATTTATACCACTATATCTGTACCCCTCTACATGTGTATTTATACCACTATATCTGTACCCCTCTACATGTGTATTTATACCACTATATCTGTACCCCTCTACATGTGTATTTATACCACTATATCTGTACCCTCTACATGTGTATTTATACCACTATATCTGTACTCCTCTACATGTGTATTTATACCACTATATCTGTACCCCTCTACATGTGTACCTATACCACTATATCTGTACCCCTCTACATATGTACCTATACCACTATATCTGTAACCTCTACATGTGTACCTATACCACTATATCTGTACCCCTCTACATGTGTATTTATACCACTATATCTGTACCCCTCTACATGTGTACCTATACCACTATATATGTACCCCTCTACATGTGTACCTATACCACTATATCTGTACCCCTCTACATGTGTACCTATACCACTATATCTGTACCCCTCTACATGTGTATCCTATACCACTATATCTGTACCCCTCTACATGTGTACCTATACCACTATATCTGTACCCCTCTACATGTGTAGTTATACCACTATATCTGTACCCCTCTACATGTGTATTTATACCACTATATCTGTACCCCTCTACATGTGTATGTATACCACTATATCTGTACCCCTCTACATGTGTATTTATACCACTATATCTGTACCCCTCTACATGTGTACTTATACCACTATATCTGTACCCTCTACATGTGTACCTATACCACTATATCTGTACCCCTCTACATGTGTACCTATACCACTATATCTGTACCCCTCTACATGTGTATTTATACCACTATATCTGTACCCCTCTACATGTGTATTTATACCACTATATCTGTACCCCTCTACATGTGTACCTATACCACTATATCTGTACCCCTCTACATGTGTACCTATACCACTATATCTGTACCCCTCTACATGTGTACCTATACCACTATATCTGTACCCCTCTACATGTGTATTTATACCACTATATCTGTACCCCTCTACATGTGTATTTATACCACTATATCTGTACCCCTCTACATGTGTACCTATACCACTATATCTGTACCCCTCTACATGTGTACCTATACCACTATATCTGTACCCCTCTACATGTGTACCTATCCACTATATCTGTACCCTCTACATGTGTATT
>NC_140165.1:233505312-233928191 GCF_963971535.1 Notolepis coatsorum | reverse complement strand
GATGTAGAGAGAGAACAGATGTAGAGAGAGAGAACAGGTGTAGAGAGAGAACAGGTGTAGAGAGAGAGAACAGATGTAGAGAGAGAACAGGTGTAGAGAGAGAACAGATGTAGAGAGAGAACGGGTGTAGAGAGAGAACAGATGTAGAGAGAGAACAGATGTAGAGAGAGAGAACAGATGTAGAGAGAGAGAGAACAGATGTAGAGAGAGAACAGATGTAGAGAGAGAACAGATGTAGAGAGAGAGAACAGATGTAGAGAGAGAACAGATGTAGAGAGAGAGAACAGGTGTAGAGAGAGAGAACAGATGTAGAGAGAGAGAACAGGTGTAGAGAGAGAGAGAGAACAGATGTAGAGAGAGAACAGGTGTAGAGAGAGAGAACGGATGTAGAGAGAGAGAACAGATGTAGAGAGAGAACAGATGTAGAGAGAGAGAACAGATGTAGAGAGAGAGAACAGATGTAGAGAGAGAACAGATGTAGAGAGAGAACAGATGTAGAGAGAGAGAGAGAACAGATGTAGAGAGAGAGAAGAGATGTAGAGAGAGAACAGATGTAGAGAGAGAACAGATGTAGAGAGAGAACAGATGTAGAGAGAGAGAACAGATGTAGAGAGAGAGAACAGATGTAGAGAGAGAACAGATGTAGAGAGAGAACAGATGTAGAGAGAGAACAGATGTAGAGAGAGAACAGATGTAGAGAGAGAGAACAGATGTAGAGAGAGAGAACAGATGTAGAGAGAGAACAGATGTAGAGAGAGAGAACAGATGTAGAGAGAGAGAGAACAGATGTAGAGAGAGAACAGATGTAGAGAGAGAGAACAGATGTAGAGAGAGAACAGATGTAGAGAGAGAGATAGCAGATGTAGAGAGAGAGACCAGATGTAGAGAGAGAACAGATGTAGAGAGAGAACAGATGTAGAGAGAGAGAAAACAGATGTAGAGAGAGAACAGATGTAGCGAGAGAACAGATGTAGAGAGAGAACAGATGTAGAGAGAGAGAACAGATGTAGAGAGAGAGAGAGAACAGATGTAGAGAGAGAGAGAGAACAGATGTAGAGAGAGAGAGAGAACAGATGTAGAGAGAGAGAACAGCTGTAGAGAGAGAACAGATGTAGAGAGAGAGAACAGATGTAGAGAGAGAGAACAGATGTAGCGAAAGAACAGATGTAGAGAGAGAGAAGAGATGTAGAGAGAGAGAGAACAGATGTAGAGAGAGAACAGATGTAGAGAGAGAGAACAGATGTAGAGAGAGAACAGATGTAGAGAGAGAACAGATGTAGAGAGAGAGAGAACAGATGTAGAGAGAGAACAGATGTAGAGAGAGAACAGGTGTAGAGAGAGAGAACAGATGTAGAGAGAGAGAACAGGTGTAGAGAGAGAACAGATGTAGAGAGAGAACAGATGTAGAGAGAGAGAGAACAGATGTAGAGAGAAAACAGATGTAGAGAGAGAACAGGTGTAGAGAGAGAGAACAGATGTAGAGAGAGAGAACAGGTGTAGAGAGAGAACAGATGTAGAGAGAGAGAACAGATGTAGAGAGAGAGAACAGATGTAGAGAGAGAGAAAACAGATGTAGAGAGAGAACAGATGTAGCGAGAGAACAGATGTAGAGAGAGAACAGATGTAGAGAGAGAGAACAGATGTAGAGAGAGAGAGAGAACAGATGTAGAGAGAGAGAGAGAACAGATGTAGAGAGAGAAAACAGCTGTAGAGAGAGAACAGATGTAGAGAGAGAGAACAGATGTAGAGAGAGAGAACAGATGTAGCGAAAGAACAGATGTAGAGAGAGAGAAGAGATGTAGAGAGAGAGAGAACAGATGTAGAGAGAGAACAGATGTAGAGAGAGAGAACAGATGTAGAGAGAGAACAGATGTAGAGAGAGAACAGATGTAGAGAGAGAGAGAACAGATGTAGAGAGAGAACAGGTGTAGAGAGAGAGAACAGATGTAGAGAGAGAGAACAGGTGTAGAGAGAGAACAGATGTAGAGAGAGAACAGATGTAGAGAGAGAGAGAACAGATGCAGAGAGAGAACAGATGTAGAGAGAGAACAGGTGTAGAGAGAGAGAACAGATGTAGAGAGAGAGAACAGGTGTAGAGAGAGATAACAGATGTAGAGAGAGAGAGAACAGATGTAGAGAGAGAGAACAGATGTAGAGAGAGAGAACAGATGTAGAGAGAGAACAGATGTAGAGAGAGAGAACAGATGTAGAGAGAGAGAACAGATGTAGCGAGAGAGAACAGATGTAGAGAGAGAGAACAGATGTAGAGAGAGAGAACAGATGTAGAGAGAGAACAGATGTAGAGAGAGAGAACAGATGTAGAGAGAGATAACAGATGTAGCGAAAGAACAGATGTAGAGAGAGAGAACAGGTGTAGAGAGAGAGAACAGATGTAGAGAGAGAGAACAGATGTAGAGAGAGAGAACGGATGTAGAGAGAGAGATAACATATGTAGAGAGAGAACAGATGTAGAGAGAGAACAGGTGTAGAGAGAGAGAACAGATGTAGAGAGAGAGAACAGGTGTAGAGAGAGAGAACAGATGTAGAGAGAGAGAGAACAGATGTAGAGAGAGAGAACAGATGTAGAGAGAGAGAACAGATGTAGAGAGAGAACAGATGTAGAGAGAGAGAACAGATGTAGAGAGAGAGAACAGATGTAGCGAGAGAGAACAGATGTAGAGAGAGAGAACAGATGTAGAGAGAGAGAACAGATGTAGAGAGAGAACAGATGTAGAGAGAGAGAACAGATGTAGAGAGAGAGAACAGATGTAGCGAAAGAACAGATGTAGAGAGAGAGAACAGGTGTAGAGAGAGAGAACAGATGTAGAGAGAGAGAACAGATGTAGAGAGAGAGAACAGGTGTAGAGAGAGAGAACAGATGTAGAGAGAGAGAACAGATGTAGAGAGAGAGAACAGATGTAGAGAGAGAGAGAACAGATGTAGAGAGAGAGAACAGTTGTAGAGAGAGAGAACAGGTGTAGAGAGAGAGAACAGATGTAGAGAGAGAGAACAGGTGTAGAGAGAGAACAGATGTAGAGAGAGAGAACAGGTGTAGAGAGAGAGAACAGATGTAGAGAGAGAGAACGGATCTGCAGAAGTGCAAAATTAAGTCAGAAATACCTGATACCCAACTTAATTGAGCACTTCTGACCTGATCCCATGGTACCTGACCTGATCTCACAGTACCTGTGAGGCACACTTATAAGGTATGGGTTGAAAAATAGTGCACTTATCCTTTAACAGAAACGGTAACACAAAGGATTAATAAGCTATCTTTACATAGAACCCCCCCTCACGTTTAATTATCGTCCCTTTATTAATTTCCTTAGATTATTTGTACACATGATCTCAAGAAGGTACTGAATGAGATCAGTGGCAGTTTTTCATGTCTGGTCATTTTTAGCATGGTGTTATTCACTGTCAAAGAAAAATCACAATTCATATTCTCCTTTGTTTCATCACAATTTAAGCAAGCATAGTAATAGACACAATATTTCTGACACTGGGAATACATTCACTGAGGTCCATAGATGTCCCTAGATACCAAGAATATGTAAATGGGCCTTGTAGAAGTGGAGCAATATTCCATATACTTAGGTATGTATTTTAGGCGGATTTTCAGAAAATGGGGCTCCGGGCTTAAGGTTAACCCAGCACCCAGTGTTGATGTGCGTATAGCTAATCCTTAGCTAACAGGCATAAGACACTTCCATCACATTTTCTTGAAAGCTATGATGTGAAATAATAAACATTATGAATAGCCATCATGGCTGTAGTCTCACCTGGTTCCATCTTAATAACTTTGATGGCTGCCAGCTCTGCACTCTGCTTGTAGCGAGCCTGGAAACACATAACATGGCCTTCAGTCAAGCAATGAACACAATTTGTAACTTAGGTGTTTTGATTAGTTTATTTGTAAATACCTCTGTATAGGGTCACTCTCATTGGCTTTTCACAACCAAAGACACACACACACACGCACACACATTAACCTTTTCAGACGTGACATTAAAATATGGTGTTACTTCTTCCGATTGCTAGCTCACATTATCTTTAAACTGAGCCCAACAAACAACAAACACCCCAACATAAAGTACACGCTAGTATCGCAAATAGAGTTAAGCTGCGTTCACATTTCAGCACGATAGGCTCTTGCACTAAGCTTGACGCTGTCTTTGAATACCACAGTGTTATACCACAAACTATTTACCTCTAGTGTTTACATGAGTATTGTTGTGAAGGGCCAGATTAAACCGAATATATATATTTATTTATATATATATATATTCAATTGTATTTGTATATTCTCTAATATTCCCTGATATCCCTTGTATATTCCTTGTACAATATGCATTGAATATCCATTCTAGCCTACTGAACATCCCATAATAGTCTCCATTCTACTATTGGTCGAGACCTTGGTGCCAGGCTGCCATACCCCCCAGACCCAGTTCAAACGTACCGCTCAACATGTACGAACAAGTCCTAGTTCCGCGTAGGAATCTGGCTACCGCACCACTAATGGTACTATTTGTTCATAGTGCGTATATATACTGCGCTACTAAAGTAGGACTTCCTTTTAGTCCAGTTTCTTACCCTACAATAGAGTGACAGACGTAAAGCCTCCCCGCGACGCCACGTGTGGGAGTAAGGCCAAGTTCGGCCTACCATCGGTATTGAGACATCGTGTATATTAATATTTGAATAGTCATATTTGGCACTATATCGTCGAGTTGGACGTAGTCTATTAAGCTAATAATAGTCTATTCATATGTAGTGCTTCGTGCGGTGAGAATACTATCGTAGTCAGCACCCCCATCGTTTCGGGTAGAACTGGCTGCTTATCCAGGGTGGCCGACCCCATGTGAGGCTGCACCCGAGGAGCCCCAGAGCCGACGAGCGAGTGGACCTGCATACCGGATTATTCTACCGACGACAGCCCGCCTTCCCAGGCACGGATTATGCTTTGTATACAGTGATTATTCTATGGATAAAGACCAACACTGCCGTGTGTTGGAAACCCCCCCCCGGAGAGGACGACAGGTGAGGAGACGCTCTACACGACGAGGTCGCTTCACGTCTCTCCATCGTGGACCGGAGGAAGCCGGCCCACAGAGAGTCCAACTGCTTTCATCTGTGGATCGAGGATCGCTGAGGCACCGAGCCGCACAACCGTGGGTTCTCCCAGGATACCCTCGGCCAGACGGATACAGCCAGACTCTACCCCCCCCCCCTTCTCCAGTTGTCTTACAAGCGACCGGAATTCCCCCCTAGTGTATCCAGTTCTATAATCATTAAAGTATCATTGCTATTATTCCTTAAATATTCCAGGTTGTATATTTACCGCCTGCGCCACCAGAGATTGGACGTTCTCTATTGATATACCAACGAATACTCATTTGCCATAAAAGTGCATCCTATTTCAAATCATAAATGTAATTAAGTGATTGCTCTACATACCTTTTGCTATGTATTAATTATTATTAAACGCAGACTTTCGACTTGGTACATTTGTGTTGGATCGTTTCATCTACGTGGGAGTGTTTACCATAATTATTTATGCCTAGTACTGGGTGGCCAGAGTCTAAAGTACAAGAGGTAGTGGTAGTAAGTATCATATCTAACAATACAGTCAGGGAATTGTACCCCTCAGTTAGAATTGGTCCTTCGAGCCGGAGGGTAATTAGTGTAATATTAATATAGTGTTATTAATATTGAAATGGCCTATGATGAACACTCCATGAAACGATCCTCCTAACCAACACCCGCAGCGCGAACGACGGCTCCCTCAGTACTTAGAGGCTTACGCTGTCAGTCAACAACCTAGTCTTCTACTAACAGTAAACGCGGTAAAACTAGAAAGTAAAAGTATGTCTAACCCCAACGCCCAGACTACCCCGACCATAGAGGCCCCTACGGGTTCTAATGTAACTGACCAAGCTCACGGTGGGGACCAGTGGGAACCAGACATGACTTCACACCCCGCCAGTACTGAAGAAGTAGTCCCCGATGAGTCCCGGGAGGAATACAACGCTACCGAGAGAGAACTCGGCACGGAAGAAGACGGGGAGAGCACCGTGGAGATAGAGCTCCAAGGCTCCGCCAGGAGTACCCCGAGGGAAGGCTCCCCTATACAACCGCCTTCTCCCAGCGAGGCAGAGAGGACCCTACAGCAGGCCTTCCTCATCAGCCTGAGCGCCGCTGCTGAACGCGACCGACTGCAGATCCAGCAGCGGAGCGAAGAAGAGCATATACGTCTAGAAATAAGACGCATTCAGATGGAAGAGAATGTGGCCCGAGACCGAGCAGACAGCCAGCGAGCAGCTGCTGGTGCTCTACGGGACGCAGAGCGCGACAGACAGCAAGCGCAACTAATAGAACAGCTGATCAGACGGACAACACCCTCTCCCTCCGCCAGAGGCTCCAGGAACTCGTCTAGACACACCTCCAGGGCGGCATCCCCTAGCCGAGTAAACAACCCTGAACTTGACCAACAGACGAGGTCTATACCCCCCACAGACCACCTCCCCCCACCGGTCCAAGCGAGACCTAGCAACCGGGAAGGAGCAGCATATCCTGTGGAGAGGCTAAACCAGAGACTACAAGCACTGGATGACCTAACTGAAGACGAAGAGGAAGAGGAGGAGAACCACGCCCGACGACAGCACAGTACTCTACCGGACCAGGAGGTCCGGTACAGCCCAGGCTATACTCCCGCGGAGCTGCGCTACAGACCCCCGACTCTATACACGGGTGAGCACGACGCACGACCCGCACCGAGGAACAGCACCTGGACAAGCGGGCCATGGTACACTGCCGGTACCAGCCCATACCAAGGAGCGGGAGGAGACTCGCCTAGGAGGCCTCTCCCCCAACGCTCGCCGATGTATCCACAGTCAGCGTCATACATTGGCACGCCTATGGTAACCGACTTCACCCAAGAGAACCGGGCCCAGTATACAGAACTCCGCATCTGTCTGGAGACCATGTTGGTGGATGTATTGGATGAACGCCATAAATACGCCATCCTACTGAAGCACTTAAAGGTACCCCGCGCACATAATATAGCGCTCGCCTATGCGACTTCCACCACCCCATACACAGCAGCGCTGGTAGCATTGGACCAGAGGTATGGGCGCATATGGGATTACGTGATCCAGGAGATCCGACACATCGACCGCTTACCCCCAGCAATAGACAATCGAGCACTGGACGACCTGTCCATCAGAGTGCAGTCCCTGGTAGGGATGTTGGGAGCGCAGAGAGAGAAGGGGAGGCATGAACTTTACGCCAACTCAAATGTGGAAAGGATCTTGGAGAAGCTGCCGCCCGCTCGACAGGAGCGTTTTAGGCGGCAGAGAGACCACCGAGACCCGAATGGCCCCGAACCGAACCTCCTCGATCTAGCAGACTTCCTGGCGAGAGAAGTCAGCAGCCTACGGCTAGATACATTCGGACGGAGCACCCCTGGCTCCAGAGAAGGAACCAGACGACTAAATGATGGAAGAAGATCGGTGACTGTGATGCACCAATCGGAGTCAGTACCGAGCAGCAGGAGCCACAGTACCCCCTCCAGAACGGAGAAGTGGAAGATAGTGTGCCCCTACTGTGAGAAAGAACACTGGCTAGCGCAATGTGACTCCTTCCCCAAGCTGAACGCGGAGGAAGCAAGTCAATGGATAAAGTCCAACAAGCGCTGTTTTCGCTGTGCGCGCTCACACATGGCAGCCGAATGCCGCTTAAAGAAAAGGTGCACCAAGTGCGATGGAGCCCATCTGGACATACTTCACGACAGTAACAGACGGCGCCCTTCACCCGCACCATCCAGCAGCAAAGCGAGCGTCATGTACATCGATCCCGCCAGCAGCAGTGGAGCCCGAGTACTCCTAAAAGTAGTGCGTGTGACACTAAGCTACCAGAATAAAGTCCTGGACACTTACGCCGTCCTCGATGACGGGTCAGAGAAGACCCTTCTGCTCGCCTCCGCTGCGGCCCAGCTAGGGCTGCGGGGAAGCGAAACCCAAATGACAATTCGGACAATAAGACGAGATTTGAAGACGATAAAGGGCGAGAATGTCTCATTCTCTATCGCAGCAAGCGGCCAGCCTGAGCGACGGTACCAGATTACAGACGCTTTCACCAGCCAAGAAATAGGACTGTCGCGGTACACATACCCCGTCGCCAAGCTGATGGAGAAATATGCACATCTGCGCAAGTTACCGATCCCGCTCATAGACAATGCTATGCCGACCCTGTTGATAGGCTCCGACCATGCAGACCTCATTGTCCCGATAGACCGGGTTCATACCGGACCCCGAGGCTGTCCTGCAGCAGTCGAGACCCGTTTGGGATGGACTCTCCAAGGCCCGCTCGCCAAATCTCTCAACCGAAGTACAGCCACTAGATGTCTCCACTCCCGAGTCACAGAGGGAGAAACCGCACTCCTGCAACACGTAGAGCGGCTATGGACCTTGGAACAAATGCCCTTTAAGAACGGAAAGAAAGACATTCGCTCTAAAGATGACATTTACGCCATTCACCTCCTCGAGACAGGGACCAAGAGAGTCCCGGTCAACGGCGTGTTGAGATACGCCACGCCACTCCTGCGGCGAGAAGGAATGCCTACTTTCCACGCCAAGACAGACGCCACAGAACGGTACCTGCTGAACACGGAGCGGCGCTTAGCCAAGAACCCCGCCCAAGAGAGTGTATACCGCGCCGAGATTGAGAAGCTCATCACAGCGGGACACGTCACAAAGATGGACATTAAAGAGGCTGACCAGACCACTGAATCGTGGTACGTGCCTCACCACAAGGTCCATCACAACGGTAAAGACCGCATAGTATTTAACTGCAGCTAACAGATCGGATCCCAAAATCTGAATAAAGAGTTACTGCCCGGTCCCACACTCGGCCCCTCCCTACTCGGCGTTCTACTCCGCTTCCGCCAGGAAAAGGTGGCCATCAGCGGGGACATTAAAGGAATGTTCCTGCAGGTGAGATTAGTAGAGGAGGACAAGCCCCTGTTACGGTTCCTATGGAGAGAGAAGCCAGGAGATGAGCACCCAGCCATCTACCAATGGGAAGTCCTCCCCTTCGGAACGACGTGCAGCCCCTGCTGTGCTACATTTGCACTACAGAAACATGTAGCAGAGGACCCAGCAGCGGACGAAGAGGTCCGACACAGCGTAAAGAACAGCTTCTACGTAGACAACTGTCTACAAAGCCTTTCAACCCAGGAAGAAGCCGAGGCTCTCCTGATTAAACTCCGCGCCTCATTGATCAAAGGCGGCTTTGATCTCAGGCAGTGGGCCAGCAGCGATCCGCAAGTACTGCGCAGCCTCTCCTCCGAGGACAAGGCAGCCAGCAGCGAGACCTGGATGGCTACAATCCCGGGAGAAGCCCAGGAGATGACCCTGGGATTGGTGTGGCGATTCAAAACAGATTCGCTTCACTACAGACACAAGCCCCTGACTACGGAGCAGGGAAGGCCGGCGGCGGCGCCGACCACCAGACGGAGTGTGTACACAACACTCGCCCGACAATATGACCCGCTAGGATGTATTCTACCGTACACCACCAGGGCAAAAATGATTGTACGAGCATTGTGGGACAAGGACCAGGGCTGGGACGACCCCATTCCCGCACACCTTGCATCCACCTGGAGAGAGTGGGAGATGGAGCTCCACTCACTCCCAGGCGTTAACATGCGCCGAAGCTACTTCCCACCCACGGTGAGGCCAGAGACATGTAAAATGGACTTACACGTCTTCAGTGACGCCTCAGAGGTCGCATACGGATCAGTAGCCTACTTGCGGGCCCAAGAAGAGGGGGGAGAGATCTACACAGCATTTGTCCTCGCCCGCTCGAGAATAGCCCCACGCAAGCAACAATCTATCCCACGTCTAGAGCTCTGCGCAGCCCTAGCCGGAGCGCACCTAGCCACGCTCATCCAACGTGAGCTCACCATACCGGTGTCTAGAACAATCCTGTGGTCAGATTCCACGACAGTACTCGCCTGGATCAAATCGGACTCATGCAAGTACAAAGTCTTCGTGGGAGTCAGAGTCACCGAGATTCAAGACTTAACCGAAGAGTTAACCGGAGAAACAGAGTGGCGCTACGTTGATACAAAACAGAACCCAGCTGACGTCATCACCCGGGGAATGCCCCTAGATGACCTCACCCGTCGCAATGTCTACAGTGACGGCCCAGCATTCCTAAAGCTCCCGGAAGGAGAGTGGCCCACGCCTATCCCGAGGGAAGCAAGTCAAGAGGAGGCTGAGAATAAGAAACCTATGTTCTGTGGATTGAGCACTGTTATCTCCGCAGACCCCAACATAGATGATTGCACTACCATAGAGAGTGCACAACAAAGGACATTCCTGCGGCACCACCCGGAGTGTAAGTCCCCCGCTGAAATGTCAGCAGCTAACTACGAGGAAGCAGAATTGCTTCTACTGCAGCGAGCCCAGAGAGACTCGTTCCCCGATGAATTGGCCTGTCTACAGGGAGGAAAGCCCGTCCCATCTGACAGCAGATTAATTCATCTGGCCCCCGAGAGCGACGCTCATACCCTCATCAGAGTGGGTGGTCGCCTACGCAGAGCCCCCAATCTACCGGATGACATTAAATACCCGATCGTATTGAACAGCCGACACAAGGTCACAGAGCTGATTATAAAGAAATACGATGAGGATGTACATCACGCAGGAGCAGAAAGAGTCTTCGCGGAGATCAGACGTCGTTACTGGATCATACAAGGAAGAGAGGCGGTACGACGCTTCCAGCGAACATGTCTAGACTGCCGCAAGTGGCGCGCGCAGCCCAGCATACCAAGGATGGCTGACCTTCCTCCATGTTGCCTCCGAATCGGTGACAAGCCATTCCACTCAACGGGTATGGACTGCTTTGGCCCGCTGCACATAAAGAAAGGAAGAGGAACCGAGAAGCGGTGGGGTATTGTATTGAAATGCATGACCACCAGAGCGATACACATCGAGCTTCTCCCGACCATGAGCACAGATTCATTCCTTATGGCCTTCCGTAGATTCACATCACGGAAAGGAAGACCGTCTACACTATTGTCCGATCATGGGACAAACTTCAAAGGCGGCGAAAGAGAGCTGAGAGAGAGCTTCCAAGCTATGGGCCCAGAACTTAAGACCCACCTCGCTCCAGCACAGATTGACTTCCAATTCAACCCCCCAAACGCACCCCACTTCGGTGGTACTTGGGAACGGGAAGTGCGTTCCATAAAGACAGCCCTGTACGCAGTACTTGGGGCCCAGACTGTGGCGGAAGAAGTCCTAATGACAGTCCTCACGGAGATTGAGGGAGTATTGAACTCTAAGCCCCTCGGCTACGTCTCCAGCGATGTGGCGGATATCGACCCAGTTACCCCCAACACACTCCTGATGGGGCGGCTAGATCCCGCGTTACCCCAGACAATGTACCGGCCTGAAGAAGCGAACGGCCGACGAATGTGGAGGTACAGCCAAGTATTAGCCGACAAGTTTTGGAGCAGTTTCCTACTGCACTACCTACCGTCTCTACAGACCCGCCAGAAGTGGGTAAAGGAGAGAGACAATTTGACAGAAGGAACAGTCGTCATGATTATTGATCAATCACTGCCCAGAGCTATGTGGCCGGCCGGCCGCGTAAGCAAAGTGATCACCGGTGCCGACGGCAAGGTCCGAGCAGCTGAAGTGCTTGTCCACGGTCGCACTTACACCCGTCCCGTGGCGAGGCTCATAGAACTGCCCCGACTCCCAGACACAATCGATGATGACCATGACCCTATAACCCTATGACTTTGTGAAGTTGACTGACCCCTACAGCAAACCCTTATGTGTAAATAGACAACGCGATTAATCTGTCTCTGCTTAACTGATTAGGTCTGGGACCAATCAGGGGGTGGCTGTTGTGAAGGGCCAGATTAAACCGAATATATATATTTATTTATATATATATATATTCAATTGTATTTGTATATTCTCTAATATTCCCTGATATCCCTTGTATATTCCTTGTACAATATGCATTGAATATCCATTCTAGCCTACTGAACATCCCATAATAGTCTCCATTCTACTATTGGTCGAGACCTTGGTGCCAGGCTGCCATACCCCCCAGACCCAGTTCAAACGTACCGCTCAACATGTACGAACAAGTCCTAGTTCCGCGTAGGAATCTGGCTACTGCACCACTAATGGTACTATTTGTTCATAGTGCGTATATATACTGCGCTACTAAAGTAGGACTTCCTTTTAGTCCAGTTTCTTACCCTACAATAGAGTGACAGACGTAAAGCCTCCCCGCGACGCCACGTGTGGGAGTAAGGCCAAGTTCGGCCTACCATCGGTATTGAGACATCGTGTATATTAATATTTGAATAGTCATATTTGGCACTATATCGTCGAGTTGGACGTAGTCTATTAAGCTAATAATAGTCTATTCATATGTAGTGCTTCGTGCGGTGAGAATACTATAGTAGTCAGCACCCCCATCGTTTCGGGTAGAACTGGCTGCTTATCCAGGGTGGCCGACCCCATGTGAGGCTGCACCCGAGGAGCCCCAGAGCCGACGAGCGAGTGGACCTGCATACCGGATTATTCTACCGACGACAGCCCGCCTTCCCAGGCACGGATTATGCTTTGTATACAGTGATTATTCTATGGATAAAGACCAACACTGCCGTGTGTTGGAAACCCCCCCCCGGAGAGGACGACAGGTGAGGAGACGCTCTACACGACGAGGTCGCTTCACGTCTCTCCATCGTGGACCGGAGGAAGCCGGCCCACAGAGAGTCCAACTGCTTTCATCTGTGGATCGAGGATCGCTGAGGCACCGAGCCGCACAACCGTGGGTTCTCCCAGGATACCCTCGGCCAGACGGATACAGCCAGACTCTACCCCCCCCCCCCTTCTCCAGTTGTCTTACAAGCGACCGGAATTCCCCCCTAGTGTATCCAGTTCTATAATCATTAAAGTATCATTGCTATTATTCCTTAAATATTCCAGGTTGTATATTTACCGCCTGCGCCACCAGAGATTGGACGTTCTCTATTGATATACCAACGAATACTCATTTGCCATAAAAGTGCATCCTATTTCAAATCATGAATGTAATTAAGTGATTGCTCTACATACCTTTTGCTATGTATTAATTATTATTAAACGCAGACTTTCGACTTGGTACATTTGTGTTGGATCGTTTCATCTACGTGGGAGTGTTTACCATAATTATTTATGCCTAGTACTGGGTGGCCAGAGTCTAAAGTACAAGAGGTAGTGGTAGTAAGTATCATATCTAACAATACAGTCAGGGAATTGTACCCCTCAGTTACAAGTATGTTTTATTTTTGGATCTGTAATTTACAGTAAAACACAATCATTCTGGGTATAACTGTATGTCCTGGTGTTGTTGGTATGATTAAAAGGGACTCTCAGCAGACCACATCAGAAGTTCCAATTCACTGTCAGTAGATAATTATGCACCACTGTGGCTAATGTCACCTGAATTATGCATACAAGGTATTTGTTTAGTGTCACAACATTATTTGGCTATTTTGAACAATACCAGCTGTGAAAATAATAACATTATGATGATGAAAAATCACACATTTGGATATATACGTGAAATGCCAACAACATTTATGCAAATTACATGTCATCAGCTTGTGATTGATTGATTGATTGAAAATTGTATTAACAGATTGCAGAATGGGTACAATTGTACATTGGAGGGGGTTGGGTTTGGACATTTACAGGGGCCAGTTTCGAATTGCAGTCTCCCGTAGGTGCTCTTTGAGAATGGTTTTGAAAGTGGGTAATTTATGCAAATGACATGTCGTCAGCTTGTGACTGCAACTTGTTCCTGTTCATGGACGACTCTGCCCTGCTGGTCTCTGACAGGGACAAATTGCAGGTTGAAAAAGCCCTCAGCTCTGAACTGAGTAGAATCTGCACCTGGCTCGCTGATAACAAACTATCATTACAGCTGGGTAAAACGGAATCCATTCTCTTTGGATCAAATAACAAACTCAGCAAGGCCACTTCTCTGTTACAGTGGGAGACAATATTGTCACAAGGAAAGAGGAAATTACCTACCTGGGTTCCATCCTAGAGGAAAATCTTTCCTGTGACAAAATGGCAACCAATGTAATAAAAAAAGTCAACCAACAAACAAGATTTTTGTACAGGATCTCCTCTCTGGTAAATAAGAATACCTTGAAGACTAACAGGAGCACTCACCTCAAAGGCCCTAAAAACAAGGCTCCAAACATCACAAAACAAACTGGTCAGACTACTGCTTGGCTTTACTCCTAAAACACACCTTACCCCTGCCCATTTTGACAATCTAGGATGGCTTAGAGTAGACGACAGAGTACAGCAACTTGCAATGGGCCTGGTCTACAAGATACACTACACCACAAAGATACCCATATACCTGTCGAAATACTTCCTAAAGGTCAGTGAAGTCCACAATCACAACACCATAGGGAGTTCCACAAATCACGTTCAACCCAGATTCGGCTCAAACAAGGGACTAAACACGTTTCGCAATTATGCCACAATAATGTGGAATGTGAATCCCTACCCTCCTTCAAAACCGCTCTCAAAGAGCACCTATGGGTGGCTGCAATTAGAAACTGGCCCCTGTAAATGTAAAAATCCCCCCCCACTCCCCCACCAAACCCCCTCACGCTGTTGTTACATACAGTACCGTATGGCTGAACTACTTGTCAGACACATCGGACACGAATCATGGGTAAAGGAAACAACGCCTCCTCCAAATTGAGCGGCTTCCTATAATAGCTGATACTGAGCAGTACCTTGCTAACTAGGGCTGTCTTAAATACTTCGAAGCTTCGAAGCTTCGTTCGATGGCACGAGCTTCGAACAAAACAAAAAAATCGAAATGAAACGAAAGTAAGCGGCGCCTTCCCGCCTCCATTCCAATGAAACGAAAGTAAGCGGCGCCTCGACTCCACCTCTCTACAACAAGCATGTGGAGATTATCTGTGTTGAAAACAACAAGGACATGTGCAGCAGACATGTCAACGAAGAAGTCATCAGACGTGTGGTTACACTTTAAAATATGCAAAGACAATGCCCAAAAAGCCGAGTGCCAGATATGCCAGAAGAAAATGGCATATCACAACTCTACAACAACTTTGTCAAATCACCTAAAAACGTAAGTATCGTTGTACACGACGGCGACGCCACACAAAACATTAATAAGGCTATGCCTATGCTGCTATGACTAATGTGTTACCAAGTTGGCTAATTTAATTGTAATCATCTGCTTTTGTAGGTGCATTGTCTGATATAATTATAAATTATAAATTATAAATTAAATATAATATAATTGTTTGCTTGATAGACGAAGGTTGCAACATAATTATGTAATGTCATGTCGTTGGCTGTGAGAGCAGCCCCACTGCACCCAGGCAGCGCAGCCGAGTGAAACCTTGTTGGCTGCGTCACAGTCACTGTTACGTTCTGGACACCGACTGAGGTCGGTGACCACCCACATTCCTGGCATATGTCACTGGGCTTGTCACCTGTCCTTTCCCTGTCAATTAGTACTGTCACTTAGGGGTGGTTCCTGATTGGCTG
The DNA here is from genome assembly GCF_963971535.1 of Notolepis coatsorum. NCBI lineage: Eukaryota > Metazoa > Chordata > Actinopteri > Aulopiformes > Paralepididae > Notolepis > Notolepis coatsorum. The sequence continues at coordinate 233,912,568 of NC_140165.1, read as the reverse complement.
TCACGGGGGTGTGTGTGGAATGTTGGTATTTGGTGTCTATGTAACCTACCTGTCTTCTGCTTGTTCATTGTCAGGTCTTCACTAATTGCGTTCGGGGAAAACGCGGACGGTTCAACTCTGGACCTCCAATAAGCTCCTATTTACCTTATTTCCTGCCTGTGCTATTTAGCATTTATCTCTCTTAGAAATTACTCTTGTGTTCTTACTATTAAAGTCGAACCTGTTCAAGAGTAAACACTCTCCGTCTCTGTGATTGCCTTCACCCATTGGAACTCACCTACCTCCATTCCTGACAGAAGACCTGACCATCAGAGTTCCATGGAGGTAATCATGGAGATGCTCCAGGCGCAGAGGGCGGCCCAGGAGCGGATGGAAGAACATCCACAGCTGGTCAGCGCCGAGTTAGTCCGACTCAACGGGATCGTCGGCTCATCCCAATCGGTGGCGCAGTCGGCGTTGGCCACAGCCCGACAAGCCCAAGAAGGAGTGGCTGGAGTTCAGTCGGCGACGGGAGAAGCAGCGGTCCACGCAGAGGAGAGTCGGGGGGTGTCCGGGGTCCAGGAACGGTCCCACGAGCCACGACTGCAGGCGCCCGCTCGCTATGATGGATCACCGGATGGATGTCGGGAATTCATCACCCAGTGTCTACTCGTTTTCCGGCTGCAACCACGATCATTTCCATCGGAGATAGCACAGGTAGCGTATATTATCACGCTACTCACCGGTCAAGCTCTCTCCTGGGCTACGGCGGAATTAGAGGCGGGAGCGATAATCTGCGACAGTCTGGACGCCTTTACCCGGGAGTTGAGAAGAGTATTCGATACTTCCCGGGTACTCTCGATCTTCGAGGCTGGCGGTCGTCTTCTCGACTGCCGGCAGGGCCTCCGCACGGTCGCAGCTTACGCTATCAATTTTCGGATCTTGGCTCGGGAGACAGCTTGGTCGGAGAACGTCTGCGTGGTTCTGTTCGTCAGGGGACTCTCAGCGCGGATGCGAGATGCGCTCTCCGCGCGTGAGATCCCCGAGCAGCTGGAAGTGCTGATCAACACCGCCATCAAGATGGACAATCGGCACCAGGAGAGGGAGAAGGAGCGTGTCAACAACACCCAGGTATGTTTTCCTTCTTCTCCTGGTGTTGATACATCCATGCATTATACGAGTGGGCCACTGGGTGATGAATCCATGCAGCTTGGAGCGCTGTCGCTCTCGGACGACGAGAGGCAGCGCTTCATCAAAGAGCGACGCTGTTTCCGGTGCGGTCGCACCGGTCACCGCTTCGGCAGCTGTCGGGTCCAGGCTGTATCAGCTCGGCGCCAGTCGGGAATAGAAGGTGCGCCGTCAGGCTTCGAGAAAGCGCCAGCAGTTGGGCTCATTCCTGCCAAGCCCACTGATTCACGTACATTTTTTGAGGTGGCGATCAACTGTGGGGGTGACATTAGGGGAACTAAGGCTCTCATTGACTCAGGGGCGGCGGGCAATTTTATTCACGTGGGATTGGTGAAGGAGTGGGGAACCCCAGTGGAGGATTTAGGGGTTCCCTTACCGGTTTACGCCCTGGACGGTCGGCCCCTGGGCAGTGGGAGCGTCACCCAGCGCACGGTTCCATTACACATCCGGGTGGCGGGTGGGGAGTGGGAATGGGTTAAATTTTTTGTCAACTTTTCCCCCTATTCTGTCATGGTGTTGGGTCATCCCTGGTTGTCGTCACGTGTTCATATTATTAATTGGAGCACGGGCGAACTCTCAACGGCGGCCGACGTCAAGTCGATTGTCAGCGGGAGTTTGCCCAAACCCTTGTCTTCCCCCCCCTCTTCCCTTTTGTCTCCTCCCTCTTTCTCCAGGATAGTGGGGAGCGTGGCAGATTCTGATCTACCCTCTAATCCCGATTTGATAGGGGTGCCTGAGATCTATTGGGACCTGACGGACGTTTTTAGCAAAACGCGTGCTAAAGCACTTCCGCCTCATAGATCATACGACTGTCCCATTAATCTTCTACCCGGTACCTCCCCGCCTCGCGGGCGAATGTTCTCTCTCTCACGCCCCGAAACCTAGGCCATGAACACCTACATAGAGGAGGCATTGCTTGCGGGGCACATACGCCCGTCCACTTCCCCTGCCGGCGCTGGCTTCTTCTTTGTTGATAAGAAAGATGGGGATCAGCGCCCGTGCATTGATTATAGGGGATTGAATGACGTTTCCATCAAGAACCGATATCCTTTACCTCTCATGGACACGGCCTTTGAGTGCTTACAGGGGGCACAGGTCTTTTCTAAACTTGATTTACGTAATGCATACAATCTGGTCAGGATTAGAGAAGGAGACGAGTGGAAGACTGCATTTAACACACCCAATGGGCACTATGAGTATTTGGTCATGCCCTTTGGTTTGGCTAATGCTCCGGCAGTCTTCCAAGCCCTAGTTAACGACGTGCTGCGAGACTTGATTGGGGTGTCGGTGTTTGTTTACTTAGATGATATTCTGATTTTTTCTCGCGATATGGTGCAACACCAACTGCACGTTCGGGAGGTGCTAGACCGTCTCCTCAAGCATCAACTATTCGTTAAGGCTGAGAAGTGTGTGTTTCACACTGACACCGTGTCCTTCCTGGGCTTTGTGTTGACAAAGGGCGATCTGCGCATGGATCCAGCCAAGGTGAGTGCAGTTTTGGACTGGCCACGGCCTTCGTCGCTCAAGGGGTTACAACGGTTTTTGGGCTTTTTGTATTTTATTTTTTTATTATTTTTTAAACAAACACATAAACAAACATGACAACACACGATAAGATATACAAGCATTAGTTGTCAGAGCACATCCAATGAAATCACATTTTAGTTAATTGTCTTATATAAGATATACCCCTAATACCTGTTATCTAAAAACCTACACACATATGTTCCAGCTCGAACCCCCCCCTCCCGGACCCCACCTTGGGTAGTACCTCCATTATCCCTCGCACCTAACCAGACACTACCATTATAAGCTAGCTTTTATTCTCTCCACCACTTCTAACCACATTGACATTTTGGATTCATTGAGACCCAGAATTCTTGCTGTAGATATTTCTTGATAAATCACATCGAGATATGTAAGAAACCAAACTTTCCGGCACATTTTTTCCGGTTGAAACCAGCGTGATACGATCAGCTTTTTAGCTACTGTGATACCCGATAAAACCAATCTCTTTAGCTGTGGATTTACTGCAAACTCAAAAACATCATTCAATAGTAATACCGAGGGGTGTACAGGTATATTCCAAGATACGAGTTTTGATAATTGTTGGGTCACATCTTTCCAGAATGTCTTAACTGGTGGGCAGTCCCAATACATGTGCATAAATGTCCCTTCGTCCCCATTTGTACATTGGGAGCATTTGGAGTCTTGTTTAAGACCCATTCTGCTCAGTCTTATAGGAGTCAAGTATGTCCTGTGAATATAGTTAAGATTGATTTGTTGATGGTCCGGGTTCCTTGATGTAAGTCGGACATTTGCCCAGGCTCCTTGCCAATAAAAAGTCATTTTCCAGGTCTGGTATATCCCTCCTCCAGGCAGAGGTTTTTGGGCTTTGCAAATTTTTACAGGCGCTTTATTCGCAACTTTAGCGCCTTAGCCAATCCATTAACAGCTCTCACTAAGTCCTCTCTCCCTGGCTTTGAATGGTCGCCTAGGGCAGAGTCGGCCTTCTGCGATCTAAAACGTCGATTTACATCCGCTCCTGAATTGATCCGCCATGACGCAGAGGTTCCGTTCATTGTGGAGGTGGATGCCTCTGACATCGCGGTGGGGGGGGGGTGCTCTCTCAGAGATGCTTAAAGGATGGGAAAGTGCACCTGTGTGCTTTTTTCTCTCGCCGTCTGTCACCAGCCGAGCGTAATTACGACGTGGGTAATCGGGAGTTATTGGCGATCAAATTGGCACTGGAGGAGTGGAGACATTGTTTAGAGGGGGCGACACATCCTTTCATTGTTTGGACTGATCATAAGAACTTGGCTTACATCCAAGGGGCTAAACGCCTTAACGCTCGCCAGGCCAGGTGGACGTTGTTCTTCACACGATTTCGATTTACCATCTCCTATAGACCTGGCTTTGTCGCGCCAGTTTGATCTTCCTGGTCGGGAGGAGCAGCCCCATCCCATTATTCCACCGGCCTTGATTTTGGCACCCGTGTCTTGGGGCATAGAGAGGGTGGTAAGTTCGGCGCTAACGCGGGAGCCCGATCCGGGTGGGGGTCCTCCGGGACGGTCGTATGTTCCCAAGGCGGCGCGCTCACGCTTGCTACAGTGGGCACATGCGTCATCCCTCACCAGCCACCCAGGGGCAACCAGGACCCTGGAATTTATCCGTAGGAGGTTCTGGTGGCCGACAGTGGAGGGGGATATGCGTTCCTTTGTGGCGGCCTGTCTGGTGTGCGCACGTAGTAAGACCTCTCGACGGGCACCGGCGGGTCTCCTCCGACCACTTCCTATTCCTAAACGACCCTGGTCACACTTATCTCTGGACTTTATTTCTGGTCTTCCCCTTTCGGACGGGTTCACCACCATTTTGGTGGCGGTGGATCGGTTCTCTAAGGCGGCTCACTTTGTCCCTCTCCCCAAGCTTCCATCGGCCCGGGAGACTGCTGATTTAGTTATACAGCATGTCTTTCGGGTCCACGGGCTGCCAGTGGATATCGTGTCGGACCGGGGTCCTCAGTTCGCCTCCAGGTTCTGCGTTTCATCCGCAGTTGAACGGGCAGACGGAGCGGGTCAACCAGGATTTGGAGGGGGTCTTGAGATGTAGTCCGGCAACGTGGAGTAGGAGGTTGGCTTGGGCTGAGTACGCGCATAATACCCTTCTCTCCTCTTCTACCGGTATGTCTCCCTTTCAGTGCCAGTATGGTTTTCAACTAGGGATGTCCGATATTATCGGCCGACCGATATTATCGGCCGATATCGGCAGTAAAATGTGATATCGGAAAATATCGGTATCGGTTTAAAAACTAAAAAAAACAATAACAATATTTGTTATATATATATCCAGTGAAATTATTAGTTACCTGAAATTATTCAGTTTTTTGGATGGGGAAACCCTGCATATATCGGTATCGGTTGATATCGGTTGATATCGGTATCGGAAATTAAGAGTTGGACAATATCGGAATATCGGTATCGGTAAAAAAGCCAATATCGAGCATCCCTATTTTCAACCTCCTCTGTTTCCCAAGCAGGAGCAGGAGGCGGAGGTGCCCTCGGCCCAGGCACATGTGGCTCGCTGTCGCAGGATGTGGAAACAGGTTCGGAAGGCGCTACAGAAGGTTTCGGTTAGTAGTACCCAACGGCAAGCTAACCGTAAGCGTCGTCCGGCTCCAGTTTACCGTCCAGGGCAGCGGGTTTGGCTTTCCACCCGGGATCTCCCTCTCCGGGTGGAATCCAAGAAGCTGGCTCCTCGCTTTATAGGACCATTTAAAGTGATTCATCAGGTTAATCCAGTGGCTTACAAGCTACGACTTCCGAGCTCTATGAGGGTTCATCCGATGTTTCATGTGTCCCTGTTGAAGCCATTCCTCTCATCGCCCATGGCCCCGCCACTGCCTGTGGTTCCTCCGCCCCGGTTTATTGGCGGTCAACCCATTTACACGGTGCAGAGGATACTGGGTTGTAGGCGGAGGGGTAGGGGGTTTCAGTTCTTGGTGGATTGGGAGGGGTACGGGATAGAAGAGCGTTCTTGGGTGCCTCAAAGGGATATTTTAGATCCCAGCCTGATCGTTGATTTCCGGCGGCTGAATGCCGAGGCCCCTAGGTGAACGTCTGGTGCCGTTCGTCAGGGGAGGGTACTGTTACGTTCTGGACACCGACTGAGGTCAGTGACCACCCACATTCCTGGCATATGTCACTGGGCTTGTCACCTGTCCTTTCCCTGTCAATTAGTACTGTCACTTAGGGGTGGTTCCTGATTGGCTGTCACGGGGGTGTGTGTGGAATGTTGGTATTTGGTGTCTATGTAACCTACCTTCTGCTTGTTCATTGTCAGGTCTTCACTAATTGCGTTCGGGGAAAACGCGGACGGTTCAACTCTGGACCTCCAATAAGCTCCTATTTACCTTATTTCCTGCCTGTGCTATTTAGCATTTATCTCTCTTAGAAATTACTCTTGTGTTCTTACTATTAAAGTCGAACCTGTTCAAGAGTAAACACTCTCCGTCTCTGTGATTGCCTTCACCCATTGGAACTCACCTACCTCCATTCCTGACAAGTCACGAAAGGGGCTACTTAATTAATTAGTCCAATCCACTTTATTTATAGAGCACATTTAAAAACAACAAAGTTTACCAAAGTGCTGTACAAGTCCCACAACATAAGATTAAAAAAAATTAAAAAAAAAATATTATTAATATATATATATATTTTTTTCTTTTTCTCGAAGCTTCGAATTAAAATCGAAGCTCGGCCCTGAAGCTTCGATTGCCAAAAAAAGCTTCGAAGGTCAGCCCTATTGCTAACTGCTTGGCCTTTCTTTTGGGGAGACCGGCTATTTGTAGGCCCCTTGTCGTATATTATCTAGATAAAACATGTAAAATATCAATGAAAATGTACAGGTGCAGGACGAAAATACTTGGTAAGTTGGATTACAGAAGGAATCAAAGTCATTAGGCGTTCTCCTCAGCAAAGGAGCCAGATTCAAGCAAACAGCTGTTAACCGTACCATCCCCTGTAAAAATAGCTCCAAGGAAGGCCACCTAGGTCAGGGAGCACAGCAGGTTTGGGCTGCAGTAACGCTTGGTCAGTGAACCAAATGGCCTTGTATAATAATAAATCGAACACCAGACCATTTGGAATCTCCCCTTACACATCCGATTTGACTGACTTTAGGACATATATTAACAGGCTCAAGGCTATTTGAATTTAAGCAGAATGCCACCAGTCACACATGTACGATAGAACAGATAGACTGGAGGGTTTTTAGACCTTGAGGAAATAGGTAAAACTGATGGCTTTGTCAGAGAGATTAGTTAGATGGCCTTAGAAAACATTGCAACACATATGTACTAAAAGTAAAGCAAGGACCATTATGTTAAAAGTAAACTGTCATACAAAATCACATTAGATAATAGGTTTAGCAAGCATGAAAAGTTGACAACAAGTGAACCAAATAATAAGACATACTAGGTAGTAAATTAATGTTAAAGCTAAAAAACAAGGTTAAAGATTACTTTGAAATAGGAATACAAACAGTAGGATGTAACATTAAATAAGGCAATTTCATAAGTAACATGGACATAACTCTTAAAACTATTAGGAAAACGGTAGTCACAATAAAGAATAAAATCTCTTAATGCTAAAAGATAAAACTATACAGTATTGGTTAATCAAGAAGCCAGTATACTATTTCTGTTGAAGGACAAAATGCTATTCTCTGTGCCCGGAGAGCCCTGTAGACACTTCCCAAATAAGGTAAAAGGAATAAATAGAAATAGGCTGTAGAAAGTAGGGTTCTCCCTATTTTAGACTGCATTAGGGTCACTGTGTAACATTGTGTCACCAGACCAGGATGACGTGTCACTCACAAAAGGAATTCCTGCTAGAAGGAATTTGGCCAATGGGAAAGGCCGATCTCTGGGGTGACGTCACCTGACAGGCAGGGAAAAGGTCTTCTCTCTCTCATTTAAACGGCAGGGAAGCTGACAGAAGGAGACTGGAGAACCGGAGACGCACAGAGCCACTGACACCAGATGACAGAGGATCGCCTCATAGCAGGGATCCACCGAGCCGAGACGAAATCAAGCGCTCCCAAAACTCAGAGGATCCGAAACCAGGGTTGCCTTGGCAACCAGCCACCACCAAGAGTGCCTCGTGTTGTCTGGACAACCCGAGACCAACAGCACCACCACCGGAGAAACAAGCCTGACCGACATCCGCCGATCAGAACGGGACCAACTGCCCCACCACCAAAGAGATGATTAGATAGAAGAAACAGATCCTGTACTTGTTTGATTCATAGCTGTGTTTTATTAAGAATGGAATAAACACCCCAGTTGTTTGATTCAGACCACCTCGTCTGCGTTTTCCTTCATAGAACCGAACACCTGAAATGCAAACAATGCAGAGAGAAGGGTAAAGACTATACGATCACAGATACTAGAATGAATGAAAGACACTTCACCCTCACAACCAACTTGTGCACAATGCACATGCCCTAGGCTGCCATCTTCTAGTGTTTATCTGTAGCCTAGCTGTGAGATGGTCTGCTGTAGCTGTTGTTAGTTCAACACTTTGGTTAGAAAGGCTTCTTCTAAGTTGTAATCAAAAGTACAGCCAACCTCAAGAATTGACACCTCCCTAAGGTGTTAATTTACAACAAAGACATCAGGGGTGTTAGCTGTAATATTAGAGAACACAGAATCATCATTGCACAGGTTAAACATGCTTGGCTTCACAGTAGAATGCTTAAACAGCGTGATGGAGGACCTTTTCGCTATCAAATCTACTATTCTGTCATGCCTACTTATGTAGAGGCCTCTGTATACATGGCAACCATTTAAGATGTGGGACATGGTTTCAGCTATTTGGTCATTGCCATGATGAATACAGTGAGGAGCATGATTGCCTGGAAACCAGATGGAGAGATTCAGTTTAGATGGTAGAACCTGTAATCTCACTTTCAAAGTAAAGATAACAATGCACTATGGCAACATTTTTTAACACAGAGTGAGAGAAAGAATGGTCCGCAGCAGGGAGACACGCAGTCTTCCCCTGCAGTCTCAACTTAGTCCATTGTTCCTGCTGTCTTTGCTGTTGTGCCAACAGGAGGCACACACACATACACACTTCATACAGTCAACAGCGTTTTAGATCACTGGAAATATAGCTTTTGGAAAGCGGCGACTCTGCTTTGCCTGTATTCTGTTGACAGGTGACACAGAGCTTTTGGAAAACAGTGACATCATGATCTCAACTTTCACATGGCTATTGTTATTTCACAACCAGTATGAACATGCGCCAGGAACCTATGAGCAATGGTGCACTACCGGTTGGTTTACGTGTTCGGTACTGTTGGATTTAATTGTATGTTTACAAAGCAACCTGTTATGGTTTGGATAGGTGTGTTGGACCCAGGTGCAGTGTAGAACAGACACGACGAGAGACAGTTGTTGGTTCTCGGATTTGAGCACTGCTCCTTTAATTCGAGTACTTGTGGATACAAAAATCAAAGGGAGAGAGCAAGTCTCCAAAACATGCTAAATGCATATAGTAATGAACACGGTAAACTAGGGGAAAAGAAAGGGGAGAAAGCAAGTCTCCAAAAATGCACTAAATAATAAACATGTCACACGACGGTGCTGCATATACTCGCAGTAGGAAACACTTTAAATAATGAATGCAATAAACGGCAATCATAATTGTAGTGGATGTCCCTTACGGGCATCCATAGCTGTTGCTGTAAGGCGTGGCGCAGGCGCAGTTGTGTGAGATAATAAAGACGTTACTTACAAAAACCACCATATGCTGTGATATATACAAAGATGCTTTAACTGCTTATAATAAAACCATCCGCTTAGCAAGGAAAGATTACTTCTCTAAAATCATTACAGAAAATGCTGGAAACTCCAGAATCCTCTTTTCCACTATTAATGTACTACTCAACACTGCCCCTACACCTCCTCAGTCATCAACGGTTAAGTGTGAAGAACTTGCACTATTCTTTAACAACAAAATAACCTTGATCAGGGCCAGCATTACTCATGATGGAAATAAAGTTGATTGCGGCAAACCGTGCAATGTAACCATGAGAAGTTTCACATGCATCACATTAGATGTACTCTGCAAAACTGTCTCAGAATGTAACTCCTCCACCTCAGACATTGACCCTATACCTACAGCTTTCTTCAAACGGGTATTTAATAGTGTTTCAAGCCCTGTGCTAGATATCATAAACACTTCCCTTAGGACTGGTATTTTCCCGGATGCCTTTAAAACAGCAGTTGTAAAGCCATTACTAAAAAAACCTAACTTGGATAGTAATGAAATGGCAAATTATCGTCCAATATCCAACCTACCATTCATTAGTAAAGTACTTGAAAAGATAGTTTCAGTTCAAATAAATTCCTTTCTTGAAGAAAACAACATCTTAGAAGAATTTCAGTCAGGATTCAGAAAATATCATAGCACTGAAACTGCCCTCACCAAAATAATCAGTGACCTCAGACTAAACTCTGACGAGAATAAGATCTCCATCCTTATCCTGTTAGATCTCAGTGCAGCATTTGATACAATCGATCACGATATTCTAATCGATCGTCTTGAAAACCATGTCGGTTTCTCAGACCATGTGCTGGGCTGGTTTAAAACATACATCAGAGGGAGGAAATTCTATGTTAAACTAGGAGATCACATGTCTGATATATACGACAACAACTATGGAGTTGCACAAGGGAGTTGCTTAGGTCCTTTACTCTTCTCCCTTTACATGTTACCGCTGGGTGATATCATCAGAGAACATAATGTAGATTTCCATAGCTATGCGGATGATACACAACTGTACATATCTGCTGAACCAAATGATACAGCGATTAGCTCCATTACAGACTGCTTACTGGCAATAAATAAATGGATGAGTAAGAACTTCCTGAAACTAAACGAGAACAAAACTGAAATTCTAATTATCGGCTCCAAAACTAAAAAAGAAACATTAATAAAGAACCTGGGGGGACTAACCCCTTGGATCAAATCTGAGGTCACTAGTCTTGGGGTTATCATAGATTCAGAACTGAACTTCAATTCTCATATTAGCAAAGTGACGAAAACATCGTTCTTCCATCTCAGAAATATAGCAAAAGTACGACCATTTATTAATCAGAACGATGCTGAGAAGCTAATTCATGCATTCATATCTAGCCGGTTAGACTACTGTAATGCACTTTTCACAGGTCTCCCTAAGAAAACCACAGAGAGGCTTCAGCTAATCCAAAACTCTGCAGCCCGACTGCTAACTAGAACCAAAAGGAGAGAGCACATTAGTCCAGTCCTAGCCGCTTTACACTGGCTTCCTGTAACATTTAGAATTGACTTTAAGGTCCTTCTCCTTACATACAAAGCTCTAAATGGACAGGGACCTAGCTACATCGCCAACACTCTAATAAATTACACACCAGCAAGAACACTGCGATCATCAGCTGCTGGACTACTAGAGGCTCCCAGAAGCAGTCAAAAGAGGATCGGTAATGCAGCCTTTATCAACTATGCCCCAAAACTATGGAACAAACTACCCCAAAACATCAGGGAAGCCAACTCGCTAGACATCTTTAAAAGACAGCTTAAAATCTCTTTGCTCAGGCATTTCACTGATAGATATCTGCTACCACCTAGTGGCAAGAGGAAACATCAGGGATATCCTGACACAACTTGTATTTATTCTTACCCTGCCTACTCTTTTACACTGCCTATCAAATTCATGTGTCGGTTATTGCACTTTTTACTTCTTACTGATGACTATTTTTAAACTGAATCATTTTAAACTATTCTTATTATTTGCTAGATCCAAATGTGAAACACTGATTATTTATGACTATTTTTAAACTGAATCATTTTAATCTTATTATTTGCTAGATCCAAATGTGAAACACTGTGATTATTTGTTCATGAATTACAGGAGTATTACTGAATAGAGAGCCTATTAGGATGCTAGATCCTAATGTGAAACACTGTGATTTGCCATATCTTGCTATGCTCGCTCATGCCTGTATTTTTTATGTCCGTTCTATTTTATAATTTTTTGACTATTTTTAAACTGAATCATTTTAAACTATTTTTACTATTTGTGTTACTGAAAACTGTAAGCGGAGAGCCTATTGGGATGCTAGATCCTAATGTGAAACACTGTGATTCTACCTGTCTATCTTTTTATGCTCGCTTATGCCTGTATTTTTTGCTGTTGTGAAGCACTTTGAACTGCAACCTCTGTATGAAAAGTGCTATACAAAAAAAAAAAAAAAAGTTAAGTTATTACTTGAAATGGCCACGCTGTCCGAGTCCTTATATGAAACACCACCTAAGCTTTACCACATGGTGTCAGAAGTGTTCAACCCATATCAGAAGGGTTAAACCGTTACCTAGGAGACGAAGAGAAGAGACTGGTCAAGCGGAGAGAGAGATATTACAGGCTATTACAAAGGTTAGCACAACAGCTAACGTTAGCTAACTATGTCGGACGGCGAAGGGGCACCAGCGCCAGCAAGGGCGCGGCCACCAGCACCGGCAGCAGGCCGCGCGCAGACGGACAGTTTCCATGTCAGCGCACCAGAGAAGTTTGACTGCACAGACGGCAAGAACTGGCCAAGATGGATCCGGAGATTTAACAGATATCGCGTCGCATCGGGACTGGATAGGATAGGAGAGGCTTTCCAAGTCAATACGCTGATATACTTCATGGGAGATGAAGCGGAGGACATTCTAAATGCTACTCAGCTGAGTGCACAGGAAAGGCTCGTATATGCAACTGTGGTTACGTGTTTGGAAGAACATTTCGTAGGGCGACATAACGTCATTCGAGCGTGCGCAGTTTAACGTACGTAAACAAGAGCCAGGGGAAGCCGCGGATAGCTTCATAACGGCAGTGCATAAACTCGCAGAACACTGTAACTTTGGGGTGTTGCAGGAGGAGTTAATCCGGGATCGCATTATTGTCGGGATAAAAGACCTGGCCCTTTCAGAGAAACTGCAGCTGGACGCTGACATGACATTGAACAAGGCCATCAGTCAAGTGAAACAGCAGGAAACGGTGAAGCAGCAACAGACTGTGATGCGGGGCGGGGCTACACACACAGAGGAAAGAAGAGAGGTGGATGCGATCTCTCGTCCATTAAAAAAGAAAGAGGCATATGGTCACAAACAAACAGGGTATACCAGAACAAGACAGACAGAGACAGTCAAAAACACAGAGAAATGTCAGAAATGTGGTCGATTTTCCCCCCATAGCTGGAGAAAATGTCCAGCTAGCAATGTAGAATGTAGGAAGTGCCACAAAACAGGGCATTTTGCTGCAGTGTGCCGTTTCGCACAGCCAGTGTATGAGATTACAACAGGACACCCTTTTTCTAGGAGAAGTGAAGGATCATGTCTCTGGCTGGCACACAGACATAGAACTCAATGGAGAAGTGATCTCTTTTAAAATAGACACAGGAGCAGCAGTCACTGCTATCCCCACCAGGCTATATAAATATAGCAGAGATGGCTCCTTGATGGCAACAGATAAGAAGCTATATGGGCCCAATAACATGGTGCTGCAGGTAGCAGGGCAAGTCACATGCCGGCTCAAGAGCAAAAGTGGAACGGTTGCCCAGCCGGTATTTGTGGTAGATTCTTTAGTCAGACCCTTATTAGGCCTGCCAGCAGTTGAAGCCTTGCGACTGGTAGAGCGGGTTGATGAACTGGAGGACCCAGGGGATATTTTCAGGCGTAAATTCCCCACAGTGTTCGCAGGCCTGGGGAGGCTAGAGGGGGATTACTGCATTCGCCTGAAGGAGGATGCGGTACCATACGCACTCACTACTCCACGCAGAGTGCCTATACCACTAGCAGACAAAGTTAAGGAGGAGTTGGAGAGAATGGAAAAGATGGGAGTAATTTCAAGGATAGAAAGGCCAACGCCGTGGTGTGCGGGTATGGTACCTGTGATAAAGCCCACAGGGGACATCAGGGTCTGTGTGGATCTGACTAGACTCAATGAGGCGGTATGTAGAGAACGACACATACTACCATCAGTAGAGCAGTCATTGGCTCAATTGAATGGGGCAAAGATCTTCACTAAGCTAGACACACGCTCAGGTTTCTGGCAGATCCCCCTATCAGAAGAATGCAGAGAGCTCACCACATTTGTTACTCCGTGTGGCCGCTTCTGTTTCAATGTCCTGCCATTCGGAATCAGCTCTGGTCCAGAACATTTTCAGAGGCGCATGTCGCAGCTCTTGGACGGGCTGACGGGCATAATATGCCACGCAGATGATGTGCTGGTATGTGGCGTAGATAAGGCCCAGCATGATGAGAGGCTCACTGCGGTCCTATCCAGGCTTCAGGAAGCCGGTCTGACCCTAAATGAAAAGTGTGTGTTCGCACAGACAGAGGTGGTGTTCATGGGCCACAAAGTCAGTGCAGGGGGCATAGCACCAGACCCAGAGAAAGTGAGGGCAATCGTAGACATGCCCGCTCCACAAAATGTCGCAGACGTGAGACGGTTCCTGGGCATGGCCACATACATGGGAAAATGTTTACCTCTTTTCACCGACACTACCAAACCACTACGGGATTTACTGGTGAAAGAGAATGCCTGGGTGTGGGGAGAGGTGCAGCAGACAGCCTTTGAAAAGGTGAAGTCTGATCTGGCCTCAGATAGGGTGCTAGCACAGTACAGGCCAAATGCTAAGACAAGAGTGTCTGCAGATGCATCATCTTTTGGAGTGGGAGCAGTCCTCACCCAAATGCAGGACAACAAGGAGTGGTGCCCAATAGCCTATATCTCACGCAGTCTCTCTGACACAGAGCAGAGATATGCCCAGGTGGAGAAGGAGGCGCTGGCAGTAACATGGGCATGCGAAAGGCTCAGCTCGTATATAATAGGCCTTCAATTTACCATAGAGACCAACCACAAGCCACTGTTGGCTCTGTTAGGTACGAAGGCACTAGATGACTTACCCCCAAGAATCCAGCGCTTTAGGCTTAGACTACTGAGATATACATACCACATAGTCTATGTCCCAGGGAAAGCGTTGATAACGGCAGATGCATTATCAAGGGCCCCAATCGTGCGCACACTGACAGAGGAGGAAAGAGAGCTGGAAGGAGAAGCACAGGTGTTTGTTGAGGCAGTACAGCAGGGCCTACCAGCGTCTAAGGCAAAGCTGCAACAGATTGCTGAGGAACAGCAAAAGGACTCTGTCTGCAGACAGCTTATACAGCAGTGCAAAAAGGGGTGGCCAAGACAGGAGGAACTGCCACAGCAGCTAAAGCCCTACTGGATCTACCAGAGTGAGCTATACTGTGCAGGAGGCCTTTTAATGAAAGGACGGAGGATAGTAGTACCAGAGACTTTGCAAACAGAAATGCTGGCACGTTTACATGAGGGACACATGGGGATATCTAAGTGCAGAGCGAGAGCAGAGCAGTCAGTGTGGTGGATGGGCTTAAGTAGTCAGATCGCTAAGGTAGTAACACAGTGTGAAACATGCGTGAAGAGTCAGACACGGCATCCAGAGCCAATGATGCCATTGAAAGTGGGTAGTGATTCACATTCCTTTAAAGCTTTGGGTAGGGCGTTCCACATTGATGTGGCATAATTGCGAAACGTGTTTAGTCCCTTGTTTGAGCCGAATCTGGGTTTAACATGATTTGTGGAGCTCCCTCTGGTGTTGTGATCGTGGTATTCACTGACCTTTGGGAAGTATTTTGACATGTACATGGGTACCTTGGTCGTGTAGTGTATCTTGTAGACCAGGCCCATTGCAAGTTGCTGTACTCTGTCGTCTACTCTAAGCCATCCTAGGTTGTCAAAGTGGGCAGGGGTGAGGTGGGTTCTAGGAGTAAGGTCAAGCAGTAGTCTGACCAGTTTGTTTTGAGATGTTTGTAATTTAGTTTTTAGCGCCTTTGAGGTGCTTTGGTACCATGAGGTGCAAGCATAGTCGTAGTACCCTTGAATGACTCCTGCCAGAGTCTTCAGGGTATTCTTGTTTACTAGAGAGGAGATCTGGTACAAGAATAGAGTTAGTTGGTTGACTTTTTTTATTACATTGGATGCCATTTTGTCACAGGAAAGATTAGCCTCTAGGATGAACCGAAGAGAATGGACTCTGTTTTGCCCATGTGTAATGATAGTTTGTTATCAGCGAGCCATATGCAGATTTTGCCTAGTTCCGAGCTGAGGGTTTTTTCAACCTGTAACTTGTTCTTGTCAGAGACCAGCAGGGCTGAGTGAGTCGTCCGCAAACAGGAACAAGTTGCAGTCACAAGCTGACGACATGTAATTTGCATAAATTAGGAACAGTAGCGGTCCTAGTATGCTTCCTTGTGGAACACCACAGCTCACTGGGAGGGGGGGGATAGGGTTTACCTCCACCATCTGTTCTCTCCCCTCCAGGTAGGATTGCATCCAGCTCACTGATAGACTATCAAAACCAATTGCTTTTAGCTTGTCAATCAGAATGGTGTGATTGACAGTGTCGAAGGCCTTTTGTAGGTCCAGCATGACCCATGCCGCAGTATTTGCCCGCGTCCACCTCTTGTTTGATGTGGTCGTTTAAATAGAGAGGGGTACTATTCTACCTGTTCGTATGTGTCAGTGGAGTGGGATGTTCTGAAGCCAGATTGGAATTTGTAGATTCAATTTCTTCCCGCTAGGTACTTTTCGACCTGTTCGTAGACTATTTTTTCCATGACTTTCGAGATGGAGGTAAGGATAGAAACAGGGCGGTAGTTGCCTGGGTCTAATTTGCTGCCCTTTTTGTGCAGGGGTGTTACTCTCGCAATTTTGAAGTCCTTGGGGACGTGTCCCTGTTTTATGGAGAGGTTTATTATGTGTGTGATGACTGGGGTGATGGCGGCTGCTGAGTCTCTGAGGAATTTGGAGGGGATGTTGTCATGGCCAGTGGCCTTGTTAGGTTGGAGGGCGATCAGTTTTTTGAGTACCTCATCTGTTGTTACCATTTCCAGTTTGAAGTCGTCTTTGTGGACCCCTAGGTTCTTGTAGTATGCTACTACGTGTTCTACCCCATAATGCCCTGAGTGGGAGGGTAGTTTGTTTACCAGTGTTGTGGCTATGTTTGTGAAGAACGTGTTTAAGTAATTGGCTACATCCAGCTTGTCTGTGATGAGCGTGTTGTCCGTCTTTATGTTTATGTTTGAGAATCTGGTTTTAAGTTTTTTACTGCAGCCTAGTTGATTATTGAGTCATTTCCAAAGTTCACGTGGTTTGTTTTTGTTTTCCTCTGTTTCTTTCCAGTTTGACGTGGGCTTGGAGTTCACTGCTCGTGCTTTTGGTAAGCTTTGACTGACTTTTACGAAACTCAGAGAATTTCTTGTCTCTGGTTTTCATAGCAGTCAGTATTTCAGTGTGCATCCACGGCTCAGCGCGATTTTTTTACCCTGGTGGTTCTTAGGGGGACCATGTTGTTTAGTATTGTTGAAAATTTGGTTTTGAAACCAAGCCATGTTTCTTCAACCAGTGTACCATTGAGCTCATCTGACCAGTCCAGGCTCTCCAGTTCAAGGTTAAAGGCCTCGCTAGAGTAGGTTTTGAGGTCTCTAGATGTGACTGTTTTGTGACAGCCAGTCTTTTGTTTTAGCTTTTTGCATGTACAGAATATCATATAATGATCACTTAACCCACATGCTATAACCCCTTTATTGGAGATCTTGGACTTGTCAGAGGTCAGGATGAGGTCAATGGTAGTCTGAGTTGATTCACATACACGTGTGGGTTGGGTGATTAGCTGGCTGAGGCCGTGCAGATCACAAAACCTACTGAAGGCCTTGAAGACGGGGTGCTGCTTTACGTAGCATATCCGTGTTCCAGTCCCCAATAAGAATCTTTTCTACGCCCTCCACCCCAGCTAAACACCCATCAAGTGTGTCATAGAAGCCACTGTGTTCTGGCAGTCTATAGATTGTGCCTACTAGTACTGATTTCGCCCTTTCAAATAAGATTTCAATCCAAACAGTTTCAATTTTGTCATGGTTAAGGTCAGTACGGTTGATGAATTTGGTATCTTTGTGAATATACACACAGATGCCACCTCCATACTCATTTCTATCCCTCCTGACTATTGAATAGTTCTCGATTTCAATCTCTGGATCCTGTACAGATGAGTCTAGTTTTGTTTCTGTGAAACACAATATGTTAGCCTTACCGTTCAAAAACAATTGTCTGATTTCAACCAGTTTAGGTCTCAGGCTGTTTGTATTTAAGTGAAATATATGAAGTCCATTTGAGTTGGTTATCTGATTGATGTCATCAGGTTGAAAGTATTTTTGTTCTTCTGTGTCCGTTCCTGCGGTGGGGGGAGGGGGGCTTTGTTCATTCTAGACTATGGTCATATTACCTTTGACCTGGAAATAATATAGGTGGCAGGCAAGCAACCCGCATGAAATGCGCATATGCGCATAAAACATGTCATATCTCGCATTCCAGGAAACGGAACTGGATTATTTTGAAACGGGACGATTTTTTTGCATGGGATAGTGCAGGAACGAAGGTATGTATAACTAAACGTTTTTTTCCCTGTTGGAGTATACATATTTCCTTTCAAATGAGCCATACTATTGTCTCCATAGCTATAATATAGAATATACGGTGGGTCTCCAAACATCGTGAAAATGGTCAACAAACGCTGGCGCCAGGGAGTACAGATGGAAAAACAGCGTGGCAGTCAAAGAGTCAAGGGCTTTATTTGGGATAAATCATGTGTTATGGTTTGTAACCGACCCCAATCGCACAACACAAGACAGGTATGATGGTTTGCCAAGAAACAGATATTTATTGAGAGACAGGGAAAAAAGGGCACTGTCCCTTTAAGGGAGAACACAAATACAGGAATATAACAAGAGGGGAAAAACTAGGTGCCTTTAAGAGGCGGGCAGGAAAAGGGTACACTAAGTGAAGGTTAATGAACGCTAGGGGAAACATTAAAGGAACGCTAGGGGAAGGTTAAGGAAAACAGAGGAACTAGAGACTAGGAGATGTCGGGACAAGGAGAGCTAGGGAACAGGAGAACTGGGGACTAGGAGAACTAGGGACAAGGAACTAGGTGGAACTAGAAGGGGAGAACTTGGGACCAGGAACTAGGTGGAACTAGAAGGGGAGAACTAGGGACAGAGGGGACTGAGGCCCGCGGAGGCGGGCTGGGGACAGGGAGGAACTGGGGACTGGTGGGAAAACATCTGGGCCGCTCTGCAGAACAGAGGAGAGGGTTAATATTCAAAAGGGAACAAACAGAGCAGATGCAGAACAGTCCAAATAAACAAAGTAACAAAGTAATAATATCTTCGTGTGACAAACACACAGGGGGAGATGTAATGTCCAAAAATACTATCTAAGTGAGAACAAAAACAGAGTGGGAGATGAAATGTCCAAACTACTAACTAAGTGAGAACAAAAACAGAGTGGGAGATGAAATGTCCAAACTACTAACTAAGTGAGAACAAGAAAAGGAGGCATTACGCTGGGTGAGTGACATCACAATCAAAACTCACCCAAGCGTATGCGGAATGGTACAGGAACGCAGCGGGACGGGGGCAAGAGGCATTACGCTGGGTGAGTGACATCACAATCAAAACTCACCCAGGCGTATGCGTAATGGTACAGGGACAGCAGCGGGACGGGGGCAAGAGGCATTACGCTGGGTGAGTGACATCACAATCAAAACTCACCCAGGCGTATGCGTAATGGTACAGGAAACGCAGCGGGACGGGGGCAAGAGGCATTACGCTGGGTGAGTGACATCACAATCAAAACTCACCCAGGCGTATGCGTAATGGTGCAGGAAGCGCAGCGGGACGGGGGCAAGAGGCATTACGCTGGGTGAGTGACATCACAATCAAAACTCACCCAGGCGTATGCGTAATGGTGCAGGAACAGCAGCGGCGGCGAGGGTGTCGCCACCGGGTAGCTGGCTGTCCGAGCCGAGGAACAGAGTGCTGGAACAGCGGCGGTGGCGAGGGTGTCGTCCACCGGGTAGCCGTTGTCGGAGCCGAGGAACAGGGTGCTGGAACAGCGGCGGTGGCGAGGGTGTCGTCCACCGGGTAGCCGCTGTCGGAGCCGAGGAACAGAGTGCTGGAACAGCGGCGGTGGCGAGGGTGTCGTCCACCGGGTAGCCGCTGTTGGAGCCGAGGAACAGAGTGCTGGAACAGCGGCGGTGGCGAGGGTGTCGTCCACCAGGTAGCCGCTGTCGGAGCCGAGGAACAGGGTGCTGGAACAGCGGCGGTGGCGAGGGTGTCGTCCACCGGGTAGCCGCTGTCGGAGCCGAGGAACAGAGTGGCGCGCCACACCTTGGTGTGCACGTCGGAACCGAGAGACGCCTCGGGGTGCGTCTGAGAGGAGGAGTGTGCCAAGCACGAGGATCCTTGGAAGATGCGCGTTGCGCGCTGGAGACTGGAGAGCGTGCCAAGCCCTTGAAGATGCGCGTTGCGCGCTGGTGACTGGAGAGCGTGCCAAGCCCTTGCAGATGCGCGTTGCGCGCTGGTGACTGGAGAGCGTGCCAAGCACGGGGATCCTTGGAAGATGCGCGTTGCGCGCTGGAGACTGGAGAGCGTGCCAAGCCCTTGAAGATGCGCGTTGCGCGCTGGTGACTGGAGAGCGTGCCAAGCCCTTGCAGATGCGCGTTGCGCGCTGGTGACTGGAGAGCGTGCCAAGCCCGAGGGTCCGGGAGATGCGCGTTGGTCTAGATGTGCGTCAGGACGAACAGCTGCGCTGGGGTCTGCAGTGGAGCGCTGGGGTGCCTCCCGTGGAAGTACAGGGAGCGCAGAACAGTCTCCTCCACAGGCTACGGCGACAGCAGACGAAGGCTGGAGCAAAACATCTCAAGGCTGGAGAAATCCATATACAGCATTGGTAGACCAGAGGATCTCCCGAAAGAGTCTAGATGTTAGAGAATATGACTCAGCATGAATACAACACGACCCCACGCCGAAACGAGGGGAAGAGCCCTGGTATTTAAAGCCCACAGGGGAACTAATTAGCCTGCCACCACAGGTGCGAGAGGTAATTGATAATAGTCCAGGTGTGGCCACTGAGAGTAAACGAGAGTAAAGAACGAGAGGGTGGGGGCTAGAGAGAGTGAGTGAGAAGGGAATTTCTAACAGTAGGCTTAAAGAAAACAGAGAAAGTTGGTGAGCAGCGGACAAAACCTCACAGTACCCCCCCCTCAACGGGAGCCACCTGGCGACCCAAAACAAATACAGACAGAGTGGCAGGGGGCAAAACAAGACAAAAACAAAAGGTACTGGCCAAGCCAGCAGGGGAAGCCACCACAAGAGTGGGGCTAGCAAAAGAAACAGGGTCGCCGAGGGGTAACTAGGGTAGCAGAGGGGCAACAGGAGGAACTGGCCTAGAGGAACCGGGTCAGGAGGAACTGGGTCCAGAGAACTAGCCTAGAGAACTGGCCAAGAGAACTGGCCTAGAGAACCGGTCTAGAGAACTGGTTTAGAGAACTGGCCTAGAGAACTGGTCTAGAGAACTGGTCTAGAGGAACTGGTCTAGAGGAACTGAGGGGCAAGCAGGGTAGCTAAGGGGTAACCATGGTAGCACCGGGAAAGGGCTAGCAGAGGGAAAGGGTAGCTGCCAAGGCACTGATAGCTACAGGGCCTATGCTAGCTGTACTGCTACATCAACATAGAGGCTGCGCTAGCTGCCGAGCTAGGCTAGCAGGGGGAAAGGGTAGCTGCCAAGGCACTGATAGCTACAGGGCCTATGCCAGCTGTACTGCTACATTAACATAGAGGCTGCGCTAGCTGCCGGAGCTAGGCTGGCAGACAGGGCTGGACCAGCATGAGAGAACAAGCTAGCTGGAAGGACAGTCCTAGCTGTGTGAGATAAACTGACCTTGCTAGCTGAAGGGCAGTCCTAGCAGTGTGAGATAAACTGACCTTGCTAGCTGAAAAGGCAGTCCTAGCAGTGGGAGAAAAACTGACCTTGCTAGCTGAAAAGGCAGTCCTAGCAGTGAGAGATAAACTGACCTTGCTAGCTGAAAAGGCAGTCCTAGCAGTGGGAGATAAACTGACCTTGCTAGCTGAAAGGGCAGTCCTAGCAGTGGGATAAACTACACAAAAAAGTGGAGGCCATGCAGAGGGACCGGGTTAGCTGCTTGGGCCTGGCTAGCTACAGGGCCTATGCCAGCTGCAAGGCTGCATTAACATAGAGGCTGTGCTAGCAGCCGGGGCTAAGCTAGCAGACTGGGGCTCTGCTGAGGGACAGGGTTAGCTGCCAGGGCATGGCTAGCTACAGGGCCCATGCCAGCAGCAAGGGCTGCATAAACATAGAGGCTGTGCTAGCAGCCGGGGCTAAGCTAGCAGACTGGGGCTCTGCTGAGGGACTGGGTTAGCTGCCAGGGCATGGCTAGCTACAGGGCCTATGCCAGCAGTAAGGGCTGCATTAACATAGAGGCTGTGCTAGCCGCCGAGGCAAAGCTAGCAGACAGGGCCATGCTGGTAGTAGAGGCCTAACAAGCTGCAGGGGGGTCAAACAGGGCTAAGAGGGGAGCTAAACAGGGCTAACAGGGAAGCAAATGGGGGAGTCAACAGGCTAACAGGGGAGCTAACCGGGGAGACCAACAAGCTAACAGGGGAGCTAACAGGCTAACAAGGAAGCTAGAGGGGAGCTAGAGGGAACAAGAAAAAAAAAGGCAAACTCAACATACACCGTCTGTGCTGGCTGGGGTCGTCGATTTGGTGGGGTCGTACTGTTATGGTTTGTAACCGACCCCAATCGCACAACACAAGACAGGTATGATGGTTTGCCAAGAAACAGATATTTATTGAGAGACAGGGAAAAAAGGGCACTGTCCCTTTAAGGGAGAACACAAATACAGGAATATAACAAGAGGGGAAAAACTAGGTGCCTTTAAGAGGCGGGCAGGAAAAGGGTACACTAAGTGAAGGTTAATGAACGCTAGGGGAAACATTAAAGGAACGCTAGGGGAAGGTTAAGGAAAACAGAGGAACTAGAGACTAGGAGATGTCGGGACAAGGAGAGCTAGGGAACAGGAGAACTGGGGACTAGGAGAACTAGGGACAAGGAACTAGGTGGAACTAGAAGGGGAGAACTTGGGACCAGGAACTAGGTGGAACTAGAAGGGGAGAACTAGGGACAGAGGGGACTGAGGCCCGCGGAGGCGGGCTGGGGACAGGGAGGAACTGGGGACTGGTGGGAAAACATCTGGGCCGCTCTGCAGAACAGAGGAGAGGGTTAATATTCAAAAGGGAACAAACAGAGCAGATGCAGAACAGTCCAAATAAACAAAGTAACAAAGTAATAATATCTTCGTGTGACAAACACACAGGGGGAGATGTAATGTCCAAAAATACTATCTAAGTGAGAACAAAAACAGAGTGGGAGATGAAATGTCCAAACTACTAACTAAGTGAGAACAAAAACAGAGTGGGAGATGAAATGTCCAAACTACTAACTAAGTGAGAACAAGAAAAGGAGGCATTACGCTGGGTGAGTGACATCACAATCAAAACTCACCCAAGCGTATGCGGAATGGTACAGGAACGCAGCGGGACGGGGGCAAGAGGCATTACGCTGGGTGAGTGACATCACAATCAAAACTCACCCAGGCGTATGCGTAATGGTACAGGGACAGCAGCGGGACGGGGGCAAGAGGCATTACGCTGGGTGAGTGACATCACAATCAAAACTCACCCAGGCGTATGCGTAATGGTACAGGAAACGCAGCGGGACGGGGGCAAGAGGCATTACGCTGGGTGAGTGACATCACAATCAAAACTCACCCAGGCGTATGCGTAATGGTGCAGGAAGCGCAGCGGGACGGGGGCAAGAGGCATTACGCTGGGTGAGTGACATCACAATCAAAACTCACCCAGGCGTATGCGTAATGGTGCAGGAACAGCAGCGGCGGCGAGGGTGTCGCCACCGGGTAGCTGGCTGTCCGAGCCGAGGAACAGAGTGCTGGAACAGCGGCGGTGGCGAGGGTGTCGTCCACCGGGTAGCCGCTGTCGGAGCCGAGGAACAGGGTGCTGGAACAGCGGCGGTGGCGAGGGTGTCGTCCACCGGGTAGCCGCTGTCGGAGCCGAGGAACAGAGTGCTGGAACAGCGGCGGTGGCGAGGGTGTCGTCCACCGGGTAGCCGCTGTCGGAGCCGAGGAACAGAGTGCTGGAACAGCGGCGGTGGCGAGGGTGTCGTCCACCGGGTAGCCGCTGTCGGAGCCGAGGAACAGGGTGCTGGAACAGCGGCGGTGGCGAGGGTGTCGTCCACCGGGTAGCCGCTGTCGGAGCCGAGGAACAGAGTGGCGCGCCACACCTTGGTGTGCACGTCGGAACCGAGAGACGCCTCGGGGTGCGTCTGAGAGGAGGAGTGTGCCAAGCATGAGGATCCTTGGAAGATGCGCGTTGCGCGCTGGAGACTGGAGAGCGTGCCAAGCCCTTGAAGATGCGCGTTGCGCGCTGGTGACTGGAGAGCGTGCCAAGCCCTTGCAGATGCGCGTTGCGCGCTGGTGACTGGAGAGCGTGCCAAGCACGGGGATCCTTGGAAGATGCGCGTTGCGCGCTGGAGACTGGAGAGCGTGCCAAGCCCTTGAAGATGCGCGTTGCGCGCTGGTGACTGGAGAGCGTGCCAAGCCCTTGCAGATGCGCGTTGCGCGCTGGTGACTGGAGAGCGTGCCAAGCCCGAGGGTCCGGGAGATGCGCGTTGGTCTAGATGTGCGTCAGGACGAACAGCTGCGCTGGGGTCTGCAGTGGAGCGCTGGGGTGCCTCCCGTGGAAGTACAGGGAGCGCAGAACAGTCTCCTCCACAGGCTACGGCGACAGCAGACGAAGGCTGGAGCAAAACATCTCAAGGCTGGAGAAATCCATATACAGCATTGGTAGACCAGAGGATCTCCCGAAAGAGTCTAGATGTTAGAGAATATGACTCAGCATGAATACAACACGACCCCACGCCGAAACGAGGGGAAGAGCCCTGGTATTTAAAGCCCACAGGGGAACTAATTAGCCTGCCACCACAGGTGCGAGAGGTAATTGATAATAGTCCAGGTGTGGCCACTGAGAGTAAACGAGAGTAAAGAACGAGAGGGTGGGGGCTAGAGAGAGTGAGTGAGAAGGGAATTTCTAACAGTAGGCTTAAAGAAAACAGAGAAAGTTGGTGAGCAGCGGACAAAACCTCACATCATGGTGATTGCGTTCTCACCGATTCTACAGACATCCTCGGAATTAAATAATTATAATAATAATAATAAATACAACAATCTTTGTCTCATTCGAAATTACTTTTACATTTACAGTCATGCCTCTATGAGGCACTGTGATGTCCAAAAATAAATAAAAGCACTACACCAACACTGCAAATGACAGTGAATAAATAAATAACAACTAAACCCAATCACACGGATATATAGCTATAGTGGAATAGAATGGACACATCTACATTCTGCTCGCAGCACACCCCATTCCTTTCATAGGCTATATATTTGCCATGTTCTCTGTTGTTATTATTTATTGTTGGTTTTATTAGTATTTTTTGACATTGCTTATTGTATACATTGTAAGAGCTAGTGAAGAAACATTCCACTGCTCATCTTGCACATAGGTATAGGCACAATAAATAAGAATAAACGATAAAAAAAAAAAGCTAAGACAGTTCCAAGTCACAGTGGTCGGAGATCATACTTTTAAATGCAGCAAGAGAAGGAAGAACCTCCAGAGTCAGTTGGAGGAAGACATTCCAGGTGTTGGAAGCATCAAAGGAAAAAGCAGTTCTTCCTAGTTAGGGGCAAACTGGAGGAACCCTAAGAACCAGGCAGTCATTTGAAGGGGTAGAATAGGTTCCTGTAACGTTTGGGGTTTTGCTCTCATCTGGGAGCAAAAGCCCTAGCGTTACCCGATGGTAATTACCTGTCTATCTGCCCTGATTGCACTAATTGGTACCTAGTGTGTATAGTTAAGTTGGCTTCATATGTTCTTCCTGGTTACTATTCAGATCGTCAGTCGATCACTGAACCTTACTATGTGATCCACTGTCCTGCTACATCACTGTGATGTACTGTCCTGCTACATCACTGTGATCCACTGTCCTGCTACATCACTGTGATGTACTGTCCTGCTACATCACTGTGATGTACTGTCCTGCTACATCACTGTCCTGCTACTGTTTAATCACTGTGATCCACTGTCCTGCTACATCACTGTGATCCACTGTCCTGCTACTGTTGCATCACTGTCCTGCACAGTACAGGACACAAAATGATTTAACTGCCTCTCTGTTTTTATACATAATCAGATTGTTTTTAGTAATACTGTGCATGAGCATTACACTAGAGGTTCCAGTAGTGGACAGCTTGAATTGCCAGGTCCTAAAACCAACGCTTTAAGGAGATCTTTTATTTTTAGAGCATTAACTCTTTGGAATAACCTGCCTCAAAACCTCTGCTGCATTTACAGTAGATTCACTTTTAAAAATAATCTTAAATAGTTTTTAACACTGTAAAGTATTGGGCGGCTAGGTGGTGCAGTGGGCAAGGCGCTCATCACCAATGCAGGAGACGCTGGGTTCGAGCCCAGCTCTCCACATTGCTATCAGCTTGGCTGGTCGTTCATACTAATACATTTGGCAGTATTATGGGGTGGGAAGCTGATGGGTGGGGATCGGACGTTGTGGACAGCGACTCCTACAGGTCGGTTGGTGCGCCTGCGCAGTAGAATCAGGAAGCAACAGGGGCGGCGTGCCCTCCAAACGCAGACCCCCGACGCTGAAAGATCGCGCTGTGCAGGTGAAAAGATGCGACGGCTGCTACCGGAGGGGACACGTGCAATGTATGGCTTCGTCCACATTACAGCCGGCTTGTGGGAGGCATGGCCTAACAGCGTTCGAGACAGGGGAGGGTAGAATTGGACGATACGAAATTGGGATGGGAGAAAAATAGAAAATGGGAGAAAAAGTAGATAAAAAAAAAAAACACTGTAAAGTATTTATTTTTTACACTGTAATGTAATTTGAGCTATCTTAATTGTTAGTTTCATTATGCATTGTGTGTACTGACTTTTAATAATTTTGTTTTTGCAATAATAATTGTTTTTGTATGTTTTTTTGTGTGTGTGTGGACCCGAGGAAGACTAGCTGGTTGCTATGGCACCAGCTAATGGGGATCCTTAATAAAAGAAAAGAAAATCAAGTCCCCTTCTGTTTGCTCACCGTTGTCGGCGCATACGCCTTTCTTGTTCGACAAAATAAAACAGTAACCTTTGTTTGAGAATCAACACCTGTCTCTCGTCTATCCGTTCTGCACTGCACATGGGTCCAACACACCTACCCAACTCGTAACAGTTCCAAGATTCCATTCCAACAGAGATGTGATGTAAGAGGGAAGTTTACCAATAAGGGCTTTCAAAATAAACGAATACCAATGCTAGTTATGCCTTTCAACCAGAGAATATATTTATTTATACTTTATTTAAACTCAGGAGTCATTAAGGGTAATATACAGTGTATATACTGTGTTGCTCTGCTATACGGAGATCTCTCTAATTTCTGCTATCGTTTGGGAGACACTGGTTCAAGAGACATATTTGCAAATATTAAATAAACGTCTCTGTGATAAAGGACCTTGAGTTTTTCTGGCTCTCCTTGACAAACACCCTAGACCAGTGTTGTAGTAGTCGATTTTCAGGACTCATGACTCAACTTGGACTTGAGCACTGATGACTCGGACTTGGACTCGAGCATTGACTGCATTCAGACTCGGAAGGTGCAGACGAGGACTCTGAATCGTTTTATTTATTTTATATATTCTTTGGCATAAGATATTGATGGCTAGTGCATTTGTTTGGCTATTGTGTCACAAAGTAAATAAACTCCCTTTGAAATTGGGACCGCTGTGTCATTTATGTTTAATGTAGACCTTTTTTTATTTGTAGCAGTTCAGACTCAACCTTGATGACTTGGACTCGGACTAGGGTAATGGGGACTCGACCCGGGTTCTTCTTTGGTGACTCAGACTTGGACTCGAACTCGAACACTGGGGACTCGAGACTCGACTCGAGATTTAGTGACTCGACTACAACACTGGCCTAGACATAAGTTTTTCCTTAAACTGCCATGACACACCGAACTTGTTCTGCGTCTGCTAAATGCCCAAAATGTAAACTATGCAGTTAAAAACAATGACTCATTTTACAGCTTGTGAATAAATAACAGTCATATACAGGGTGATTTATGGGGAGCAGACAGGGTGATTTATGCAGACATACAGTATGCCCACTCCTTCTATTTAGAAGAGGCGCTCAGACAGTCCTGATATAGCGCAAGTACAGTCATACACATATATACACACGCTATAGACAAAGAAGTTAGTGGCTGTAGCCTGTAGCGTGGTCAGGATAGCAAAGGGAGGTGAGCGCGTTCTACTACTTTTTTCAGGATAGTAAACTACCCATGACTACAAAGACAATGGAAACTCCATTCAGTCAAAGGAGTGTGTGTGTGTGTGTGTGTGTGTGTGTGTGTGTGTGTGTGTGTGTGTGTGTGTGTGTGTGTGTGTGTGTGTGTGTGTGTGTGTGTGTGTGTGTGTGTGTGTGTGTGTGTGTGTGTGTGTGTGTGTGTGTGTGCGTGCGTGCGTGCGTGCGTGCGTGCGTGCGTGCGTGCGTGTGTGTGTGTGTGGTGAAAACAGAGGGTCTGGGTCACTGAAAGCCTCCAGAGAAACAAACTTCAAACAAAAACACAAACAGTGGAATGGAAGTTTTGTGGAATGTCTGCTGTTTCCATTGAAGTCTTGAAGTCTTCTGAAATGTCCTTTAGAAAAAAAATGTATTATGCTTGCTAATGTTTTTTGCTAATGTTTTTAATTAGGTGTGCTACTTGAGCGCCTGAAATGTCCTTTTCATAAATCTTCATAATCACTAAATAATGTAAAAAGTGGGCTTGGCTAGGGAATGTCCGATTCAGGCACACACACACATACACACACACCATTTATGCATATATTCACGTCAGCGATGAGGGACAACATGTCTAATTTCTGCTGTGAAAACATGTGAACCACAGATAACCACAACAACAGTCTGCAATGACGACAGAGTGACCAGGATTCTCAACCAGAACACTGATGATGAACGAGCGACGCAAGCTGCAAACAGCTGCTCAGACAGTATAGAAACACAAACGCACTATACAGACAGAGTGAACCGCCATATAGCGAACAGGCATGCACCGCAACAAGGCTATGATGTAACTGCATCAGACCGTATAGATCTGGGCCGGTGTTTATCAAGCATCTCAAAATAGGGGTGCTGATGTGAGATCAGATCTGAGGTGTACTGTATATGGCCATGTGACCTGAGCCCTGATCCTAGATCAATACCTTCTCTGAGATAAATATGGGCCCTGCTAAGGGTGATGAAGCCAGTGGCTAAGATATTTTTTCTTTTTTCAAGACAAATAAACTGGTGGACTTCGCTTCATCCACTAATAAGAAATTGAAGCGATGCTTCAGACTCAAGGAGGGAATTTTGCAACATCATATGCCTTCTGGATAGGGCTGGGCGATATGGCCAAAAATGATATCACGATATCGATATTGATAACGATATCATATCACTCGATATCTATAATTATACATTATTAAATACAAATTAAATAATCTTTTTTTTAACAACAGATGTATGTTTATTTTGCAGCAATTATTTGTCGTTGCCGCCATCTTTAGTGTTACAGCCCCGCACACTCCAGTTCTCAGGCTGCAGCTGGTTTGAAAGCGAAATTAACAGGCTTCTCTGCTGGCTGTGGCTCCAGGGGAGTTGAATAGTTCTGGCTCTGCTAGGTTCTTTTCTATCTTTTGGTGCTTTTTTGGTGGACAAACCACCGCACATGTGCACCATGACTCGCGACTGGAGACTAGCTCTGCTAGCACACATAGCCTACTGTGTACAGAGGGTTTCAAACTGTATTTTTTTTTTTTTTATCCACTTTTTCTCCTCATTTTCTATTTTTCTCCCATCCCAATTTCGTACGTTTGAACGTTGCTAGACTATGCCTCCCACTGGTCGGCTGTAGTGAGGATAGAAGCCTTGCATCACGTGTCCCCTCCGCATCTATACTTTCCACAACAAACTTGTGTTTCCGCGTTCGAGTTTTGCGCTCTGATTGGCCAGGTCATGTGACGTGCGCCAATCGTGGGACGGCAAGTTCTGCGCCTATTTCTGGGTCGAACAGCCTGCAAACTACCTAACGCCTAGTTTATCACTGGTTAAGCTTAGGCGACTCTTTCGCAGTTGGTTAAGGTTAGAGTTTGGAATCAGGGCAGGCGTTCTATCGCCATGCTCTAAGACAAACTCTAACTTTAACCAACTTCGAAAGAGCGCCTAAGCTTAACTATCCAAAAACTTGCCGTCCCACGATTGGGCATACATGTCACATGACCTGGCCAATCAGAGACGCGGAAACACTAACTTTGTTGTGGAAAATATTCAGGCGTCCCCTCCGGTACACGAGGAGGCAGCCTGTCGCATCTTTTCAACGCAGCAGCTCGAACTCTCAGTGGCGAGGAGTAATGCGTGGGAGGCTCACGCTGCCCCCGATACTTCCTGT
Source organism: Notolepis coatsorum (assembly GCF_963971535.1). Lineage (NCBI taxonomy): Eukaryota > Metazoa > Chordata > Actinopteri > Aulopiformes > Paralepididae > Notolepis > Notolepis coatsorum. The sequence goes on along the minus strand of NC_140165.1, from coordinate 233,882,298 downwards.
TTCCGCCGCACCGGCGTCACCCAACCGACCTGTAGGAGTCGCTGTCCACAACGTCCAATCCCTACCCACCGGCTTTCCCACCCTCTAACACTGCCAATTGTGTTAGTATGACGGCCGGCCAAGCCGGTAGCAACGCCGAGAGCTGGGCTCGATACCAGCATCTCCTGTGTTAGTGGCGAGCACCTTGCCCACTGCGCCACTCAGCCGCCCCCGGTTTCAAACTGTATTTTAAATTAGAAAGCAAACTAAATAAATGGACAAGAGAAAAATAAATCTCAATTTGGTCAGTATTGTCATTTGGACAAGCAAAGCCATTACTTTAAGTTGCAGGCAAGAAAGACAAGTCTGTCCACTGTCTCTGGTTTTTTTAAAAATCTTTTTTTATTATCAATCGATATCGATTATTAAAATATATCGTGATAATTATAGTTATCGTTTTATCGCCCAGCCCTACTTCTGGACTGAAGGAATCTGATGGGCTTGACTCAGGACAGGTGTGGCTGATCCCAGGTTTGATTAGCTTGACCCAGGACAGGTGTGGCTGATCCCAGGTCTGATTACCTTGACCCAGGACAGGTGTGGCTGCTCCCAGGTCTGATTAGCTTGACCCAGGACAGGTGTGGCTGCTCCCAGGTCTGATTAGATTGACCCAGGGCAGGTGTGGCTGATCCCAGGTTTGATTAGCTTGACCCAGGACAGGTGTGGCTGATCCCAGGTCTGATTAGCTTGACCCAGGACAGGTGTGGCTGCTCCCAGGTCTGATTAGCTTGACCCAGGACAGGTGTGGCTGATCCCAGGTCTGATTAGCTTGACCCAGGACAGGTGTGGCTGCTCCCAGGTCTGATTAGCTTGACCCAGGACAGGTGTGGCTGCTCCCAGGTCTGATTAGCTTGACTCAGGGCAGGTGTGGCTGCTTAACCCAGCCATCCACACACCACACACTTTTTGTAAGGGTTAGAGACTGTAAATATGTATTACAGTAATCCATAAGAACAAGCATTGATCTCAAACATTACAATAATATATATATTTTGTTTTGATATTTTTTTCATTATTTCACTGTTACTTCATAAGAGTGACTATTTTGATTAATTCAATTTGGATTGTATGCAACCAAAAGGTTTATTGCATCTTATCTTGCACCATATCGTTGCACTACACGTGGGGTCAATGCATTCCTATGCATTCATTGTATTTGGCAAACAAAGTGATTCTCATACTGTATTCGCATGTATTCAGGGAGACGGTTTGGCAGTAACGGCACTTTTAGGACAGCACAGGAAATGAGAAAATAAATGGGACAAGGGAAAGGCAGGACATATGCTGCTACGGAGAGGGTATTGTTTACCAGCAAGCTCTTCAAGAAGGCTTGTTAATTATATGTTAATGCTAGTTCAATAATATAGTATAACAAACTATCAACTGTCATTATACAGCACAAGTATAGTACAACGAAAAGAAGTTTGGCATCCAACCAGAGTGCAAATGTAACAGTAATGTACAGGTGATTAAACTGGGTATAAAATACACACACCACACACTAGCCCCTTTCGTGACTGCGGTGCTGGGCTCTACCGCAGTCACTCTCAGGTACATGTAGACCGCGACCACTTTCAAAATAAGGTACCAAGCGTGATCGCGGGGCTCGGGCTGGGTCAAAAATATATCATAATATGAATTTCAAAGATACCCAGCGTACAATATGGGTTTAACACAGCCTTACAGTGGGGTCTGGAAGCTCGGAGTTGCTAATAAACTGTTTAAATCATTGTTACTCCACGAGTGGTACTCACAGAGCGAGCCGTGTATTTCCGCCTGTAATGCCTGGACCAGGCAGCCAAATGCCTGGTGCGCATGCGCGGTGACACCAATGGCGGAAATACACGGCTTGCTCTGTGAGTACCACTCGTGGAGTAACAATGATTTAAACTGTTTATTAGCAACTCCGAGCTTCCAGACCCCACTGTAAAGCTGTGTTAAACCCATATTGTACGCTGGGTATCTTTGAAATTCATATATGATATATTTTTGACCCAGCCCGAGCCCCGCGATCACGCTTGGTACCTTATTTTGAAAGTGGTCGCGGTCTACCTGAGAGTGACTGCGGTAGAGCCCAGCACCGCAGTCACAAAAGGGGCTAACCACACACATACACACACACACACATGTAACACTCCCCAGGTTGCTGCGCCATCCTGTGGACTAATTCAGGTGGTGCAGCTCTTGTCTTTATTTATTAATGTGATTCTTATCAATCTGTTGTCTGTACATTTGATGTCTGTCGTGTCTTGTCTGTGATGTTACACTCCCTGGTCTAATGTCTTCCCTATCTGTGTTGGTTTTGTGATCTGGTCAGTGTTGTGTTTGTGTGTATTTATATTTCAACCTGGTAATGTTCTGTGTCACTCTGTTTCCCCAGCTGAGTCTAATCACCTAATTACCCTCCTGTGTCAATCAGTGTCTGTATATATGCCTGTGAGTTCCTGTCTTCCATGTCGCGTCATTACACTATGTTCCTGGTTCCTGTCTTTCGTTCGTTTGCTTGTTAGCCGTTCACTGAACTTTGATTGTAAGGAGCTTAATCTGTCTTGTCGAAGTATCTATCGCTCCTTGTATCGAAGGATATAGTTAGTTATTAGTTATTAGTTATATGTATTTATGTTTTGTAGGGCAAGTAGCACGTTTGGAGACTTGCCCTCTCTTTTTGTTTGTAAGCTACTCATTGCAACATTAAAGGAGCATTGCTCACTTTTCAAGAGTCAACTTTTGTCTTCGTCTCTCCTCTGCTGGTCTGCTCCTGGGTTCGTCTGTCCACTATTATAATGCCTAACCGTAACAGAATGACGCGACCAAACCACAACCCAGCAGATAGGAGGAGAGACGGAGCTGCCAACCCAGCTGCGCTGATGGTTCTGGGTGCCTCGACCATGGGTGCCATCCCCGCTGCCACTCCGGCTCCAGACCCTTGGGAGGGAAGTCGCCTGGTCCGCAGGGGAACGTCCAGGAAGGGACGCGGATCCCGACGCCACAGCCCCAGAGGGAGACGGGGTTCCAGAGACTTCAGGTCCCCTTCACCGCCCTGGTCAGGGTCTCTTCCTCCCGAGGAGGTTCCTGGAAGCGATCCCTCGCTCTGGGACTACCTTCGGTCCCACATCACCGGGGTGTCGTCGACCCGGAGAGCGACGCCGGACCGCATTGCCGGAAGGACCCCAGTCGGGGGTCCTACACCAGGTTCTACGACGGGTCTCGCCGCTGAGGAGCCTCCGGACCGCGGTCCTACGCCGGGCCCTGCCGCCATGGAGCCTCCAGTTCGGGGTCCTACGCAGGGTCCCACTGCAGAGGAGAGCCCAGTCCCAGGTCCTAGCCCTGGGTTATCGTCTCCGCCCCCCCCTGTTCCAATCGCCCTGCCGCCGTGGAGCCTCCTGTTTGGGGTCCTGCGCAGGGTCCTGCTGCTAGGGGATTCCTGTCCCAGGTCCTACCCCTGGGTTCGTCTGTCCACTATTATAATGCCTAACCGTAACACACACACACACACAAATAACCTGCATCTGAAACTATCTCTCTTCCACTTTTTCTGGGTAGACAAATCAAACTGAGCTTGAATTTTACTAGCATGCCCCACCCAAGGATGTGCATGTACGCAGACACACGTACGCACATGAAAACCACATAATATTTCAGCAGAAATGTGGCACAGTCAGAGTCAGCCAGAACCCGGAAAGTAGCTGTTGATTTATCTCACTTCTTAATTTTCGCTGAGGTGCACCTGGCTCACTGACACACTGAGCTGAAGCCAGATGACCACTGTGCAGCGCAAACCAGAGAGCGGCTCTGTAGCGAAATCCACCAACGATAAGATCAGAAGAGTCAGGTTTTTACTGCGTAAAGGGGGGAGATCGTAAAGATGATGAAATCAATAGAAAATACACAGGAGGAATCGCCTCACGGTGGCATTACAATAATGAGCGACGGGGACTGGACAAAAGGCACCAAAGAATCTGCATTCAATATAATTCCAAAGTATATTTACACACGCACGCATGCACACGGCGAAAGTGGCTCAAGAGTTAGAGCAGTCTCGGCTCGATTCCCGCTCCTCCCGGGTAGCGTGTCGAAGTGTCCTTGAGCAAGACACTTAACCCCTAATTGCTCCCGATGAGCAGGTTGGCACCTTGCATGGTTGCCTCCGCCGTCGGTGAGTGAATGGGTGAATGTGAGGAACAAATAATTGTAAAGTGCTTTGGATAAAAGCGCTATATAAATGCACCATTTACACAGATACACACTCAGTAGCCACTTTATTAGGTACATTTGTACACCTGCATGTTCATGTAAATATCTAATCAGCCAATCATGTGGCACCAACCCAATGCATAAAAGCATGCAGTGTCACATTGTGACATCCAGCCTGTTTTCCCCCTCTTGTTTATCTCCCTCTCTCTAGTCCCTCTCTCTATTCCCTTTCCCTGTACCTCTCTCTAGTCCCTCTCTCTATTCCCTCTCTCTAGTCTCTTTATCTAGTCCCTCTGTAGTTTCTCACCTTGTGTCTCTCCCTCTCTCTAGTCCCTCTCTCTAGTCTAGTCCCTCTCTCTAGGTTGAGTATAGGCCTACTTGGTGTATTACATTCAGTCCATGATATGGACTATCTTCATGCTCACACAGAGAGGCCATATACAGTTTCCATCACAATAGAAGACATCTTTCCTCTAAATGACAAGGTATTCACGCTTTACTGGTAGCTAGCTATTGCTCAACAGGTAAAACCAGTACTCATACAGCACAAACACTGTGTAGCAACACTGTGTAACAATGACAAGCAAGGAAGTTATTGGAGGAATGCACTAAGGACACTACTGTATGTCAAACAATGCGTGTGTGTGTGTGTGTGTGTGTGTGTGTGTGTGTGTGTGTGTGTGTGTGTGTGTGTGTGTGTGTGTGTGTGTGTGTGTGTGTGTGTGTGTGTGTGTGATTGAGACTAAATGCAAATCTCCCTCTCAGTGTGAAGATAGCAGGGTCTACTGCTGGCCTTCGTTTAGAGGAGGTCTGCTCCACACCACTGCCTGCCTGCTTTGCATCACCTACCAACAGCACAGTATAGTACAGTACAGTATGGTACAGTAGGCTATATTACAGTTATAACACAGCAATGGATGATATATAGTGATAAACCACTAGCCATATGCAGGTAAATATCTGGTATGTCAATTCTACTAATCACTTTGGCAGGTTGTGGCCAACTTGTCTTTCAGTATTTTCTATGTGGAAAAACGAGTTATTGGACAGCTATGGAATTGATTTGGCTTATAGAATTGTGAATCTACTAACTAGTCACTGTTGCTTTAAACCAGAGATGTGGTTTAATCCCCTGTTTATATAGATTACAATGTGTGTGTGTGTGTGTGTGTGTGTGTGTGTGTGTGTGTGTGTGTGTGTGTGTGTGTGTGTGTGTGTGTGTGTGTGTGTGTGTGTGTGTGTGTGTGCGCAGTCTGCGCACGTGTGTGTGTGTGCGCGTGCGTGCGTGCGTGCATGTGTGTGTGTGTGTGTGTGTGTGTGTGTGTGTGTGTGTGTGTGTGTGTGTGTGTGTGTGTGTGTGTGTGTGATCTACGTGTGTCCAACTCATGGGTCATAGAGACCAACCAAATCTAAATCTAACCCTTCATCCATGTTACTCGGGTTAGAGTGGATCAAAATGCATGTATGACTATGGTTTTTGTGAAGCCTTCTGGGTCTTTCATTTTAGGGTCACGCGCTCACCATATTCATACCACATAATGTCGCCTATAGTACCGGATGAAATCAGTGTCAAATATAGTCCTACAAACAAAATCATGAAATCAGCATTTCTAGGATTTAGGATTCTATAAGATTTATGGAGTAGTTTAAAGTGAGTATAGTTTGAATTTGGTTCAAGTTCAGTTAGATTTCCGTTTATTCATTTGTCAGAAACTGTGCTTTCACTTCTGAAACCACTTCCTTCAACAGGCCTTTATGAGCACTTTATGAATGCTAATGAAGCAATACTTACTTTCAAAACCACCAATCGGCAAAACCTAAATCTAAAAAGAAAACTAAATAAGTATTAAACTAATTGTTTAGCTTAAAAGAACAACACATGCTATATTATAATAGATAAACTATGGATGGATAAAGATAACTAGGCAAGCCCTGGCAATCTAGTGGTAGTAGGCGACTGGTTAGTTTCTTCTATGAGTGAGTGAATGGATGAACTGTATGTAACGCCTCCTGCCACTATACCCCCCAGGCTGGTGCAGTACATTAACATTTACATTTTGTCATTTAGCTGAACGCTTTTATCCAAAGCGACTTACAAGTTCTGTATGACAAGTCAGCCGGAAGGGTACAAGTTACAACTCTTTCAGCTGAGTAACAATGTTCATCAAACAGTGTTGAAATCAATTTGAGTGCTGCAGTGTTGAGTGCACAGTAGTAAAGACATGTTAGTAGTATATTAGGAAGAGTGCATGATAGTAGAAGACAGTAAGAAGGTTAGTTCTTGCAGCTACTAAGAATGCATCCATAGCCGGGCTGTCTGAAGTGAGGGTTAGAGACAAGACACTAACTCAGACTAACCGAGGGACGAATCTCAACATACATCGCGAGGACGGCCTTTGAAAAGAAGGACACTTGATGTTCTGACCTTGTAGACGTCTCCATATGTTCCTCCTCCAACCCTCTCGAGAATCTCAAAGTCATCCTGGGGGTCCCTGGTGGAGATATCCAGAGCTGCCCTGTGCTGGGGATCCATCTCTACTGACACTGATACTGCTGCTACCGCCGCCGCTGGGACATGGCACACTCACACACTCTCTCTCACTCTCTCACACACACACCTACACACACACACCTACACACCTACACACACACACACACACACACACACACACACACACACACACACACACACACACACACACACACACACACACACACACACACACTTGCTCTTTTAAGAGACAATAGCTTCTAGGCAACACAACTTAAACAGACTCTCTCTCTCTCTCTCTCTCTCTCTCTCTCTCTCTCTCTCTCTCTCTCTCTCTCTCTCTCTCTCTCTCTCTCGGACACACTCAAAGTCACACACTCTTGTTACAGCGACACAAGCTTTAGTCCCTCCACTGATAACTTGAGGAAAGAAACTAGTCAGAGGCTCTTTTTCTTTCTATCTAACTCTCTCTCTCTCTCTTTCGCTCCCTCTCTCTATCACACACAATCTTTCTCACAAAGCCTCACTCGCTCGCTCACACACTCACATACTGTACCTTCCTGCTTCTAACCCCCCCCCCCCCCACGCTGTCTCGTTCCCTCCCTCTCTCACACCCTTCTCTGTTCTTCTCTAGAACTCTCCTCTAATTTGCATAATCCAGTTTTATTTCCCGTTGTTGTTGTTATTGTTGTGTGCGTGCGTGCGTGTGTGTGTGTGTGTGTGTGTGTGTGTGTGTGTGTGTGTGTGTGTGTGTGTGTGTGTATGTATTATGTATGTGTAAGAGATATATGTGAGAAACATAAAGAGAGATGAATGGATATTTAAAGGAGAAGTTCACCCAAAATCCAGATAGTGTCGGTGTGATCTGACAAGTTTCAAGTTTCTTTAATAGTTGTCATACAGAAGTACAGAATACTTTTATACAAAATGCTTCTTACTGTTACGCTCCAGAGACTGTGCAAGACAAGATAAGTATGAAATAAAATAACATAGTATAGTATATGTAAATTAGAAGTAAAAAAAATGAGGTCACAGTGTTCAGTATAGACATATGTACAATGTTCGATGCAGAATAGACGTAACTGAGTTACCATATAATATACAATACTGTGCAGTGTACTAATATACAATACTATATAGTGCAAGGCAGAAATGGGATGAGGTGCAATTTAGGTACAATTTACAGTAGGTGTACGAGTTGTAGTGCAAATCCTTTATCAATAAATATAAAGTGTGTTTGTGTGATCTAAAGTGTGGAGAGTGGGTGCTGCAGTGTGTTGTTTGTTTAAGTGAGTGTGTGCGTGTGGGTGTGTGTGCTGTGTGCATTTGATGGTTGTTGCATAGTGTTTATTGTTCGTTTAGCAGCCTGATGGCCTGGGGATAGAAGCTACAGTACTAAATACCTATATGTCCCTATGCCATAAATGTCATGTATGTTGTGTATGTCATAAATGTCTATATGAAATGAAAATGGGGGACCCTGATGGAAACAAGACAAACGTCTTTCTCAGGTCTGCATCCCCTTAACAATTGTATGTATTGAGCCGTACTGTATTGTACCCATTCTGTAATCTGTTAAATAAAGTTTTCATTCATTCATTCTTCTGAGCCTTTCTGTGCTCGCCTTAAGACTCCGGTATCGCAACTTTGAGACATCTGTTGTAGAGATGTCTGCTGTAACCCCAATAAGTATGGGTTTGTGGTACTGAAAGCACCAAACAAAACACTGAAAGCGCAAAATAAAACACTGAAAGCCCCAAATAAAACACTGAAAGCACCAAACAAAACACTGAAAGCGCAAAATAAAACACTGAAAGCCCCAAATAAAACACTGAAAGCACCAAATAAAACACTGAAAGCACCAAATAAAACACTGAAAGTGCCAAAAAACTAGACATGTGCCATTGGTGGTCGACAGCAGGTACATCCTTGAATTCTCAATCCACCTTTAGTGACCATGCCCTTAACACATTCCCTGCCATGACTTATATCCATCAATGTAGGCTCACTGCCACCAGTCTAAGCCTATGGAGATGTTCACCTTCTTTGCAGGGCTATAACTTTTTAAATTGTATTGCTAAATTGACATTACTATGGCCCATTCAATATCGATTATCTATCGTTCAGGATGTAGGAACGTTATACTTTTTCATTCATATATTCATACAAAAATACCTTCTAGAATATAAGTATGTTTTTATCGTTTTCTGCAGTAATTCCTAGAACGTGAGCTATAGGCCTAAACGTATAGATTATCGATTGCCGTCTATTCCCTAGACACGCTATATAAAAAAATTCAACTGTACATGATCGTATACGTTATGCGTCATCATGCGAGGATGAAAGGGGGGGGGGGGGGTCGTTTATAATTCCGTGATCGTCAGTAAATGCTTTATGTAGTATGGGTGATATATTGATCAGATCGGTTTGCGGTGAAATTAATAGACAATTGGGCTGAGAATGACGTCAGCGTATTCTTACCGTTCGCCGACAAGACTGGAGGAAAAAGATCCCACTTATTTGACGTCGATCTCCTAGATCCATTTCCGGTTTGTATGGCGCAATAAACGCCCAAATCATATCGATTATTGAGTTATGGCAGCGATCCATACGCACGCCAGTGTATGTCTGGAGTCCCACAACAATATGTGACTGCCGGACGGATTTCCCAGATGCACCGATTGCCACTTCCGGTTGTAACTCGCCCGATCATCCACCAGGCGGCGGTATTGAGGCATTGCAATATTGTGCAGAGTCCCACTGTATCACCAGAGGCTGGGTGGTTGAATTATGAATGCCATGGCGAAAAAATGAAATATGATCTCAATATCGCTGTACAGCGTGGTTTGGCAGACAACGCATGGCGGGCAATAACGCTGTACAACGTGAACGGCGGTGGATGTGTTAATTGAAGCTGTTGAGGAGTAGTTCATGTCTTTTAGTTATATGAGAATAGTGCCACCATGAGGCCAGATAACTCTGAATAGTGACAGGCCTCCTTAAGGCAAACATATTTGTCATGTTTGGTGGCAATCGGATCAGGAGATACACTAATTTTAATATTGAATGTTTTGTCTGATGGTGGCTCTAGAGGAAAGGTCATGGGCTCACCTAAATCAATAGGATTCCTCCTCTAGGGGTCATGAATGTGCACAGTGTTACGAACTGGCTCAAGCTCGCAACAAGAATGGGGAGACCTCTTATCAAGCGGGCAGAAAAGTGGCAATTTGTTTACTTGAACTTGAGGTATGCAAACTTTTTTTGCAAACCAAAACAACATACTTTATACTTATAGTACAGGGGTTCTCAAACTTTTTTATACCACGACCCCATTTTATTTAGGATTTATTTTGGCGACCCCACACTTACTGTATCGCGTAATTTCAACATGGAAATAAGGAATATCAAAATAAAAGCACACGTTGTTTAGAAAATGAAATTACAGCACTATTTTATCGATTAAATGAATGCATATTATCAACCAAAGCAATGGAATTGTTTCTGTATACACATTTATAAAACAAGGCATATTTAGCCAAAATATGTTGCCAGAACATGAAAAGAAAATGCCCTCACGTGCGCTTTGGCAGAGATCCGCTTCTACTCTGAAAATCCGCCCTCACAGAGGTATGTTGATGCGAAGGGGACATGTGTTATCAGCGCAGCATTACACAACACTTGGTACTCGTTCCGGACTGATATCCAGAACTTTGCGAGGGCCTGTCCAGTGTCCAGTGAACTTGACTTTCAGTAGCTCATCACACGAAAGATCATTGAGCGCATTCTGTTCCTACAAAAAGCCATCAAGCTGAGTAAATACCCCCAAATCTCCGCTGATTATCCTGGAGTGCCACTAACAGAGTTTCCAGCGCATTATCAGCACATTTCTCTGCCAATGTGTTGTTTTTGTCTGCAAGGAAAATCCGCGCTTCTTCTCCGAGTTAACAATCGGGATCAGAGGCAGAGCCCATTTCATCGCGGCCAACCAGCACCGCTTCTGACAACAAACCTATCAATTGCGAGTCTGGGTTACACACAAAAGACCAGACCCCCCTCCCGCGATTATAAATGCGCAGGGTGTAGTGAGATGTGTATTGGAATACGTGTGTTGGCCTCCATTGATGAAGGGGCGAGAGTCGTGAGACATGGCAAATACACACAGCTGCCGGGTGGAAAACTCGATCTGAGTTTTATTTTTTTGCCAATGCGGGACCCCATTGTCACCTACCCGTGACCCCAGTTTGGGTCGCGACCCGTAGTTCTAGAACCGCTGTCCACATGCATGAGCCTGGTCTCTTGTGAAAGATGACATTCTGAAGTTTCTGATTCCAGAAAGAAATTTCACTTTTAGTGCTAACGTAATAGAGTGACATAGGTCTGAACTTGAGTTGTAGAAAAACATACTCAAGTTTTTCTGTAGTAGTTAGTAGTCCAGAGGTAGTATTTCCCCAGAAGGTGGTATGGCTTACAAATCTGTACAAAAGGCCCAAAGACTGGGCAGACATAAAGACTGTGGGGTGCTGTTCTGCAGCTGGACGCTTAAGACAGTGGGGCGCTGTTCTGCAGCTGGATGCCTCTCAGACATGCCCAGACATGTCAGTCGATAGTCAGCATCTATATATTACAGTGGGCTTAGTAGATTCCCTTAGTCTGTGTGCGCGTCCCTGATCACAAAAAGTAGCAATTGCCTGTGCATCTGTCTGATGATTGATAATAAAACTCCTCAAAGACCGTTCCTGCCTCCCGTGTCCTGACTAGACACCCCGTGTCGTTGACTACACTTCCTAACCACCAAGAGCTTCACTACAAATCCATACGGACCCATAGCCTGAAGCCTAAAGGTGCTTTCATAGTCGAGCGGACCGTACACGGAGCGGACTCCGCGAAGGGCCGCGCGGACTCAAAGCGTACTCAAAGCGTACTCAAAGCGGACTCCAAGTGCGAAGCTCCAATTTTCTAATGCGCGGACGTCCGCGCCGCTCACTTGGTGTCACATAAAAGGCTGCTCTGCGTTTTGGTTGACATCGACCTGCATTTAATGTGACGCCGATCAGCATTTTACTCTGAACACTTGCTCCGTGCCAAGTGAGAGTAGGGCAGGATCATAGCCACTTATATACTATTCTGAGAAGATAATTCATCTGTATCGCAACCGAGTCACGGATTTTGTCGAGGCAGGTAGCATTATGTCGGGAAAAATGAAATGAAATAAAGAAATGTGAATTAAAGAAGTTAAAATGAAGTTTAGCCTATTAAATTGTTTTAGAAGCCTATAGCCAATGCCTGCGTGTACGTATTTTAACGCTCCGTGGACGACTGGCCGAGGACTGCGAGGAGGGGGAATTGCAACCGTGTACAAGCTAAACTTTGACTGTAAACAACTGTCTCATCATGATTAAATGGGTAGGATTGGTCCGGTAAAACAGGTAGATGGCGCTACATTTTGTTTTACTATCGCTAATTGTCACCCATTCCAATTCATATACATTTGGACCGATGTCTTTTTCATCATCTGAAGAAACTTGAGATGTTTGAATGGCTTTTCTAAATGAAGTGTGTAAAACTGCCAGTTTTATTTCGAAATATTGGAAACGGAGATAACATAGACTCTTTATTTTGACATCGGATGATGACGACATGACAGTAGTTGAACAGTGTGGGAAAAATTGTGTAAACTGGCGCGAGACATGTAGGAAATTGGTCCGCGGAGGTCCGCTCGACTATGAAAGCTCAAAGTGTCCGTGCTCGATCATGGGAGCACCTTTATGTAGTACATGTCCAAATTTCATAAAGATCCATTCAGAAATGAGTGATTAGGAGTGATTTTGGTAAACTGTGTACAAAAGAAAAACTGAGTTTTCTCATAGACTTCAATTCATTCTGCTGTTTTTCTCTTCCTGTTTTCGCTTGTTCGTTTTGTTTTGTTTTTTAGATTCATACATCCCCACGTGGTGTTTCATTGGTAAGCCACACTCATTGGCTACAACGATCCACAATCATTTTCGAGATCGGATCTAGATTGACGAACTACTGCGCCAAGAGTCGGGAGTGGTATTTTGCGCAATACCGTGTACTTTGCACAAGCCTCAAATACCGGCATGTAACTCAAGAACCGCTGAACGGATTTTGTCAGATTTTGTCAGATTTTGTCGCTATCGACAGGCAATAAATAAGCCTTCAATTTGATATATATATTGTATTACAAAATATGCACACCCGAGCCACTAGGGGTCACCAAAGTGCCGGTGGGCAAATCGTCCTAAAAAACGTCCCATATGCAGGTCGGCGCATGCTAGAAATAACAAAGAATTTATTATAATTAAACTAAGGGAGCAGCCAATATATATGAATATCAGTGTGTCAGCAGTGTGTGGATGAGTGTATGTGCAGCATGAATGTTTGTAGGTGTAAAAGCACAGAAAGCAACCAAAACCAAAGGAACCAAAGACAGCAACCAAAAGAACCAAACCAATCAAACCAAAGGACCAAATGTGTGGGGAGTTCACCCGAGATCAGAGGCAGCCTCTCTCTGATATCCTGCCTGGGACACACCGGCCCAGGTGTGCCCCAATCAGCTTGACGAGACTTTTTTATGTTGTGGTACCCTTGACTGTGATTTCATAATCAAAATGTTAGATTAACCCTGAAAACTGAAAATATCTATGGTAAATAGTTCATTACATGGACTCTCAGAGTGATGGAACAAACAGTAGCAGGCAGCAGGGTTGTGTGACATTCTGGGGAGCCTTCAGGCAAACCCCCCATGTTAAAACGACTAACTCAACGGTATTTAGAAGAAACAGTTGGAGACACCGGGGGCAGGTCATAAAAGCCCCCTCATGCTAAAACTGTTTGTGACACATACAAGGAGTCTTGAAGACAGTTGGGGAACGGTGAAACAAAACCACACACCAAAAAGGAGGGGGCCACAGTCAAAACCCCCCTCTGTCCAAAAAGGAGGGGGCCACAGCCCCCCTGGCTGCTACAGGCACCCACACGACCAGAAGACACCAAAGAGGACTGCCTGTTTTTAAGATACTTGTGATTGGTGGAACTAGGTTAAGAATAGGGAAGTCAGATAAACTATAAGTATTGGAGGAGTGCAGTTAGTTGGAAGGCCAGCCCACCGACCCGTTTCCAGGGGGGTCCGGCTGCGCCTCCATCGATCCACCAGAGAATGTGCTGTTAAACATGTGAGTAGAATCATGGACTCTTATTGTTGGTTAGAGTAAAATGTACAGATTCCTACCTTAGGACCAGGTTGTGCTCATGTGTATGGCTTAGTACATTCTCAGTTCATTAACATAACATGACTAATATTTATGTGCAATACTGTCTTGATGTAGAGAGCCAACGTGGAAGGGCTATTGTGATTTACCTCATCAAATCCTTTGGTACAATCATGTATTATGCTTGAAGATTCCTGTATGTAACCAGTGCATTATCAACTCTCGGCCACGCTGCAATTAAATAAGTATTGGACCATAGCTCCTGGTTGTCTGGCTGTACAAACTTATTCTCTACTGGCTATTTTTGGGAGTCCAGATGAGGACCATGTTTCTATCACACTGTGATCTTTCCCTTCATCCAGTTAGCAACCTCACTGTGCTGTAATTAAAAGTAGATATTCATATAGGAATATACGACAATCTGGTGCTGTGAGAAGACCCGTTCTGATTTGTTCACATAATGAGCACGCAGAAAAAGAGCCGGGAAGTTGGGGATTTGCAGTACGGTGGTTGGTGGCTCTCTGGAGGATGAGGGAACGTGGGGTGAATGGGAATATTTATGCAGTGATGGGCAAGCTACTTGGAAAATGTAGCAAGCTACACTACAAGTTACTCTCGATTAAATATAGCTAAACTACAATGGAAGCTATCCCCAGAGAAATGTAGCAAGCTACACTACAAGAACATAGCAAAAATAGCTAGCTACATTGGCACTACTTTTTTTTTTTTTTTTTACTTTGTGATCAAGTTTACACCAAACAAATAGGCAGGCAAAAAAATAGCTCAGTTTGATTGTTTATTATAAAACTGAAACAAGCCCTCGAAACACTTCTTCAATATCTGAATTTTTCTTTTCTCCACCCCCCAATGTACAGTGTCCCCCTACCCCAACCCCCCCCCCCCCCCCCCCCTCCAATGTACAGCTCCCACCCACCAACCCCACCCACCCAACCTCCTCCAATGTACAGTTTCTACGTGTCAAATGTATACACTCTTTTTCTGGACACTTTTTGTATCACAAACAGTACTGTATTTGCAAATCTGATATGTCATAAATGTATAGATGTAGCAGTACTGTCTATCTGTATGTCATGTATGTCATATATGTTATGATGAATTGAAAATGGGGGACCCTGATGTAAACAAGACGAAAGTCTTTGTCTGCATCCCCTTAACAATTGTATGTATTGAGCTGTACTGTACTGTACCCATTCTGCAATCTGTTAATAATACACTTTTCAATCAATCAATCAATAATATTGTTCATAGCAGCTAGCCTATCTCAGACTGTTAGTTAAAGCTGTTGATAAAAAGTGCACTGACTTGTGTGCTGTTTGGGAACAGTTGACAATGTTTATGTAAAGACAGGTTTTCATCAGCTCACCTGAATATGTGTTCTCAAGTTAGTATTGGACGTGTGGGACGTCGAGAGCAGCTTCGTTTTTGGTTGACACAATAAACACCTAAACACATATGTTTTAGGCGTTTTTTCAGTCAAACTCATAAACGTGTCCAGGTAGGGCCATGGAGATGCAGTGTTGTTATTGTTGTTGACATCATCTTCATCAATGCCATCAGTGGAAACATCAAATCCCTCTGCCATTATTTCGCGCTGTTATTGTAAATGCATCCATTCATTCTCATTCAGTGGTCTGCGTTTTGATTTTCACTTCCTGGTTTGCGGCCTGGAGTCCCGCCCTATCCTGCCTCTGATTGGCCTACCCGTAATATTTTGGCCTACCATACCCAATCGTGAGTCGTCACTCATATCTAAACAAACCCAACCAATCATAGTGGGTTTTTTTACGGGGAGTTTTTTTTTCTCCGCGCAGATCTTCTCGTCTAGACTGCGAAAGTAGCGTGTAACGTTTCTCGTCGCTACGTTACTACTTCGTTATATAAATAACTCCGCTACAGAGAACGCTACCCTGGTTAAAAAGTAGCGAGCTACCAGCACGCTACTGAGAATTGTAGTTAAGCTATGTAGCTTCGCTACTTGTAGCAAGCTACTGCCCAACACTGTATTTATGGTCGTGTATAGCCACAGTAGGACCCAGGGTGGATATATGAATTGTTTGCATGCAGGACTGGTGGAGTGATGTTAGGTTTAGACTGTCCAAAATTAAAGGCAGCGCGCTTGTTGTTCAGTGAAGGGGCAATCATGAGCTTTTTGATGGTTGTGTTGTTATTAGAAACAGGAGGCCGCTGTCGACCTGCTTGTTTTGTGTTTTATTGCAGTGAATGCGAGCAGCGTATTTGTGCCATGTCATTGTGAGCAGGAGGATGAAACTTGCGAATTTTTGTTGATTATATAAAAGCGGCGGCCCGACGGAGAGTTATTGGTCATATTGTAGGGACAAGCTAGGGCTGAGGAAATGATTGACAAGATGTCGAGTTAGGAGGCTACGTGCAAGAGCAGGCCTAAGTGAGGGAAAGTGTACGAATCTGTATGTCTGTCTGGTGAAAGCAAAAGCTTAGTTTAGGTAAAATATTTGAAGGAGACGGCGTGGAGTGGTAGAACGTGGATTAAGTCACAGAGATGCAGGAAGCGGGACTGAGAGTGGCTAGAAAATTGATGGATAATGCGGGGTAGTCAGACATATCTTAAAGAAAAGAATGTAGTGTAGGGTTAGGTAAAGGGGTATGATGAGTGTGTGATAGTGGGAATTCTATACCCTGTTAGTGGGACGAAATTGGATTATTAAGTATATGACTGGGCTCGCCGCTCGGAGGAACTGTGTATGACGCGGGAGATTAGGAAAATATGGGGTATTTAGGAAAAGGACACTAGAGGATGTTCAGTGATCAATTTTTAGATGAAAAGTCGGCTTACACAAGGGTCCAAGGTTAATAGCGTTGCGCCATGTAATCGATGTCTCGTACGGGGGGTCGGTTTGTTTGTATTTTTGTATTTATGTATTTGTGTAAAATTTATGTGATTAGTAGCAAGCTTGACGAAGGTTGTTATGTTGTGACGTGGATCAGATCAATACTAGTCTGTGAATCATATTGGAAGTTGGGGCTAACTAGCTTAGCTCTGTGGAGGAGCTGCGGTATTCTAGAGATGTTAGGGCGACGATGTGAAAAAATTTACGGAACACTGTGAGAGCAATTGTTGTTAAGGAGCGAGTCGTGGCGTTCGTTGAGGTGATTGTGGCCGTTTTAGTGGTTATATATGATGCGGTAACAAGTGTGTACGAGAGTATCGTGGATGAAAGGAGTCGCTGCTTGATGACGTCATGGTGTTGAGTGGAGAGTGTGAATGAAAGCGCCCATGGAGCCAGGCGGAGAGAAGGGTAGGAGAAATGATCGTGTTGATCTGTGTAACGGCGTTGGTATATGGGAATGTTTTTAAATTCTTTTACAATAGTTTGTTCTTTTAAAGTGGTTGTTTAGACATGTGTATGTTGTTTGGAGTTGGATTGGTACTGAGCGGATTGAATGAATGTACGGTTCTCGAACAGCACGGCTCCCGGAAGGGCGTTGAGCGTCGCGTTAGGTTGGCTAGCTGTTTAGCTGGTATGAGAGTTTGGGCGATAGCGCCGTGAAAAGGGCTCGTGCAATTTTATGTTTGGAAGCGGCAGGGTGGCGTTAAGTGAGCGGTGCTTATGTATGAAGCGATTGTGTGATAATAACGTTGATTGGGAGTTATTTGCAAAAGTTGGTCGCTTCTGACGTCATATTGTGGGACCTAGAAGGGGAGCAGCGGCAGGGCTGGCTAGGCTATTTAGCTTGCATGCGGCTGTTTTGTGAGATTGCGGGCGACGTATGGGATGATTAGAGTATGGGAAATAATGTTTAGGGAGTAGTGGAGGACGTGGTAGGATGTCGTGGCATTTTTAGGAATGTCGTGGCATGTTTAGGATGTCGTGGCGGATTTTGGTTGTCGTAGCAACGTTATGGTGGTAGTCGCATCGGTTGCTACTGCGCATGTGCGGATCGCTGTTTCGTTCATTTTCGCTCAGGGGACAGTGGTGAGTGTTAATATTTTTGCTTTATGTTGTAAAGGTGATCTGGAAGTGGTTCTGTTTATGGTTGTTATTACTGCGAGTGTGTGTGCACAGGGGAAGGGGTGTAACATTGTTAGTGGTTGGTTTAAGGGAGGAAGTTGAGAATAGGTTGCAGACATTGCAGTGTGCCTGTCAGAGTGTGGATGATTTAATATACATGCCCAGAATTAAGCTGGGATTCATAAAACCGGCTAAACTGGGTAGATTGTATTATTGTCTTTGATACACAGGGGTATATTTTTAACCAGGGGGGATTGAGTAGTTGATTGATTAAAAATAGTACAGTTAAAAACATACAATTGTTAAGGGGAGGCAGACCAGAGATGGAGTCCCCCGTTTTCAATACATCATAACTTTTATTGCATACATGATATACAGATAAACGGTAGTTTGGGAGTAATAATGGGCTGAATTGGGTGGAATGTTCTACAGAGTGAGATACAGGTATGGATAAGGAGGTATTTAGAACTAACCACTATAATGTGTTTCTGAAATGAGTGATGCTTACATGTATGGTGATTTGATGAACGTTGCCGGTAATAGGTTAAGATTTCACAAAACTAACCTTATCAGTGACTATTGTTTAAGAAGGGAAATACTGTGTGCACTGCAAAAAACATGTGTGTACAGGGTGTCCTTCGGGGCAGACCTGGTGTAAAAATGTTTGAGACCACTTCTGGGAATGTTGTTTTGTTGGAAATAAGTGATGCTTAGGTTGTAATTTTATTACTTAAATGATGTTGTGTTAAAATGGTAGTTTTTTTTATCTGTGTAACATGTACAATTGTAAGCTTAGAATAATGATGTTGTGTTTGACTGGAGTTTAAAATGTAGCTTGAATTAAAATGCTTGTATAGGATACATTGATGTTAAGATGTCAGATTTTGGTACACTGTTGGATTAATGTTGCTGCAAGTCTTTAGATGTAGGCTTGTTGGCGTATGTATTTTGTTGCATGGCTATGTTGAAATGCTGTTAGATTGTTATATCTTTAATGCCATTGGTTTACATAGGCTGATGTTTATATTAAGATTGATTGCGAATCCTTGGGTCACAATGGGATAATTTAGTGACAGGGGATTTGTTTAGATGCTGCTTTGATGTAAGATTGTGTTTTAGCAGTTATTATAAATGATTTGTGTGTTTAATGGTTAATCTTCTTGTTGAGTTACAGGGGGGTCATGGGGTAAAGAAATTTAGGTAAGGTCACGGGAACTCACAAGAGTGACCCAGGCTATCTTTACTAGGCAATTTAGAAACGGCCCAAGGGGGGTCAAGAAGGGGGTGAGATTAGACGCAACAGGAGAGAGGTCACAGAGGTGAAGATAGGAGTGAACAGTTGTACAGCTGTTACAGGGGCGGTTATACGACAGGAAGACGGAGCGGAGCTAGGCAGTTAGGTGCAGGGGAAGTAGAGGTCAGAGGTGAAGATTGCAGAAGACAGTTGTAAAGTGAGATAACAGTTGGCAGTTATTTTTACAACAGGGGAGATGTTGAGTCAGGAAGCAGCTAATTTAGGAAGAGAGGGTAGGAGACGGTTGAATAGGAGCCAAATCAGATGAGGTTATTTACATTGATTGGGGCGGACTGTTTGATTGATGGAATAGCCGGGAGTTATCACGGTTCTAGCAGGCTGGGGTGACTTCAGGTTGAAAAAGGGGTTCTGCTAGACCCTTTGAGTGCAGAGGTTGAGTATAGATGGTATTAGCCGGAAATGAGTGTAGCCTGATGAGAGAGCAGAAGAGGGAGGAACAAACTAAACCATTGTCGGTCTGTGGTTGATTAACGAGTTGTATGAGAGAGAGTTTGGAAGTATTTGTTTAGGTTCAAATGATCAGTGTGACTGTGAATGGATTGAAGTTTGAAAGTATTTGTTTAGGTTCAAATGATCAGTGTGAACTGTGGATGATTGTGTGCCAGGTGGTATGCATGTGTGGGGCTAGCGTGAATGGCTGTGTCTTTAAATGGGTAACTGATAATTGTGAGAATGCTTGGATCTGTGAATGAATTGAGTGGCGTGTGAGTGACTGAAACTGTGATGTGAGCAAGGGACACATAGGAGGACAGGTTAGAATTAAAGATACACATAGTCATTTGCAGGGCAATAAGAGTTTGAGTGATTTTATTCACCTAGGTTACCATATCCAGAAGTATTGGAGGATAGGAGTTTTGTGTTATTACTTTCATTTGGATATTGTTTCTTTTAGGATGGGTTGTCACTCAGTACATGTCTATTTGAATCTTTGATTGTGTGGACTGAAAGGTGTTTGAATGGAACCGGTAGGGGTGACTGTGCTGACTTGAGAGGTGTCGAGTCACAGGGACAGGATGCTGTTCCGTTTGAGGGTGTGTGTGAGAATTGATGATAGAGGGTAGATGGATGGTTTTGGAAAACATGGTTTTTATTTTCTTTCTGATAACTTTTGATGTGACATTTGGAGCGTGTTGATTTCATTGATTTACTGTTTTAGGTATGAATGGTGATTTCACATGTAGGAGTTGCATGACATGTGGTAGGAGGATGTGTTATATTTAAATATTTGGTTAATTGTTTGGTTTTTGTTTTTCCCAAACTGTTTTGCATGATTTGGCGGGAGAGGACTGTTGAAGGCTGGGATGCATTGGAACAGATCGATGAAAGATGAGTAGTGCCACCACGATTTGCATATGGAATTAATGGCTTCCCTTATAAAGTATGTTGACATATGGTGTAAAAAGAATTGCTTTGTGCTTGCGTTTCTTCAACAGCTCAGTCAAGGAGGGGGATTGCAGATCGGCGGTGGGAGAGACATGAATACATTACATTAGAGCGGTAACGTAGGATTTCATTTTTCCCTGTTACTCTGCAGTCCAATGGTGGTCAATTACAAATGGTGGTGAGAGGATTCTTCTATGCATTCGCCCCCGCCTATACAGACCCCATGAAGGGGGGGGGGCCAGGTTGTAAAAATTGAACAGACGTAGTTTGGAGGAACTTCCACGCTAAAGGAGTCGTCTGACGACGGGTTGTCATGAGATAATAGATGACTAGACCTGGGGCATGTGACCTGGCCTGGGGGGGCGGAGCCAGTCTGAAGGCTGAGCTGAGAGTGTGTGAACAAGGTTCTCTGGGGAGTTATGGAGTTGTGATTGGACTGTAGGGGACAGGGACAAGACTGAATAGGTACTGATGGGCTTTGTTTTGTGCACACTGATTTGGTAGGACGCGCAAACAAAGGGCGGATAAATTACACAATGCAGGGTCAGGTAAAGATGCATTCACATAGTGAGGTTATGGCCAGAGTGAGGAGAGTAGGTGAAAGAAAAAAATTTCGTTGAAATTCTGCTTTCCTCTGCCAGACTGGGCTGTGGAAACAAGAGGTGGTAAGATTATGACCATTATATGTGTCATAAAAGGGGGGAGGATAGGTGGGAAGCAATTGATTGATTATGCAAATGTGATTGTACTATCTTAAGGAAAAAATTAGCAGAAAGAAGAGATTATTTCAGAGAATGAATGTAAAATGAAAATATTGTGATACTAATGATGTTGTCTCCCCTAGATCATGTAAACGGATTCTATAACATAAGGAAATTGGGTTTTAAAAAAATTGTGATTGATTATACTTTAATGTGTAAAGTTTAGATTAAATTGTTTTAATTGTTTTTAGCATATTCAAAGTGCCCAGAGGAACAAGGCCTGATGAAAAAGTGGTAAACACTGTTTCATTAAGGCAGAATAGGTTAAATGGGGATCTGGATGAATGGGTCACCAGGACTCCCGGGAGGGAATCATAGTCAGGGGCAAATGTGGGAAAACAAGAAGACAAGAAGGCCAGAATTGATGAGATGTACGAAAGAAGAATGGAAAAAAATTGAGAAGGAAATTGAGAAAAATTAAAAATTTATGATTTTTGTTATTATGTTAAATTGTATGGCTAGTATGTATAGAAATCAAGTCAAGGTACTTGTAATATGACATTAGTAAAATGTCAAAGGGAGGAATTGTGGTACCCTTGACTGAGATTTCATAATCAAAATGTTAGATTAACCCTGAAAACTGAAAATATCTATGGTAAATAGTTCATTACATGGACTCTCAGAGTGATGGAACAAACAGTAGCAGGCAGCAGGGTTGTGTGACATTCTGGGGAGCCTTCAGGCAAACCCCCCATGTTAAAACGACTAACTCAACGGTATTTAGAAGAAACAGTTGGAGACACCGGGGGCAGGTCATAAAAGCCCCCTCATGCTAAAACTGTTTGTGACACATACAAGGAGTCTTGAAGACAGTTGGGGAACGGTGAAACAAAACCACACACCAAAAAGGAGGGGGCCACAGTCAAAACCCCCCTCTGTCCAAAAAGGAGGGGGCCACAGCCCCCCTGGCTGCTACAGGCACCCACACGACCAGAAGACACCAAAGAGGACTGCCTGTTTTTAAGATACTTGTGATTGGTGGAACTAGGTTAAGAATAGGGAAGTCAGATAAACTATAAGTATTGGAGGAGTGCAGTTAGTTGGAAGGCCAGCCCACCGACCCGTCTCCAGGGGGGTACGGCTGCGCCTCCATCGATCCACCAGAGAATGTGCTGTTAAACATGTGAGTAGAATCATGGGCCCTCATTCATCAACGTGTTCTACGCACAGATCTGTGCTTACCCTGTGCGTACGATCATTTCTAAGCAAAGAGTGGGATTCATCAATTTCGATTTGAACTTGACTCCGTGCTTACATCTACGCACAGGTCAGACCAGGCGTACCTGGCGCCCAGTGGTAGAATATCGTTACTACGCATAAGCACTCCTCAGTCCTGCATTAGTTTCAAGGCGGAAATAAGCTTCCGTGCATTAGTGTTCAACTTCTGTATGACCCGTAATTCATTATAGTTCATTGTAAAATAGCGACAGTAGTGTAATTATAACGGGCTCACACACGAACAAGAGGTTGGCCTGCTTGTTTGGCACGGGGGGGCAGACGCAAAACACCAACCTCCAAACGCGATTAGATATTGTTTCAAATAAAAAGCTAATTATTTTGTGTGTCATGTTTCCAAATAAGATTGGTCACGAAATGCTTTCTACTTCAATTTGTTGGTTAGAATAGATGACCTCCGTTGAAACTTCACTGAGACTAACAGTCTATTTGTGAGCTCCCGCACAGATGTGATGATAATAATAATAATAACAATAATAATAATAGCTTCATTTTATATAGCGCCTTTCAAGAGACCCAAGGTCGCTTTACATAGATAGGGGGGGGGAATAACAAAGTAACAAACATAGTGGACAGACACACAACATATATATATGATGATGGAATTCATTCAAGTCCTCTCCACCCTCGGGTCTTTGCCACCGCGGCACGGTCCATCGTGATATTGGAGATGGATCGAGCAATAGACTGTTACTGTAGCTGTCAAAGCTCCATCACAAATGCAGTTATGTGAATAGAAAGGGATTCCACTCAGTCAATGTTGCGATGCGCATTTGCCTGATACATGTTATTGCTGGATGCCGGGAGGAAGGCGATGCTGAATGTTTTCAATTCATTAAATAAAACGGATACTTTTTGCAAGGGTTTACTGACTGTCATACAAATAATCAACCAACTACATACTGTAACTTTTCAGTGCACGTTCTTATTTACATTGTGACAACAGCCTTGTGAGTTCCCGCAGTGACCCGCACACAGACATGATGGAATTCAAGTTCATGTTTGTATTGATCACATATAGGCAGGCTACACATGGCGTATCTGCTACATCATACATGGCAGTAAGATTCATTGTTCTTGTATATGCTCTCGTATTATTGTTTATGTAGGCTACCCAATACTGACATCAAAATAGATTGTAGTATGCCTCTAGAAATCATATGCAGCAGGTAGAAAATTGACGGGAGATCCATCGCGATTTGGAATCAAATTGAGGAGAACTTTAATCCCTGGGTATTAATCAAACAACACGGGAAAAGGCAGTCATATTCCAGCGCGGTCTTTATTAGCCGACAACAAAATAGATGCCTCTAAAAATCATATAGCCAATCGAACACAACTAATAAAGGCATTCATATTACAGCACGGTTATAATGACACACAACCAACGCCAAACAGTGGTCAACGAACGGTCTTTATTAGTATTTTGACCTGTCCAGGCAGAATTGCAGCAATGGTCTTAGGGAGCGATTTTTATTTCAAACATACATAAGTATTAACATCATAAACATGTCACAACAGCATGTAGAATGTATATTATCATCAATATGTTAGTTTAGCAATAGGTTAAAACTGTTATTAGATTGATTTTACTTTTCGATTTGGTCAAGGCTATTTCGTGAGGGCGACCACGATACTAGGACCGCTACTCTTCCTAATTTATGCAAATGACATGTCGTCAGCCTGTGACTGCAACTTGTTCCTGTTTGCGGACGACTCAGCCCTGCTGGTCTCTGACAAGAACAAGGTGCAGGTTGAAAAAACCCTCAGCTCGGAACTAGGCAAAATCGGCATATGGCTCGCTGATAACAAACTATCATTACACATGGGCAAAACAGAGTCCATTCTCTTCGGTTCAAATAACAAACTCAGCAAGACCGACTGCTTCTCAGTTACAGTGGGTGACAATATTGTCACAAGGAAAGACGAAATTACCTACCTGGGTTCCATCCTAGAGGCAAATCTTTCCTGTGACAAAATGGCATCCAATGTAATAAAAAAAGTCAACCAACGAACTAGATTCTTGTATTGGATCTCCTCTCTGGTAAACAAGAATACCCTGAAGACTCTGGCAGGAGCACTCATTCAAGGGTACTACGACTATGCGTGCACCTCATGGTACCAAAGCACCTCAAAGGCGCTTAAAACAAGATTACAAACATCACAAAACAAACTGGTCAGACTACTACTTGACCTTACCCCCAGAACCCACCTCACCCCTGCCCACTTTGTCAACCTAGGATGGCTTAGAGTAGACGACAGAGTACAGCAACTTGCAATGGGCCTGGTCTACAAGATACACTATACGACTAAGGTACCCATGTACATGTCAAAATACTTCCCAAAGGTCAGTGAATACCACAACCACTACACCAGAGGAAGCTCAACAAATCATGTTAAACCCAGATTCGGCTCAAACAAGGGACTAAACACGTTTCGCAATTATGCCACATCAATGTGGAACGCCCTACCCAAAGCTGTAAAGGAATGTGAATCCCTACCCACATTCAAAACAGCTCTTAAAGAGCACCTACGGGAGGCTGCCATTCGAAACTGGCCACCGTAAATGCCCAAAACCCCCACCACCTCCTAATAGACAATCTCCTCCCCACCGCATGTATATATTCCCTCCCCGCCGTATGTATATTTCTCTCCCACCCACCCACCCCCTCCTAATGTACAGTCCCCTCCCCATCATATGTATATACTCTGTCAGGATCTAGGGGTAACAGTACTGTATATTTGAATACCGTTTATGTCACAAATGTATCAGTACTAAATACCTATATGTCCCTATGCCATAAATGTCATGTATGTTGTGTATGTCATAAATGTCTATATGAATTGAAAATGGGGGACCCTGATGTAAACAAGACAAACGTCTTTCTCAGGTCTGCATCCCCTTAACAATTGTGTGTATTGAGCCGTACTGTATTGTACCCATTCTGCAATCTGTTAAATAAAGTTTTCATTCATTCATTCACCTACGGGAGGCTGCAATACGAAACTGGCCACCGTAAATGTCCAACCCCCCCCACCCCCTCCTAATAGACAGTCTCCTCCCCTCCGTATGTATATATTCTCTCCCCACCGTATGTATATTTCTCTCCCACCCACCCCCTCCTAATGTACAGTCTCCTCCCCATCATATGTATATACTCTCTGTCAGGATCTATGGGTAACAGTACTGTATATTTGCATATCATATATGTCACAAATGTAACAGTACTATATACCTGTATGTCATGTATGTCCCTATGCCATAAATGTCATGTATGTTGTGTATGTCATAAATGTCTATATGAATTGAAAATGGGGGACCCTGATGTAAACAAGACAAACGTCTTTCTCTGGTCTGCATCCCCTTAACAATTGTGTGTATTGAGCCGTACTGTATTGTACCCATTCTGCAATCTGTTAAATAAAGTGTTCATTCATTCATTCATTCATTCACCATTTTGGATATTTTGAACCATGGGAATTGTAGTCTTTTTGCGGGCATTTTGTAGCAGGCTTCCACAGGTCTGGTTCTGCGTTGAACGTTTTTAAAACTACACTTCCTGAAAGATTCTATGGGGTTCAAGGTTCAGAGTTCTGTATGAATTATTTCAATAACTGTTATCATTCGGGATAATAAGCCACAAAAGGTAAAGTTTTTGACAAATATTGAAAGGCAGTTAGTTTCTCTTCCCTATTGTTAACATGTAGGAACAATTTTATCTGAAATTAGTTTCAAACGGTTGCACTGTGGGGAAAATAAAAAAGTACAGTAGATTACAGTAGATTTCATTATCTGTTCTCATGCACGCATGGTGATACTAAATACAAATTGAACTCGGGCATTTGAAAGATAATATATGTATATATATAAATGTGCGAATTGGCTATAATAAGGTAATTTATAAGCCTCCTATTCTATATTCTATAATAATATTCCAAATTGCATTGGTCCGGATGGGAGAATTCAGTACTGTATCTACAGAACCTTCTGTTGCAAGATAATTGGGAAGGACCAGGAGCCACTCAGCAGCATCCACAAGAAACGGACAGTTAAAAAGGCCTCCCAAATAGTTGAAGATAACACACACACTCTTCACACCCATTACAAACGAATGCCCTCAGGCCGTCGATACAGAGCTTCATCATTGAACAAAAGGGGCTTAGGTAGCTTCGTGCCAACCTCCATCAGACTGAACACCTAGGTCTGGTGGAGGCGGGACTGCCCCCCCCCCCCCCCCCCCAAGGAGTTTGGACTACTTAAAATAGACTCCCCCTTCCATATACTATGCCTGTACTACTATTATTTATTATTTATACACATATAGAACTGCTCCACATGGTTTTTAATATATATGTTTTAAGTACTGTAGTTTTAATGTAGTTGGTGTTTTTTTTATATAGTGGTCTTTTTATTGTAGTTTTAACAATTTCTTTTATATATAGTGGTGAGTGTCTATGTATTGTGACTGTATGCTTGTCTTTCAACCACTGCACAAATGAAGTTCCGAAAGGAAAATAAAGTAATTTGAAGTTGAAGTTAAAGTTTAATCATCTTCCCTTTATTCATTTCCTTAGATTTTGTGTACACATGATCTCAAGAAGGTACTGAACGAGATCAGTGGCAATAATATGGTGGGTGTACTTGGGTAGAAAGTAGTTCCCAATAAAACTGTTCACAACAAGGTCTGTGGGTCACCTTTTGTAACTGCGTCATGTCCTTCTGCGACCACAGACCCAATGCCATACAACTTCATCTATCTTGTACTCCGTTGTATTGGAGTGACAACAGACATCTCTACGGCAGATATCTCCAAATCTCTGCAAATCATGCTAAAATTACCTGAATGAAAAGATAGCACTCTGGATACTCTGGAGTCTCATGGCCAGTACAATGAGCTTCTATCCCCAGGCCATAAGGATGCTCAATGACTCCATGTAACAACCCATCATCTACACTCATTGCACACATATCCACATGCACACACTCACTTTTAAACAAACACTCACCTTAACACTCACTTTAGACACTTTAACACTACATTATATGTATCTATTATTAAAGAGATTTGCACTACATTCATACCTCATTTGCAATTTCACCTTACCTCAAAGTTTTGTACCTCATTTTCTGCATTGTACCTCACTGTTTACTCATTTTTACTCACTGTAGAGAGTGTAGACTGTACCTAGGTTGTACTTTAGATTGTATATTGTATATATGTATATTGTATATTCCTCTTTACTTACTTTTCTTTTTTTACTTACTTTTTACTTACTTTCTTACTTACTTTTTTTTACTGTATGAAGCACACTCTCAGGGGCTCATACAGAACCAAGCATTTCACGGTAAACTACGTGTATTTTATTGTGACAATTAATAAACAAACTTGAACTTGAAACTTACTAGGTGATTAGTTGCAGTTGTGATGCTCTGGTTTTCAGTGAGTTTTTCTTTTAAAATCTTTTCTCGGGTGTACCTGCAGAGGCAATGTGTGTGTGTGTGTGTGTGTGTGTGTGTGTGTGTGTGTGTGTGTGTGTGTGTGTGTGTGTGTGTGTGTGTGTGTGTGTGTGTGCGCGTGCATGCGCGCGTGTGTGCGTGTGTGTGTGTATGTGTGTGTGTGTGTCTGTGTCGGTGTGTGTGCACACGCACACGTGTGTGCATGTGTGTGCATGTTGCTTGTTTATCACCTCCCTCACTATTTACCATTTTGACCTTTATCACCTCATCCTTCATCTCTTCTGTTCTGACACCCTGTGTGAACGGGGCTGAGGCTCACATACACCCACATGTACAACACAGGCCAAGTAACCACAAACATCCAGCCACACAAGACAACTGGGACATCTGCATGGCCTGGCTGATGAGTTCACAGTATGCTTCAGTTTTAAAGCGTCCTGAAGACTGAAGACTTTAGGAATGACCTGGGAGTTTGGAATCTCGGTGGGATGGGGTAGGCCTGAACTAGAGCTTTCATTCTCTGCCCGAACCCGATTGGTTGGTTCCAGGCTGTCATTTCTCGGGTCAGGTTTGCAGACTTTCTATGTAATATCATTGATAATGTTGTGTGTTGTGTTGTGTCTCAACATAATGACAATGTTGAGATTTAGAAGTAGATTTAAACTGAGAAGACGTTAGAATTAGGGGGTAATCACACACTGTACAGAAACTCCTCAGTCTGTCTGAGTCTGCAACAAGTTCACTGACTGCATATCAGGCCTGATGCACATCTAGACTGTCACTCACAAAGAGGTGTCAAAATCACAAAAGGGAGGCGGATGATGTGAAAATAAATTGTAATCTGGGGAATATACTTTGTCCAAGAAGCACAGTATGGGACAGCTTTGACTTAGTTGTCAACAGTGACAACTAAGTCACTGTTAAATGTCACAAGTTAAATGTCACAAGTGAGTTGTTGACAGCAGAAAAACAGGTAATTAGACTCTGAAACGCCATGTGACTTGTACATGCTGTGGTGAGACAAGCAGAATAAAATAGGTCTTGTCAGGTCGAGCTTAGCCACGATGTTGTTGACGGAAGACTCAGACTGTTGCCTGTGCTGTTAATAAGATATGTTTGATTGCGGTCAGGTGGTGTAGCGGAGATTGTGCTCGTCACCAATGCAAGAGGCTGCGGTCTCGACTCCCGGAGAGTCAGCATTGCCTTGGCTTGGGCTGATCGCTATACTAACTTGTTTGGCTGAGTTAGGGGGAGGGAAGCCGTGGGTGGGTCCTGGGTGTTGTGGACAGCGACCCCTACAGTTCGGTCGGGGCGCCTGCACAGCGAGGGTAGGATCTGGAGAAAGGTAGTGTGACCTTCCACACGTTACACTCTCCCGTGAGAATCTGCGCTGCCAGGCTGGCTGCCGGCTGGCTGTACATGTGTCGGAGGAAAGCATGTGACAGTCTCCGGCCTCCCGGACCAACAGTAGGGGGGGGGGGGGTGCGCAACAACCAGGAAGGGGGTTGGGAATTATCATAACGACTGGGAGAAAAATCGGAAAAAAGGAGGGAAAAAAAGATTTAAAAAAAGAAATATATATGTTTGATTCCTTTAGGGAAATATGGGCATCATGGCAGCATGGTGGAGGGGGAAGGGGAGGTACAGGTATGGGGAGGGTAGGTAATAAATATAGGCAATATAATTGTATCTGAATATAAAAATACGAGAAATAAATAAACAGTTTAAACAATATAATTAAGTCTAAAGATATGAGAACAAATAAACAATGTAAGTGTAACGGATATGTGCCGCGATAGTGTGACTACGGCACATAGAAGTGTGTAAAACTCACTCCCCAGAGGCATATAAACCGAGCGCTTAGGAGGGAATTCCCTTCTTGGCGCAACGGTTTGTTATGTCGGCCCCGGTGCAGACGCCCGGGGTTCGACTCCCACTCGAGGCACGGTCGAATTTCGTGGCAGGTGCTAGGTGGCACCTGCTACAGTGGTGCCGTGACCCGGATGCCTTGGGTGGTGTGAGTTTAGGGGGGGTGAATGTAACGGATATGTGCCGCGATAGTGTGACTACGGCACATAGAAGTGTGTAAAACTCACTCCCCAGAGGCATATAAACCGAGCGCTTAGGAGGGAATTCCCTTCTTGGCGCAACGGTTTGTTATGTCGGCCCCGGTGCAGACGCCCGGGGTTCGACTCCCACTCGAGGCACGGTCGAATTTCGTGGCAGGTGCTAGGTGGCACCTGCTACATAAGCAAAGGTACAGATGAGGGTCTGTATGCCCTATCAGTTATATTATATGTTACAATAAATATAGGCAATAGAGAATTGAGTCGAGTTAAATAAACGGAGAGACCCTCTGAAGATATATTGTTTCAGTCTTTGTTTCTGTATAAGTGAATGTAGAGAGAAACTAGAAGGTGCAGTCAGTAGAGTGCAAATCCAGGTGACAACCTTACACTAGCACTAGCACACTGTTACACTAGGGGAGAACGGGGGACTGTGTCACACTTTTTACTCTAGTGTGAATTGCTCATAATCAAAACATCTTTCAATAGTCATTCCTACATTCAATTGAAGCTTAAGATGTTGGCTTGAAATGTGTATCCCTCTCATTTTCCAACGTATTGTAACAAAGAGTTAATCACCTTCAAAGACACTCTGACACATTGTGACAACCAACCCCATCATGGGGATGGTTGTCACACACTATGGGGTTGGTTGTCACCATGTGTTTTAAAACTTTTAATGGGAAAATCTTAAAAAGAAGACAAGATTTAGATTTCAGATAATGATTGAAGAAGTGCGTCTTTAGTCGACGGCGAAAGATTGGACGTGTTTCGGCTGTCCTAACTGGGGTGGGTAGTTCATTCCACCATTGTGGGGCAAGGACTGAGAATAGACAAGAAGGCAGAACTAAATTTGAAAGTTTAATTGCATTGACAACTTGACAAATACATAACTTAATGCATCTTAATGAACATAAACAGGAAACACATCTTTAGGCAATCCTATATAACAAAATAAGAATACAATAAATCGGCCTAACAATAATAGCCTACACAACATGTGACAACCAACCCCAAATAAAATGTGACGACCAACCCCAACTGGAATGTCTTGATAGCATCAAGGCTAACAGCCATCTAACAACTAGTTAGCTAGCTAACAACAATCTAAACTATAGCTATCCCTTCACACTTTTTAAGGGTAATAATTGTTTCATTATAAACCAATTGTGTAAAAGCCTAGAAGAAAAATACTGAGGAGCGGAATATTTACAAATGGACATGAAAAACACCTCTCACCTCAAATTCAGCTGTTTCACTCCAAATATGACAATGTAGGTGAACTCTGACCCCAATTCTGGCCATTTAAATACCAAAGTATGGGAGACAGGACCCTCTGGTGGTGAAATATAATGAATGTGACAACCTACCCGTGTGACAACGTCCCCCCCCGTTCTCCCCCTACTGTATGACACTATTACACTACTACTGTATGACACTATTACACACTTTTACACTACTGTATGACACTATTACATACTGTTACACTACTGTATGACACTATTACATACTGCATACTGTTACACTACTGTATGACACTATTACATACTGTTACACTACTGTATGACACTATTACATACTGTTACACTACTGTATGACACTATTACATACTGTTACACTACTGTATGACACTATTACACACTGTTACACTACTGTATGACACTATTACACACTGTTACACTACTGTATGACACTATTACACACTTTTACACTACTGTATGACACTATTACATACTGTTACACTACTGTATGACACTATTACACACTGTTACACTACTGTATGACACTATTACACTACTGTATGACACTATTACACACTTTTACACTACTGTATGACACTATTACACACGTTTACACTACTGTATGACACTATTACACTACTGTATGACACTATTACATACTGTTACACTACTGTATGACACTATTACACACTGTTACACTACTGTATGACACTATTACACACTGTTACACTACTGTATGACACTATTACACACTGTTACACTACTGTATGACACTATTACACACTTTTACACTACTGTATGACACTATTACATACTGTTACACTACTGTATGACACTATTACACACTGTTACACTACTGTATGACACTATTACACTACTGTATGACACTATTACACACTTTTACACTACTGTATGATACTATTACATACTGTTACACTACTGTATGACACTATTACATACTGTTACACTACTGTATGACACTATTACACACTTTTACACTACTGTATGACACTATTACACACTGTTACACTACTGTATGACACTATTACACAATTTTACACTACTGTATGACACTATTACATACTGTTACACTACTGTATGACACTATTACACACTGTTACACTACTGTATGACACTATTACACTACTGTATGACACTATTACACACTTTTACACTACTGTATGACACTATTACATACTGTTACACTACTGTATGACACTTGTTGTGAAGGATCAGATTAAACCGAATATATATATTTATTTATGGATATATATTTAATAGTATTTGTATATCGTTTGATATCCCCTGTATATTCCTTGTACAATATGCACTGAATATCCCTTTAGTCTACTAAACAGCCCATAATAGTTTCATTCTACCATTGGACGAGAACCTGGCGCCAGCAGCCATACCCCTAGGTTCAAGTTCAATCGTGCTGACCAACATGTCGTGGCAAGCCCGGTTCCGCGTAGGAATACGTCTGGCGAAATACGAATGGTACTATTTGTTCACAGCGCATATATATATGGCGCAAGTAAAGTAGAACTTTCTTTTTAGTCCATTAGTTCTTTACCCTCCAACCGAGTAACAGACGCGAAGCCTCACCCACGACGCACGTGTGGTGCAGTAAGGCCTACTTGGCCTCAGAATAGGCATTGAGATATCGTGTGGATTAATAGTTGAATTGTCATAGTTTGGCACTATACCGTCGAGTTGGACGTATTTCTATTAAGCTAATAATAGTCTATTATGTATGGTGCATCGTTCGGTTAGAGTTATAAAGTGAGCAGCACCCCCATCGTTCCTGACGTTATCTGGAGTCTTAACCAGGCTGGGCAGACCACTTGTGGTGCTTGCATCCGAGGAGCTCCGGGCCAGGACGAGTGGACCTGTACATTGGATTACTTTACCCGGACGACGGCGAGCCTTCCACGGCTTGGATTATCTACATGCTTTGGGTGCTTTGATTATTCCATGGATAACGGCCAACACTGCTGAGTGTTGGAACTACCCCCCGGAGATGAGTCCAGGTGAGACGGCGCTCTACCCCGAGTGAGGTCGCCTCACGTCTCTTCATCTGTGGACCGGCAGCTACCGTCCACCAGAGGGTCCAGCTGTATTCATCTGCGGACCGAGGTTCTGTGGGCATCGTGTTCAGGACTCTGAATTCTCCCAAGAAATCGTCGGCCAGATGGGATACCGCCAGCGGCTCTTCTAACCCCCCCTCCTACTGTCTTACAACCAGCGGGACCCCCCCCCCCCCTTAGTGTATCCAGCTATAATCATTTAAGTACCATCGCTATAGTTCCCTAAAGAACCGGGTTGTATACTTACTCCCTGCGTAACCAGAGATTGGACATTCAATGTTGATTTACCTACGAATACTCATTTGCCATACAAGTGCATTTCAAATGTCATCAAGTGAACGTTGTATATACCCTTTGCTATATAAAATATTCGATTTGTACATTTGTGTGGACTTCGTTTCATCAGGTGGGAAAGTGTTCATCATATCTATATCATGTACTGGATGGCCAGAAGTTAAAGTACAAGAGGTAGTGGTTTAATAATACCATACTTATCAATACAGTCAGGGAATTGTACCCCTCAGTTACAATTGGTCCTTCGAGCCGGAGGGTAACTAGTGTAATATTAATATAGTGTTATTAATATTAAAATGGCCTATGATGAACACTCCACGAAACGGTCCTCCTAACGTAGAACGCCCGCAGCGCAGACGACAGCCACCTCAGTACTTAGAGGATTACGCTGTCAGTCAACTACCTAGCCTTCAACAAACGGTAAACGCGGTAAAAGTAGAAAGTAAAATTATGTCTGACCTTAACGACCAGGTTTCCCCGACCACAGAGGCCCTAGTAGGTTCTAATGTAACTGACCAAGCTCACGGTGGGGACCAGGAGGGAGCTGACATGCCTTTACCCCCCGCCAATACCGAAGAAGTAGTCCCCGACCAGCCCCGGGAGGAAGACAACCCTACAGAGAGAGAACTCTGCACGGAAGAAGAGGAGGAGAGCGCCGAGGAAATAGAGCTCCAGGACTCCCCCACGAGCGGCTCACCCAGGAGCGGTTCACCTCTACAACCGTCTTCCCCCAGCGAAGCGGAGAGGATGCTACAACAGGCGTTCCTCGTCAGCCTGACAGCCTCTACCGAACGCGATCGACTTCAGGGTGAACGCGATCGACTTCAGGGCGAACGCGATCGACTCCAAGCACAGCAACGGAGCGAAGAAGAGCGCATACGCCTGGAGATGAGACGCCTTCAGACGGAAGAGAATATGGCAAGAGACCGGGCAGACGCCCAGCGCGCCGCTGCCGGTGCCCAAAGAGAAGCAGATCTCACCAAGCGCGAAGTCGAGCGCGACAAGTTACAAGCGCAGCTAATGGAGCAGCTGATCCTCAAGGCAACACCCTCTCCCTCCGCCAGGGGTTCAAGGAACTCGTCGAGACAACAGTCAAGGGCAGCGTCTCCTAACCGAGCAAGCGACCCTGAACTTGACCAACAGACCAAGCCTATACCCCCCGCAGACCCCCTTCCCAGACCGGTCCAAGCGAGACCCAGCTACAAGGAAGGAGCGGCATACACTGCGGAGAAGCTAAATAAACGACTACAGGATCTGGAGGACCTGATAGAAGAAGAAGAGGGAGAGGAGGAGAACCAAGCCCGACGACAGCACAGTACTCCACCGGACCAGGAGGTCCAGTACAGCCCAGGATATACCCCCGCGGTGCTGCGCTACAGACCCCCGACTCTATTCACGGGTGAGCACGACGCACGACCAGCCCCGAGGAATAGCACCTGGACCAGCGGGCCATGGTACCCTGTCGGTACCAGCCCACAGAGAGGCGCAAGAGGGGACTCGCCTAGGAGGTCTCTCCCCCAACGCTCGCCGATGTATCAGCCATCCACGGCGTCATACATTGCCACGCCGTCGTTTCCAGACTTCACCTATGAGAATCGAGCACAGTACACGGAGCTCCGGATGTGCTTAGAGACAATGATGGTGGATGTCGCTGATGAACGCCACAAGTATGCAATATTACTGAAGCACCTGAAAGTACCGCGAGCGCACAATATAGCGCTAGCCTATGCCACCTCTACGACCCCATACACCGCGGCCCTAGCAGCACTGGACCAGAGATATGGACGTATATGGGATTACGTAATCCAAGAGATAAGGCATATTGATCGCCTACCCCCAGCAACAGACAATCGCTCATTAGACGACCTGTCAATCAAAGTGCAGTCCCTGGTAGGGATGCTGGGAGCGCAACGGGAAAAGGGCATGCATGAGCTATACGCCAACTCTAACGTCGAGAGGATTTTGGAGAAGCTGCCACCCGCAAGACAAGAGCGTTTTAGGCGGCAGAGGGACTACCGGGATCCTAACGGCCCCGAACCATCCCTCCTTGATCTAGCCGACTTCCTGGCGAGAGAAGTCAGCAGCTTACGACTGGATACGTTCGGGCGGAGCACGCCAAGCTCCAGAGAGGGACCCAGGAGAATAAATGATGGAAGAAGATCGGTGACTGTCATGCACCAATCAGAGTCAGTACCGAGCAGTAAGAGCCACAGTACCCCCTCGAGAAAAGAGAAGTGGAAGATGGTGTGCCCCTACTGTGAGAAAGAACACTGGCTGTCACAATGTGACCTGTTCACAAAGATGAATGCAGAAGAAGTGAGTCAATGGATAAAGTCCAACAGGCGCTGTTACCGATGTGCGCGCAGTCACATGGCAGCCGAATGCCGCCTAAAGAAAAGGTGCAGTCGGTGCGACGGAGCCCATCTAGATATACTACACGACAGTAACAGAAGACGGCCTTCACCTGCACCATCGAGCGGCACCAAGGCAAGTGTCATGTACATTGACCCCGCCAGCAGCAGCAGCGCCCAAGTGCTCTTAAAGGTAGTCCGTGTGACATTGAGCTACCAAGATAAAGTCATGGACACTTACGCCGTCCTTGATGACGGGTCAGAGAAGACCCTTCTGCTCGCGTCCGCTGCGGCCCAGCTGGGACTGCGGGGGAGCGAGAACCAAATGACGATTCGGACAATAAGAAGAGATTTAAAGACGATAAAGGGCGAGAATGTCTCCTTCACTATCGCAGCAAACGGGCAGCCAGAGCGACGGTATAGGATTACAAATGCTTTCACCAGCCAAGAAATAGGACTATCGCAGTACACCTACCCTATCGCCAAGTTGATGGATAAATATGTGCACCTGCGTCAACTACCTATCCCGCTCATAGACGGCGCTACCCCGACCCTGCTGATAGGCTCCGACCATGCAGAACTCATAGTCCCGATTGACCGGGTCCATACAGGACCCCGAGGCTGTCCTGCAGCAGTCGAGATCCGCCTAGGGTGGACACTACAAGGCCCCCTCGCTAAATCTCTCAACCGAACAGCAGCCACTAGCTGCCTCCACTCCAGAGCGACAGAAGGAGACACCACACTCCTGCAGCATGTCGAGAAGAAAATTGACTGGCGACGTCGTGCGCTGCTCCGCGCCTCCCTGATCAAAGACGGCTTTGATCTCCGGCAGCGGGCCAGCAGCGACCCCCCAGTATTGCGCAACCTCAACCCAGAGGTCGCAGAGGACCCAGCAGCAGATGAAGAGGTCCGACACAGTGTGAAAAACAGTTTCTACGTGGACAACTGTTTACAAAGCGTTTCGACTCAGGAGGAAGCCGAGGCTCTCCTAATCAAGCTACGCGCCTCCCTGATCAAAGGCGGCTTTGATCTCAGGCAGTGGGCCAGCAGTGACCCGCACGTATTGCGCAGCCTCTCCCCCGCGGACAAGGCTGCCAGCAGCGAGACCTGGATGGCGACCATCCCAGGAGAAGCCCAAGAAATGACACTAGGACTAGTCTGGCGCTTCAAAACAGACTCGCTCCACTATAGACACAAACCCCTGACTCCAGAGCAGGGAAGGTCGACGGCGACACCGACCACCAGACGGAGTGTGTACAGAACACTCGCCAGACAATATGACCCGTTGGGATGTATTCTACCTTACACCACCAGGGCAAAGATGATTGTACGAGCACTATGGGACAAGGACCAGGGCTGGGACGACCCCATACCCGCACACCTTGCCTCAACATGGAGAGAGTGGGAGACGGAACTCCGCTCACTCCCAGGCGTCAATATACGCCGCAGCTACTTCCCATCCACAGTGAGGCCAGAGACATGCAAGATTGATCTACACGTCTTCAGCGACGCCTCCGAAGTAGCCTATGGATCGGTGGCCTACTTGCGTGCCCAAGAGAAGGGAGGAAAGAGACACACTGCTTTCATCCTGGCTCGCTCAAGAATAGCCCCACGAAAGCAACAATCTATCCCGCGTCTAGAGCTCTGCGCAGCCCTAGCAGGAGCGCATCTAGCCACGTTAATCCAACGTGAACTCACCATTCCGGTGCACAGAACAATCTTGTGGTCAGATTCCACGACAGTACTCACATGGATCAAGTCTGATTCATGCAGATACAAAGTCTTCGTGGGAGTCAGAGTCACCGAGATTCAAGAGTTAACAGAAGCAGCGAGCTGGCGGTATGTGGACACCAAACACAACCCAGCTGACGTCATCACCCGGGGAATGTCTCTGGATGACCTCACCCGTCGCAACATCTACAGTGACGGACCAGAATTCCTCAAGCTCCCGGAAGAAGAGTGGCCTACGCCCACCCCACGGGAAGCAAGTAACGAGGAGGCTGAGAACAAGAAACCTATGTTCTGTGGACTGAGCACAGTCGCCTCCACAGACCCCAACATAGATGACTGCATTACCCTACAGAGTGCGCAACTAAAGACATTCCTGTGGCACCACCCAGAGAGTCAGTCCACCACTGACATTTCAGCAGCTGACTACGAAGAAGCAGAACTTCTTCTACTACAACGGGCCCAGAGAGACTCGTTCCCCGATGAGCTGGACTGTCTACAGGGAGGAAAGCCCGTCCCATCAGACAGCAGACTGCTCCACCTGGCACCCGAGAGTGACGCCCATAATCTCATCAGAGTGGGTGGTCGCCTGCGGAGAGCCCCCGATCTACCGGATGACATTAAGTACCCGATAGTCTTGAACAGCCGACACAAGGTCACAGAGCTGATCATAAAGAAATACGACGAGGATGTACACCACGCAGGAGCAGAGAGAGTCTTCGCGGAGATCAGACGTCGCTATTGGATACTTCAAGGAAGAGAAGCGGTGCGACGCTTCCAGCGAACCTGTCTAGACTGCCGAAAGTGGCGCGCGCAGCCCAGCATACCACGGATGGCTGACTTACCCCCCTGTCGCCTCCGACTCGGCGACAAGCCATTCCACTCCACAGGCATGGACTGTTTTGGCCCGTTGTATATAAAGAGAGGAAGAGGAACCGAGAAGCGGTGGGGTATTGTATTCAAATGCATGACCACCAGAGCGATACATATCGAGCTCCTTCCGACCATGAGCACAGACTCATTCCTTATGGCCTTCCGAAGATTCACATCACGGAAAGGAAAACCGTCTACATTGTTGTCTGATCACGGGACAAACTTCAAAGGCGGAGAAAGAGAGCTGAGAGAGAGCTTCCAAGCTATGGGCCCAGAATTTAAGACCCACCTCGCTCCATCCCAGATTGACTTCCAGTTTAATCCCCCGAACGCACCCCACTTCGGTGGAACCTGGGAACGAGAAGTACGTTCTATAAAGACAGCCCTGTACGCCGTGCTTGGGGCCCAGACTGTGGCGGAGGAAGTCCTAATGACAGTCCTCACGGAGATCGAGGGAGTATTGAACTCCAAGCCCCTCGGCTACGTCTCCAGTGATGTAGCAGATGTCGACCCAGTCACCCCCAACACACTCTTAATGGGGCGGCTGGACCCCGCGCTACCCCAGACAATGTACAGGCCTGAAGAAGCGAACGGCCGAAGAATGTGGAGGTACAGTCAAGTACTAGCTGACAAGTTTTGGAGCAGCTTCCTACTCCACTACCTACCGTCTCTACAGACCCGCCAGAAGTGGGTAAAAGAGAGAGACAATTTGACAGAAGGAACAGTCGTCATGATTATCGACCAGTCACTACCCAGAGCTATGTGGCCGGCTGGCCGCGTAAGCAAAGTGATCACCGGTGCCGATGGCAAGGTCCGAGCAGCTGAAGTACTCGTCCAAGGGCGAACTTACACACGACCCGTGGCGAGGCTAATAGAACTGCCCCGACTCCCAGATACTATCGATGATGACCATGACCCCATGACTTTGTGAGTTGACTGACCCTTACAGCGGACCTTGAGTGGTAGACAGTGCGGTTAATCTGTCTCTGCTTAGCTAATTAGGTGGGACTAATTAGGGGGCGGCTGTTGTGAAGGATCAGATTAAACCGAATATATTTATTTATGGATATATATTTAATAGTATTTGTATATCGTTTGATATCCCCTGTATATTCCTTGTACAATATGCACTGAATATCCCTTTAGTCTACTAAACAGCCCATAATAGTTTCATTCTACCATTGGACGAGAACCTGGCGCCAGCAGCCATACCCCTAGGTTCAAGTTCAATCGTGCCGACCAACATGTCGTGGCAAGCCCGGTTCCGCGTAGGAATACGTCTGGCGAAATACGAATGGTACTATTTGTTCACAGCGCATATATATATGGCGCAAGTAAAGTAGAACTTTCTTTTTAGTCCATTAGTTCTTTACCCTCCAACCGAGTAACAGACGCGAAGCCTCACCCACGACGCACGTGTGGTGCAGTAAGGCCTACTTGGCCTCAGAATAGGCATTGAGATATCGTGTGGATTAATAGTTGAATTGTCATAGTTTGGCACTATACCGTCGAGTTGGACGTATTTCTATTAAGCTAATAATAGTCTATTATGTATGGTGCATCGTTCGGTTAGAGTTATAAAGTGAGCAGCACCCCCATCGTTCCTGACGTTATCTGGAGTCTTAACCAGGCTGGGCAGACCACTTGTGGTGCTTGCATCCGAGGAGCTCCGGGCCAGGACGAGTGGACCTGTACATTGGATTACTTTACCCGGACGACGGCGAGCCTTCCACGGCTTGGATTATCTACATGCTTTGGGTGCTTTGATTATTCCATGGATAACGGCCAACACTGCTGAGTGTTGGAACTACCCCCCGGAGATGAGTCCAGGTGAGACGGCGCTCTACCCCGAGTGAGGTCGCCTCACGTCTCTTCATCTGTGGACCGGCAGCTACCGTCCACCAGAGGGTCCAGCTGTATTCATCTGCGGACCGAGGTTCTGTGGGCATCGTGTTCAGGACTCTGAATTCTCCCAAGAAATCGTCGGCCAGATGGGATACCGCCAGCGGCTCTTCTAACCCCCCCTCCTACTGTCTTACAACCAGCGGGACCCCCCCCCCCCCTTAGTGTATCCAGCTATAATCATTTAAGTACCATCGCTATAGTTCCCTAAAGAACCGGGTTGTATACTTACTCCCTGCGTAACCAGAGATTGGACATTCAATGTTGATTTACCTACGAATACTCATTTGCCATACAAGTGCATTTCAAATCATAAATGTCATCAAGTGAACGTTGTATATACCCTTTGCTATATAAAATATTCGATTTGTACATTTGTGTGGACTTCGTTTCATCAGGTGGGAAAGTGTTCATCATATCTATATCATGTACTGGATGGCCAGAAGTTAAAGTACAAGAGGTAGTGGTTTAATAATACCATACTTATCAATACAGTCAGGGAATTGTACCCCTCAGTTACAACACTATTACATACTGTTACACTACTGTATGACACTATTACACACTTTTACACTACTGTATGACACTATTACACACTTTTACACTACTGTATGACACTATTACACTACTGTATATAAAGGGGTGATAGCATGCGGGTTAAGTAAGTGATCATTATATGATTTTCTGTACCCGCAAAAAGCTAAAACAAAAGGCCGGCTGTCACAAAACAGTCACATCTAGGGACCTCAAAACCTACTCTAGAGAGGCCTTTAACCAAGAATGCATGGACTGCTCAGATGAGCTCAGTGGTACACAGGTTGAAGAAACATGGCTTGGATTCAAAACCAAATTCACAACAATACTTAACAACATGGCACCCCTAAGAACCACCAGGGTTAAAAATCGCACCAAGCCATGGATGCACACTGAAATACTGACCGCTATGAAAACCAGAGACAAAAAATGCTCTGAACTTCATAAAAGTCAGACAAAGCTTTCCAAAAGCTCAAACAGTGAACTCCAAGCCCACGTACTTACTTACTTACGCCTGCTACCCCTTCTGGGGCATAGGCCGTCAACAAGTGATATCTCTGTTCTCTCCAGTTGGTTCCAGGTCATCTTCATGGTCTTGGTGTCTAACCCAAGCCCACGTGATTGAACAAAAAATTCAGAGAAACAGACTAAGAAATGACGTAAACACCATGATCAAAACCGCAAAAATACATTTCATCAATGACAAAACTGAGGAAAACAAAAACAAACCCCGCGAACTTTGGAAATTACTCAACAACTAGGCTGCAGCAGAAAACTAAAAACCAGATTTACAAACATAAACATAAAGACAGAAAACACGCTCATCACTGACAAACTGGATGTGGCCAAATACCTAAACATATTCTTTACAAACATAGCCACAACACTGGTTAATAAACTACCCTCCCACTCAGGGCATTATGGGGTAGAACACATAGTAGCATACTACAAAAACCTAGGGTCCGCAAAGAAGACTTCAAACTGGAAATGGTAACTACAGATGAGGTACTCAAAAAACTGATCGCCCTCCAACCTAACAAGGCCACTGGCCATGACAACATCCCCTCCAAATTCCTCAAAGACTCAGCAGCAGCCATCACCCCAGTCATCACACACATAATAAACCTCTCCATAAAACAGGGACACGTCCCCAAGTACTTCAAAATTGCGAGAGTGACCCCCCTGCACAAAAAGGGCAGCAAATTAGACCCAGGCAACTACCGCCCTGTTTCTATTCTTACCTCCATCTCGAAAGTCATGGAAAATAAATTCTACAGGTCGAAAAGTACCTAGCGGGAAAAAATCTAATCTACGAATTCCAATCTGGCTTCAGAACATCCCACTCCACTGACACATGCCTTCTCTATTTGAACGACCACATCAAACAAGAGGTGGACGCGGGCTAATACTGCGGCATGGTCATGCTGGACCTACAAAGGGCCTTCGACACTGTCAATCACTCCATTCTGATTGACAAGCTAAAAGCAATTGGTTTTGATAGTTTATCAGTGAGCTGGATGCAATCCTACCTTGAGGGGAGAGAACAGATGGTGGAGGTAAACGGTACTCTATCCCCCCCCCCTCACAGTGAGCTGTGGTGTTCCACAAGGAAGCATACTAGGACCGCTACTGTTCCTAATTTATGCAAATGACATGTCGTCAGCTTGTGACATATATATATATATATATATATATACCACCGTATGTATATTTCTCTCCCACCCACCCACCGCGTCCTAATGTACAGTCTCCTCCCCACCGTATGTATATATTCTCTCCCCACCGTATGTATATTTCTCTCCCACCCACCCACCCCCTCCTAATGTACA
The DNA here is from genome assembly GCF_963971535.1 of Notolepis coatsorum. NCBI lineage: Eukaryota > Metazoa > Chordata > Actinopteri > Aulopiformes > Paralepididae > Notolepis > Notolepis coatsorum. The sequence continues at coordinate 233,839,277 of NC_140165.1, read as the reverse complement.
GTCTCCTCCCCATCATATGTATATATTCTCTGTTAGGATCTATGGGTAACAGTACTGTATATTTGCATATTGTATATGTCACAAATGTAACAGTACTATATACCTGTATGTCATGTATGTCCCTATGCCATAAATGTCATGATGTCATGTATGTTGTGTATGTCATAAATGTCACTATGAATTGAAAATGGGGGACCCTGATGTAAACAAGACAAACGTCTTTCTCTGGTCTGCATCCCCTTAACAATTGTGTGTATTGAGCCATACTGTATTGTACCCATTCTGCAATCTGTTAAATAAAGTTTTCATTCATTCATTCTGTATGAAACTATTACACACTGTTACACTACTGTATGACACTTACAGTCACTCTGCAGTCCAGGTGAGCACACAGCTGAGCAAGTTACACGCAGGCAAGGCTGCGGGTCCTGATGGGGTGAGCCCAAAGGTACTCAAAACCTGTGCCTCTCAGCTGTGTGATGTGCTCCAGTTCATATTCAATATGAGCCTGAGGCTGCAGAGAGTCCCGACACTGTGGAAAACCTCCTGTGTGGTCCCTGTCCCCAAGTGCCCGCGTCCCAGCACGTCCAAGGACTACAGGCCGGTGGCTCTAACCTCTCATATAATGAAGACCATGGAGAGGTTAGTCCTGGAGCAACTCCGCCCGGTGACCAAACCCCACCTAGACCCACTCCAGTTCGCCTACCAGCCCAGACTGGGGGTAGAGGATGCTGTCATCTACCTGCTGAACCAAGCCTACACTCACCTTTTTTTGCGGACCTCCCAAACTTTCAAACTTTAGACTGTTTTCTTTATACGTTTTTCTTTTTCTTTCTTTCTACCACAAGACGCGGCCACTGATGGGTCCATGGGACTTGGATAAGTCCTGTGGACCCAACTCTGGCCACTGACCACATGAGCGAACGGGTACATACGCACACAATACACGGCCACTGATGGATCCGTGGGACTTGGTAAAGCACTATGGACCCAACTATGACCACTGATAAAAACGTAACTACACTAGCATTATAAGACCTAAACATTGCTACCTACCATACAAGTGCATTGGTTTAGTGCACTTCCGGTTGCCACTGAGCGGAAATGTTTGTGCGGACCTGTTCTCCCAAACTGGTAAGCAAATGACTGTTTTTACGTTATTTTCATTTTTACGTTACTATTATTATTATTATTATTATTTTTTTTTTAACATTGATCTTAACTGATCACTATGACTTTATTGCTTTTATCGTTATATATGCCTATAATTGTGTACAGCACTTTGAGCTACATGACATGTATGAAAGGTGCTTTATAAATACTTACTTACTTACTTACTTACTTACCTAGACAAGCCGGGGAGCACTGTGAGAATCATGTTCTTTGACTTCTCCAGTGCTTTTGATACCATAAGGCCTGGGCTACTGGGTGAGAAGTTGGAGGCGATGCAAGTAGAGGCCCCCCTGGTGTCCTGGGTTGTGGACTATCTGACGGGAAGACCACAGTACGTGCGCCTACGGAGCTGTGTGTCAGACAGACTGGTCAGCAACACCGGGGCCCCGCAGGGGACAGTCCTCTCTCCCTTCCTCTTCACTGTCTACACCAACGACTTCCACTATCGGTCAGAGTCCTGCCACCTTCAGAAGTTTTCAGATGACTCTGCGATAGGACGGTGACGAGAGGGAATACCGGGAACTGGTAGTGGACTTTGTCACATGGTGCGATAAAAACCACCTGCAGCTAAATGTGGCAAAGACCAAGGAACTAGTTGTGGAGCTGGGGAGGAGGAGGAGTGCACCTGTGACCCCCGTTTCCATCAGGGGAGTTGATGTGGACATGGTTGAGGTGTACAAATACCTCGGTGTGCACATCGACAACAAACTGAACGGGTCAAAACATGCAGAAGCACTGTACAAGAAGGGCCAGAGCCGACTCTACTTCCTCAGAAGGCTGAGATCCTTCAATGTCTGTACAAGGATGTTGAGGATGTTCTATGAGTCGGTGGTGGCGGGCGCCTTCTTGTACGCTGTGACCTGCTGGGGCAGCGGACTGAGAGCAGTGGACACAACCAGGCTGGATAAGCTGGTCAGGAAGGCCAGCAGCGTGGTTGGGGTGGAGCTGGACTCTCTAGCGAGGATGGCGGAGAGGAGGAGCCTCGCTAAGCTCCAGGCCATCAGGGAAAACCCCACCCACCCACTATACACAGACTTGGCTGACAGGAGGAGCATGCTCAGTGCTAGGCTGTGTGGACCCCAGTAATAGTAGCCTATGCCTGTGGCAATGGCTAATGGGGATCCGAATAAACTAAACTAAACTAGGCTCACACTACCCAAATGCAGCACTGAACGGCACAGGAAGTCCTTCATTCCAACAGCCACCAGACTATATAATGCATCACTGTGCCTCACTGCATCACTGAGCACAGAGCGGCAGCTCATTAGTGGCAGGAGGACGCGACTAGCGGCCTCCAGGCTCCACAACAGGGGGCAGCGACGGCTGCCAGACATAGATCTAGGTCTTATTGGAACCCAAGGAGGACAATACACTACCTAAAGCATACTGCACATTGTGACACTGTGAATACTGGAATATATATTTCATATTTCATTAGTTAGATGTAAATTATAATTATATTGACCAAATTGTTTACCCCATGCTCAGTATGCTCAGTATATTCTTACTGTATTTATTTCTGTATATTTTATTTCATTTCATCCTATTTTATTTTACTCTACTCTTATCCTAGGCAACTTGATTTGATTTGTGTTATCATTCTAAATTGTGACCTGTCCTGTCTAAATGTTTAAATGTTGAGCGATTTGCAGTGTCTAATTTCCCACGGGATAATAAAAGTATTTCTATTCTATTCTATGATAGTTTTAAGACCTGCCTGGTTCCGGAAGCACTTTTGCCTATGTTTTTTTTTATTATGGTAGACAGTTTATATGGTTCCACTTATTCAATTGGTCTGAGATTTGACGTGAGTTGAGCATAATTAAATGAGATTTGCGTTTTTACATTTGAGAAAAAGTCATGGTACAAGACTGTGTACCTAATTTTAAAATGTTTACACAGAAACTACAGAATTATACACTCACGAGTCACGACAACCTGACTTTTTGTTTTTAAACGCCGTATTTTTCATGTTTTCAATGTTTTATTGATGCCTAAAATGAAAACAAAGATGGCTGTGAATGCCGAATGACCAATGAGAATGTCAAGGGATGCATGTCAGAGTAGTTGTGCTCTTGATTGGTCAACGATTGGCAAGGCATATCTTTGCTTATGGGTACTGTAGTAGTTACCATGGAAACCAGTAGAGACTATGATATAAAATGTTCTCAAAGATTAAGTTCAAACATTTACCATTATTGGTTGTAACAATATTATAATTAAATAATCTATACCTCCGTCAAAGATTATGAACCTACACAATACGGTTTGGCTGTAATAGTAGTTTTGATCTTCAATGGGTGGCTACAATGTGGGGAAATCACAGTGGAAACTCACTCCCCAGTTCAATATCAATGACAACAGGTTCACTATGGCATTTCCATTGTTGTAAACAGGGGCCAGAGAGCTGATTCTCTGAGGCTCTGAGCAGTGAACCTGTGTAGTATCGCCCTCTTGTGTTCAAAAGGTGTAAGATTGGCTTCCCTATTATGAGCAGAAAGAGAGTCATTGAAGAGGCTTTCCTGTCTGTGTTGAACTACAGAGATGTCATTTATAGTACATGCGGCGGCTTCTACTCTTATATTTACATGTAGTCATTTAGCTGACACTTTTATCCAAAGTGACTTACAAGTTCTGTACAACAGGTCAGCAGGAAGGGTACAACTAAGAGTAAGTAACATTGTTCATCAAACAGTGTTGAACTGTTTTAAGCCCCCCCCCCCCCCCGCCCCCCCGCACTGCCATGATGGAGGAATAAAGTGGTAGAATAATTCACAACTTATTCACAACTAGCAATACAGTATGACACACAGACCTTAGATGATGGCGATGATGATGATGAAGATGATGATGATGCGGATGCTGATTAGCCTAGGTAACCTACCCTACCAACTGGAGCCAGCTGAGTGCAGTGCCTTCGATAGGAGCAGGAGGAGGCCAACTGGCCAAGGGAGCAGGTTGTGGGTTTGGATGAGCTGATGAGTTTAGAGATGAGGGAGGGGGCAGCTGGGGTGAACAGGGAGTTGGGGGGGGGGGGGGGGGGGGTAGGGAGGTCAAGAGGGATGGAGAAGAGAGGTGCAGGAATAGAGGCTGCTGGGTCAGGCACAGGGGACAGTGATTTATCAATAGTGGTGATTATGTCTGCAAAAAATGGGAGGAATGACTTGCATTGTTCAGGTGGATAGGGTATCATTCTGCACAAGGGGCTTGAGGAGCTTGTTCACAGTGAAGAGGGCTTGGTGGTTACAGCTGAAGTCATTGATGATGGTGGGGAAATATGGCGGCGGTGAGGGCATCTTTTTAAGGAGAGGTGGAGTTTGTAGGTTTCTAGTCTATGGTCTGGCTTAACTAATGTTAGGCTTACCTACTCTTGTTTTGTTTTCGTCACAGTTGTTGCCATGATTGTGTATATTTATTTCCAACAGATGAGGGCGGTAGATAAATGTATTTGAATGGGAACCAACTCGTGATAGGAACCAATTGAACTGCGTGCAGTTTCTATGGGGAGAGCGGAAGTGATATTTTATCAATTATTTTACTCAAAAGAGTGGGTGTTTGAAGAGTCTGTTAATCATGTTTATTTCCACACTAAATATCGAATGCAGGTTAGTGCACGATTGATATGATGGTGGTTCATAACAGCCAAATATATCTCTAGCGCTCAAGGCTTTCGAAATAGTGAAATTGTTGGCCTCAATATTTTCAAAACAAATTATATGAAAATGTTATGAAATGAACAAGAATGTGATCAAATATGTAATAAAAACGGAGCTCAACGCATACATTTGATGGTTGAAATCCGTTTGTTTCCCCAATACCAAGATGGCGGCGGTCTCGTGACGTCAGAGAGTCTTCGAGAATGTTGAGATTCTGGGTCCGTCAACTTTTACCGTCCGCCTCTCCGTCCTTTCCGGTCCCATCCCTCCGCCCGGTCCCTCGCCTGCTTCCAGATCCACGTGTGGGTTTTGTTCGGATATTCACTTAAAAAAACGGATAAAACGGTTGGACCCAATGGCGTCAGCTTTCGAGCAGATGAGAGCGAACGTAGGGAAGCTCCTACGTGGAATTGATAGGTAACGAATTGATCGAAATGTCATTCATTCTGGCTCGCGCTAGCTAGTAGCCTAAACAGCCTGCTTACTAGCATCAACGGCTAGCCTTGCGATTAGCAAACTGTCATGTCGTGATATTCTCGTCAACTGACGTATTTATCACGAGTGAGAGAAGAACGAAACCCGACAAATTCAGTGTAAACGCTAACAGTTAACGTTATGTTACCAACTTTGACTGGTTATTCGCTAACGTTTCTAAATAAGTTAGCTTGTTTGTTGTGGTGATGGGGATCCAGATGTCTGCTGGAACAACTTTCTCGACAGTTGCCATTTGCGCTGTGCTGCTGCTGCTTATTTGATGCCGCTCATCTTCTGCCATTGATCTTCCCCACAGCTAACGTAGATAATATTGTAGTCGCACAAGAGTAGGTTAGCCTATTTATTCCAAAGGATAATATGCAGAAACATGGAACTCTAACGTATATGGGCCTAACGTTAGTGGTTGCAATGCAAACCCAGAGAGAGAGGGGGGTATTTGTGATGGATAGATCGAGATGCAGCCGGTTACTACTTGGCAGAAATACTTGTATGCACGCTTTGTTAACTCGAGGTAGTTTTGTAAGTTCAACTACAGTTTTATGCCCATTCACCCACCACACATTATAATGAATGGTCTGTCTCTTTCCCCAGGTACAACCCAGAAAACCTGGCCACACTGGAAAGCTACGTGGGGACACAAGCCAAAGAGAATGCCTATGACTTGGAGGCCAACCTAGCTGTCCTCAAATTGTGAGTCTGTTTAGGCTTGGTTACAAGTTCATATCTGGCTGCCTGGCTGTGTCTTGATGCTTCTATCAACATTGCATGTACTATATAACTGCTGCGTGCAATTATGAGCTTTTCTGCAGGTTTAGCCTCTGATTAAATAGTTAATGTTAATGTACCTGATTGTCGACACCATGCAACAACAACAAAAATGGAAATAAACACCAGCGACTGGCAAAACATTGGTAGCATTTTGGCTGTGGCTGATGCGTTTGCGTTCTTTTCCAGGCACTTTGACAAGTAACCACCAGTCATTATTTGGAAGTTATGTTATTATTTCTTAACGTTTGGGAACTATCTTACTATTTCTTTCACTATTTGGGCAATTTTACACAATTCCTGTGAGTCTATGGAACACATCTGTAAGGTTTATAAAAAATAAAAAATTCTATTATTTCTAAACAAGTCCTCTAGAGCAGCATTTTCTCCCCTTACAAAAACCAAGCTGTTTTTGGCTGGGCTCCGCCCATACTCGCAATGCGATTTGAGTGACAGACACCCACCTGCACGATAGCAAATAGCTCCGCCCATACTACTCTAGTCTATGGCCAAACTAACGTCAAAGTGAAACTAATACACAAACGATATGGCTCAACCATACATTTACGATCCGGAGAGTGACCCCGAATACGAGGAAGAAGAGATCGATATTCCACAGCGAGGGCTTCAAGTTGTGTGGGAGTGTATGTGTGCGCTATGATATTTTGCAACAGGTTGACGACGTGACTCAAGTGCAGACAGAGAGAGAGCAAAGAACGAGAGATAGATAGAGAAGAGAGATGCTCCGAGAGCGTGCATGCGTTTCCCCACACACACGCAGTCGGGAGTGTGTAAATGCTCCGTATGAGAGCCTCTCTCGTCCGTCTCTCCCCACCCGCCCGCTCTCTCTCCCACTCCCTCTCCACCAGCACCCGCGCCACGTCAACCCGTTTGAGGAAGTGTCAGTGACGGGGAAACCGCTTTCGCATTATTTCGACTCGCTCCGTTGTTGAGTGAATTGTTGATTGTGGGCGGTGGCTACAACCACAGAGGGAGCTGAGATATGCAGATCAGCGTCTTGCTTCGTTACAACGTAGGATAGCGAGTCAATTCTGAATGGCTTGGTTCAGTGGGGGAGGTTCTTGTCTGAGCTGAATTGAAGAAACGTGAGTAGCTAGAGATTTCACATCCAAGTCAGTGTTGGTACAACCCCACATTGCTAGAAACCAATGCAAACCACAGGAAAAGGCCATTTATAAGATAGTTCCCATTTAAATCATTAGTGCTTGTAGCTGGATGGTTAACATTTCTATTTTTGGCGAGGCCAGTTCCTTTACAAGTTGTAGATGACATCAAGTCAAGTGTCATAGCAGCATGGAGGAGGGGAGGTAGAGGCAGAAGAGGTAATAATTAGGGATGCACCGAATGGGAAATTCTTGGCCGAAACCGATACCGAAAATAGAAAACAGTTGGCCGAAAGGCCGAAAATGATTCATGGAATAGATTTTTTTTTACCAATGTTGTGGAACATTATGATTATGGAAAAATATATGATTATGGCTAAACTTAACTTAAATAATAAATAATCACTATTATGGGTCCATAAAACATTTATTCAGCACTTCTGAATGCATACAGTACATTAATTCCATCTTTTCTCTGGCTGCCGCAGCTAGACATCTGTGCTCTACTGAGCGCACCTTTCTAGTTCCCAGCTGAATGTGCTCGCTTGACTCGGCACAGTAGACGCGCGACAGACAGACGGCGTCAATGTGAGAAACACAATCCCCCCCCCCTCTCGCTCTGAATAATATGCATATTAGATCACTCAGTGATTAACCGCAACGGGCATATAGTAAATAAGGATATAAAAGCATGTTAAAGACACATTTATTGGACACGTTGCGCGCAGAGTTTACATAGAAACAGCGCGACTCCCGACAGCACGACATCATCACAACAACACACGAATAATATGCATATTAGATCACTCCTACCGCGACGGGCATATAGTAAATAAGGATATAAAAGCATGTTAAAGATGCATTTATTGGACGCGTTGCGCGCAGAGTTTACATAGAAACAGCGCGACTCCCGACAGCGCGACATCATCACAACAACACGCAAGGTTGTTAGGTTGTTTCTGTTTCGGTGATATATTTTCGGTGAAAAAACTCTTTCGGCCGAAAGGCCATTTTTTGCCATTTTCGGCCGAAAACTTTCGTGCCGAAATTTCGGTGCATCCCTAGTAATAATCGCAATAGTAATGATGATGAACATACTAGTGATAATAGTAGTGCATGCATGGATTCCATCATCAGTCAGTAGTATACAAGTATATAATCGTGCTAATAGTATACACGGTCCATAACGTAGTAGCATGCTGCACCAGAGAGTCCTAGCAGTTCTCAAGTTCTGTTCTTCAGCGATGTATTTTGCTAAATAAAGTGCATTGGTCTCATTCTGATCATAATCTGTCCTGCAGGTACCAGTTCAATCCAGCCTACTTCCAGACCCAGGTGACATCCCAGATCCTGTTGAAAGCCCTGACTAACCTGCCCCACACTGACTTCACTCTGTGCAAGTGCATGATTGACAAGTTACACGTATCCTTTTGGTGCCAGTATGACTAGGTTCTATTATGTACTGCCAGTGAAAGCACATGTAAGTACTTCTGCCTGACTCTTGAGACGGTCCCCACTGTTTAATGACAGTCTTGTTTAAATCAGGTTTGAGAATCTGACGTCAAATATAGTGATGCAAAATTGGCATCTTTCGGTGAAAAGGTTTTCTATCCAATATTGGTCATTTGTGTAGATCTGTTTTTTTTTTTTTATCTGTCTAGACCCATGTGTATTAGCCCATTGCAAAATATTCTACAAGTCAAATTGTGGCTACTTGGTTTTAAAATTCAAGATTAAGGAAACAAAACAAATTCTCAGATCAAGATGTTTATTTGACATAAGAAGTCATGGATTGTACAACACAAAATATTGAAAATGTTGCTCAAGTATTCTTATTTCAGAAGCAATAATTAATCCACGCATTTGAATCTATCCAGAAATGTCCCTCTGATCAGCCAGTGGATCTGAAATAATAGCACAGCTAAAGAGAGCACACCTGACAACCACTTCCAAACTGAACAAAAATATTTGACAACAGGTCTCATGACACGTCGGATACAGGAGGACGAGTGCTAACATGTAGGTAGTGTTTTATCATGTCACACACTCTCCTCCATGAGACACATAAAAAACCATGCAACACACTTTGCAAATACATTTTTATGCCTACAAATGATCTGTCATGTCAAGCCACACACACACAGACACGCACAGAGGAACAAAGGACAGCAATCACTTATTAGACAATGATACGTCCGTTTCTATATATTTATTTTTAAACATGGTGGCGCTGGTGCGTTGTCATAGTGGCGCTTGTTTATGGAAAGCCTTGGAATTTCCATCACCTCCTTCATGCTCACGAATTATGAAAAAAAGATGCCCCTTCCCATGCTGTGTACATGGTAGGTCGATGTCTCTTGGCGTGTCGTCCTATATAGCCTACCCATTCGTAGTTATGGTTTCAAAGTCTGGTCATTTGCCAGGCTACACATCTGGCTGATGCGTCCCGGGGCTATTCGTGACACAATGTTAAGCATGCGAACCGGGGACCCAATGAAAGCCTGCAAAAAGAGAAGGACAGGGATTTGCTGATATTCAAGTTTAAACCAGCAAGCCTGTGTGTGATTGGATGACTGACAAAATGATAGATGTCTTGGTCTGGGAGATTCAGATATAGATATAGAATAGGTATATAGAAAAGACATGGCTGACATGCTGTGTTAGGTGGTAGAAGTGGGGTCTATCTTGGGGTTGGGGTGAATTTCCTTGACTACAGTGGAACAGACTACAGAGGAACGCCCCATCAGACAGATCCTGTACCTGGGGGACCTGCTGGAGACCTGCCACTTCCAGAGCTTCTGGGTACGACACATACACAAAGACACTCCTAAAAACACACATGCATTTCTTAACCTTAACCTTCAAACTGTTAACACTTAAGAAACATCAGACACCTTTTTCTTGCGCTCAAACGCGAGGTGCACAGGAGTGTCGCTTTTCCGTTCAAAAAGGTGTCCTATATGATCACAGCCTTACAGGCTTACACTATATCCACTTGTGTCTTTCTCCTCTTTAATTGTGTCTCTCTTATTTGTCAAACTCCTCGACAGACGAGTCTTGAAGAGAACAGGGAGCTCATTGACGGCATAACTGGCTTCGAGGACTCTGTGCGCAAGTGTGAGTACAGCCTTCTCCTGATGAACCTAACTGGACACTATAATCTCATTTACATTTTGAGCTTTCTTTAGTAGGCGTTTCAATAATCATTTCTTGGGATTATTTTACAAAGATCCATCAACCCGTTTCAGATTTTGTCCCCAATTTTAACCCCATCACACACCTTGTTCCAATTAGGTACAAGCCAAGGCTAATTAATTGATATTATCCCCAGATTTTCTGAACATTGATTGTAATTTATATCCATCATTCTCTCTAGTCATCTGCCATGTGGTGGGCATCACCTACCAGAACATTGAACTTCGGTTACTGGCTGAGATGCTGGGGGTCTGTGATCCTCTCCTGGATCCTCAGGGTAAGAACCATTCCAGAGAAACCATGCTGCTCGCTGTGCTGCTACATTGCAATGGACCGATCTCAAACCCCCCTCCAATCACAGCTGTTGCTGCCCTGTCCGAGGGAAGCAACTGTTGTGATTGGAGGATCATGAAAAGAGGGCTGGGTTTGAGATGGGTCAATTTTAACATCAGGGAAACCAGTACAGGGTTTGTGCACAAACTAGAACAGCATGTGACCTCTCTGTGACCCCTCCTGCACTGAGATGTAGGCTACTTTCAACAGGCAGCTTGATCTGAATCTAAAGTTACGACCCAGTGGTTGACCAGTTTGTAAACATATTTGCTTTTATTGAAAGTTATAAAAGTTATATGGAAGAGGGGAAATCCTTAGGTGGAAAATAATGCAATGGTCATACAACATAATTGCAATTATCTGACTTAATTGCAATTATCTCACATAATTGCGATTGCCTCATATTTGTAATAAGTTATGTTTTCAGATAGTGAAGCAGGGATAACTTTTTCCTGATGTGTTTCAAAGAAGACATGAACATCATGATCATGTGACCTTTCCACATTCCTCTGCTGCGTCCTCACCGTCTCTCCCTGCATCCTCACCGTCTCTCTCCTCACCTTCTGTCTCCATGTGTCCTCACTGTCTCTCTCCTCACCGTCTGTCTCCCTGCGTCCTCACCTTCTGTCTCCATGTGTCCTCACTGTCTCTCTCCTCACCTTCTGTCTCCCTGCTTCCTCACCTTCTGTCTCCATGTGTCCTCACTGTCTCTCTCCTCACCATCTGTCTCCATGTGTCCTCACCTTCTGTCTCCATGTGTCCTCACCTTCTGTCTCCATGTGTCCTCACCTTCTGTCTCCATGTGTCCTCACTGTCTCTCTCCTCACCATCTGTCTCCCTGCGTCCTCACCTTCTGTCTCCATGCGTCCTCACCTTCTGTCTCCATGCGTCCTCACCTTCTGTCTCCATGTGTCCTCACCTTCTGTCTCCATGTGTCCTCACCTTCTGTCTCCATGTGTCCTCACTGTCTCTCTCCTCACCATCTGTCTCCCTGCGTCCTCACCTTCTGTCTCCATGTGTCCTCACCTTCTGTCTCCATGTCTCCTCACTGTCTCTCCCTGCATCCTCACCGTCTGTCTCCCTGCGTCCTCAGTCACCGTCTGTCTCCCTGCGTCCTCACCGTCTGTCTCCATGTCTCCTCACCAGCTGTCTCCTCACCGTCTGTCTCCCTGTCTCCTCACTGTCTGTCTCCCTGTGTCCTCACCGTCTGTCTCCCTGTGTCCTCACCGTCTGTCTCCCTGCGTCCTCACCGTCTGTCTCCCTGCGTCCTCACCGTCTGTCTCCCTGCGTCCTCACCGTCTGTCTCCCTGCGTCCTCACCGTCTGTCTCCCTGTCTCCTCACCGTCTGTCTCCCTGTCTCCTCACCAGCTGTCTCCTCACCGTCTGTCTCCCTGTCTCCTCACAGTCTGTCTCCCTGCGTCCTCACCGTCTGTCTCCCTGCGTCCTCACCGTCTGTCTCCCTGCATCCTCACCGTCTGTCTCCCTGCGTCCTCACCGTCTGTCTCCCTGCGTCCTCACCGTCTGTCTCCCTGCGTCCTCACCGTCTGTCTCCCTGTGTCCTCACCGTCTGTCTCCCTGTCTCCTCACCGTCTGTCTCCGTGTCCTCACCGTCTGTGTCCTCACCGTCTGTCTCCCTGTCTCCTCACCGTCTGTCTCCGTGTCCTCACCGTCTGTGTCCTCACCGTCTGTCTCTCCGTCTCCTCACAGTCTGTCTCTCTGTCTCCTCACCGTCTCTCCCCCTGTCTCCTCACCGTCTGTCTCCCTGTGTCCTCACTGTCTGTCTCCCTGTGTCCTCACTGTCTCTCCCTGCGTCCTCACTGTCTGTCTCCCTGTCTCCTCACCGTCTGTCTCCCTGTGTCCTCACTGTCTGTCTCCTCACCGCAGCGTCCTCATTGTCTGTCTCCCTGCGTCCTCACTGTCTGTCTCCCTGTCTCCTCACCGTCTGTCTCCCTGTGTCCTCACTGTCTGTCTCCTCACCGCAGCGTCCTCACCGTCTGTCTCCCTGCGTCCTCACCGTCTGTCTCCATGTCTCCTCACCAGCTGTCTCCTCACCGTCTGTCTCCCTGTCTCCTCACCGTCTGTCTCCCTGCGTCCTCACCGTCTGTCTCCCTGTCTCCTCACCAGCTGTCTCCTCACCGTCTGTCTCCCTGTCTCCTCACCGTCTGTCTCCCTGCGTCCTCACCGTCTGTCTCCCTGCGTCCTCACCGTCTGTCTCCCTGCGTCCTCACCGTCTGTCTCTCTGTCTCCTCACCGTCTGTCTCCCTGCGTCCTCACCGTCTGTCTCCCTGCGTCCTCACCGTCTGTCTCCCTGCGTCCTCACCGTCTGTCTCCCTGCGTCCTCACCGTCTGTCTCCCTGTGTCCTCACCGTCTGTCTCCCTGTGTCCTCACCATCTGTCTCCCTGTCTCCTCACCGTCTGTCTCCGTGTCCTCACCGTCTGTGTCCTCACCGTCTGTCTCCCTGTCTCCTCACCGTCTGTCTCCGTGTCCTCACCGTCTGTGTCCTCACCGTCTGTCTCCCTGTCTCCTCACCGTCTGTCTCCGTGTCCTCACCGTCTGTGTCCTCACCGTCTGTCTCTCCGTCTCCTCACCGTCTGTCTCTCTGTCTCCTCACCGTCTCTCCCCCTGTCTCCTCACCGTCTGTCTCCCTGTGTCCTCACTGTCTGTCTCCCTGTGTCCTCACTGTCTCTCCCTGTGTCCTCACTGTCTCTCCCTGCGTCCTCACTGTCTGTCTCCCTGTCTCCTCACCGTCTGTCTCCCTGTGTCCTCACTGTCTGTCTCCTCACCGCAGCGTCCTCATTGTCTGTCTCCCTGCGTCCTCACTGTCTGTCTCCCTGTCTCCTCACCGTCTGTCTCCCTGTGTCCTCACTGTCTGTCTCCTCACCGCAGCGTCCTCACCGTCTGTCTCCCTGTCTCCTCACTGTCTGTCTCCCTGTCTCCTCACCAGCTGTCTCCTCACCGTCTGTCTCCCTGCGTCCTCACAGTCTGTCTCCCTGCGTCCTCACCGTCTGTCTCCCTGCGTCCTCACCGTCTGTCTCCCTGCGTCCTCACCGTCTGTCTCCCTGCGTCCTCACCGTCTGTCTCCCTGCGTCCTCACCGTCTGTCTCCCTGCGTCCTCACCGTCTGTCTCCCTGCGTCCTCACCGTCTGTCTCCCTGTGTCCTCACCGTCTGTCTCCCTGTGTCCTCACCGTCTGTCTTCCTGTGTCCTCACCGTCTGTCTCCCTGTGTCCTCACCGTCTGTCTCCCTGTGTCCTCACCTTCTGTCTCCCTGTGTCCTCACCGTCTGTCTCCCTGCGTCCTCATCGTCTGTCTCCCTGCGTCCTCACCGTCTGTCTCCCTGCGTCCTCACCGTCTGTCTCCCTGCGTCCTCACCGTCTGTCTCCCTGCGTCCTCACCGTCTGTCTCCCTGCGTCCTCACCGTCTGTCTCCCTGCGTCCTCACCGTCTGTCTCCCTGCGTCCTCACCGTCTGTCTCCCTGCGTCCTCACCGTCTGTCTCCCTGCGTCCTCACCGTCTGTCTCCCTGCGTCCTCACCGTCTGTCTCCCTGCGTCCTCACCGTCTGTCTCCCTGCGTCCTCACCGTCTGTCTCCCTGTCTTGATTGATCGTGTATTACTCAAAGGGAAGAAAACGTTTATTTTTGTTCATTCACGTATATATGTTTAACACATCCTGCACCAAAAACGTTGTACAACGTGTTTCGAGGTCATGCTAATTCTGCCATTCCACGGCGTACGACGTTATTGAGATCATATTTAATTTTTTCGCCATGGTATTCAGAATGCCCTCACCCAGCCTCGGCTGATACAGTGGGAGCCTGCATAACTCTGCAACGCTTCAATACTGCCGCCTGGTGGTGATCGGGCGAGTTACAACCGGAAATGGATCTCTGGTGATCTCCGTGTACCGGGGAAATGCGTCCGGCACTCGCATATTGTTGCGGGACTCTAGACACACGTCCGTACATATGGATCGCTGCCATAACTCAAGAATCGATATGATTTGGGCGTTTATTATACAAACCGGAAATGGATCTAGGCGATCCACGTCAAATAAGTGGGATCTTTTTCCTCCAGTCTCATCGGCGAACGGTAAGAGGACGCTGATGGCATTTTCAGCGTGATTGTTTATTATTATTATTATTAATGCAAACTGCTCTGATCAATATATCACCCATACTACATAAAGCATTTACTGACTATCACGGAATTATAAACTACCCCCCCCGTTCATCCGCGCATGATCAGTCATAACCAGGGACCGAAATTAGAGAGCGCCACCCGCCATTTGCGCTCAGTTTTTACGTTTGGCGCCTCCCACTGAGACGTCTGAGCGCCGTGTGGCGCTCAATCAAATAGTCATGTGAAAACCGAAAATCATGATCAAATTCTTTAGCGGAGTTCTCACTCGCTGTCTCAGCAGACATGAAGCGCGCACCGCGCACTGCTGCTGCTACCCCCTCCCCACCTGTTTCTGTATGCTGCATGTAAACAGAGGCTATTGCCTCAGAGTCACTGTGACGTTAGTTAGCACTTAGCACTGCTGCTCCTACCCCTGTATGCCTGCATGTAAACAGAGGCTATTGCCTCACCGTGACGTTAGTCTAGTCAGTGTGGGACCTTCGTGAGATAACGTTAGCTACCGTTACAAAATGACCCAGTCAACTATTCACTTAGTTTAATACACGAGGCATTGTGTAACGTTATCCAGCCGGCTAGCTACGGATAGCTCCCGACATCAACAAATCCTCCAGCAATAGTCCAGTGCATAATACCTCCGTTGGCTAGGTAACTAGTCACTACGAAATGTCGCAGTAAACTAAATAGTTCACTGAGGCGTTGTCCCAACGCCATCCAGCAGTAGCTACAGATAGCTCTTGGCATCAATGTCCTACAACATAACGACAACAACATGCGTATTCGAGTCCCTGGTTTACATCGCATGAGTGAGGGCTGCTGACTAGGGTCCAGGTGCAGCGCCGGAGAATTCTTTTGCATGCTGAATGTAGCGTTTAGGGTCCAGCTGCACCCCCGGAGAATCCTTGCTGGAGCTGGAGGCCACTCGAGTATACACACAGACAGTGGAGCTGTTTGCAGACAGCGAGGTGGCGATGTCTCGCAGATAACACAACCACAAGTATGATTATATAATATATATATTTTATTAAAAAAAAATATATATATAAAATAATAAGAAAAAAAAAATGTATCAAAAAAAAGTTGGCGGGTAAGAAATATGCTTGGCGGGTAGATTCTTCCCATCTACCCGCCACTGGCCGGTGAGTCAAAAAGTTAATTTCGCTCCCTGGTCATAACGTTTAGGATCATGTACAGTTGACATTTTTTATATAGCGTGTATTGGCAACAAAAGACAGTTGATAATCTATATATGCGTTTATGCCTATAACTCACGTTCTAGGAATTACCGCAGAAAACGATAAAAACATATTTATATTCTAGATCAGGGGTCTCAAACTCAATTTACCTGGGGGCCGCTGGAGGTAGAGTCTGGGTGAGGCTGGGCCGCATCAAATATTCCACAAAAAAAGGGTTTCAAGTATTCCAAAAATGTATTAATACATCAACAAACTACCCCTTTGCCTCATCATAAAACCTCACAAACACCAGCAACTGAGCATTCTCAGTGGTGTCAGTGGACTCATCCACAGCTATGGAAATGCACTGCATTTTTTTTATTCTATCACAAAGCTGTTTAATGAAATCATCAGCCAGTATTTCAGTTATTCTGGTTGCTGTGCTATCTGAGGAGGATTTGCTTTTGTTTGCTTTCAAACATGGTCTCCATCACTTCAGTCATACATTATTTTATTATGTATGCATCAGAGAATGGCCAACACCCATGCCACCGAGTGAGGACTTGGTTGCTTTTTATCGTTGTGACATAACTTTAACAATAATTCTGCTTGCAGCTTGATATGATGATTTCATTCCATTTATTTTTGTGGTTCTTAGTGCTGAAAGGTTGCATCAAAATAACTGTTTTGTTTTGTATTGGCGTTTCAAATTGCCACTCTTCACAAGAGCTACCGTTTCTTGGCACATTGTGCTCAGTACCTGCAGATTAGACTACTGTAGATGCGCTGTCAACTCTCGCTCTGACTCCGACCCGTTGAAAGAGATGACACGCATTCCGTGAAGACCCGCCCTACTCTGCCTCTGATTCGCAGACTGTGGGTGGGGGGGGGGGGGGGAAATGGTGACGGGACGCTGAATATGATTGGACCAAAGCAGTACTAGACAGACAGACAGTTGGAGCAGTGCAGCCGGACAGGAGCTTGCAGAGGAGATGGGGGAGAATTTCGAGGATACCTGCTATACGCACTGATGACAGGATATATTTCCTTCCACTTGGTATCACTCCGAATTACGTTTCAACCACTAACGTTGCTGCCATGAGCCTGCGCTATGGTAGCCTACAAGTGATAAAATAAATAAAACGCCCAACTTGCGCAACGGGTCGGCAAAAGGTTGCGCGTGGGCAGCACTAACACTAAACTTTGATGTCAAGTAGGGGGCCGCAAAATATCATCCTGCGGGCCGCAAATGGCCCGCGAGTTTGAGACCCCTGTTCTAGATGGTATTTTCGTATGAATCTATGAATGAAAAAGTATAACGTTCCTACATCCTGAACGATAGATAATCGATGTTGAATCGGCCATAGTAATGTCAATTTAGCAATACAATAAAAAAAGTTATAGCCCTGCAAAGAAGGTAAACATCTCCATAGGCTTAGAGTGGTGGTATGAGACGGGCAAACTCCGTTGCAGTTAATGTGTTAAGGAAACCAACAAACAGTTATAATCTTACACATACATGTGAAAAGATATGTAAAAAATTAAATTACAATTTTATTTTTTATTTTTTTCATAGCTACGAGTAATCGATTACTCACGCCCATCCCTACTCCTCACTGTCTCTCCCTGTCTCCTCACCGTCTCTCCCCCTCTTCAGACACACAAGTGAAGGTGTGGATGAGCAAGTATGGCTGGGCAGAGAATGCGGACGGACAGATCTTCATCTTCAACCAGGAGGAGAGTGTCAAACCCAAGAACATCGTGGAGAAGATTGATTTCGAGAGTGAGTAATGGTTCTCACTGATGAATGACATGTTTTTCCCAATGGAGCTCATGAAATTATTCGTTTTTATTTTGAAGAAATATTCCTTTAGAATTTACAAAGGGAAATATGGGGGGGGCGGGGTATATTTGAGCAATAATTTATAATAATTTTGAAGAAATAATCCTTTAAAATGTACAATGGGAAAACGTGAAAAATAGATGCATTATTTAAGCAATAATGTCTTCAAAGACATTAAAGTTTATTTACGGCCTCTGGATCACAGGTACATTTTGAAAAGATATCAGTTGTAGATTTGATGCCTATGACTAGATGAAACTTGGTTTGAGACATCTAGGTCACATGGCATAAGATAACACAAGAAGCATGGTTAATATTAAGGCTGATCAATTAATTGAAATTTGATCCAAATTGCAATATGGCCTTTTGTGCAATATCCAAATCGCAGGAGGTTGCAGTATTTGTTAAAGGCAAAATGTCTTAACTTCCCACAGCCGAAACCCACCCAATTTTCCGCTCTTACTGACCCTTAGCTGCCAGAGTTGTACCCTTCCTGCTGACTTTTTGTACAGTACTAAACGTAAATGTCTGTTTGTTTCCAGGCACAACCATGCATAGTATAACGAGTCTCGCTCTTTAGTGGATTAGCTTTCGGCGTTGATCTCGGGGCTCGTGCATCAGACTGAAGAGTGGCTCGGTTACTTGTCATTTGTTTTCTGGCTAATTTAGCCAGGATTGTGGGTATATCCAATATGGAGAGCAGATTGTGCTGAGAAAGAACCGCATCATTGGCGAGTGGGAAACGGGGCTAAGAGTACAAGATTCTGAACTTGTCCTTTAATTCTCTCACTGTTCTCTACCCTTCTCTCTTTACATCTCCTCCTTTCTTCTCTACAGGTGTATCCAGCATCATGGGCTCACAGTGACACTGATACACGCTCACTCACTCACTCTCACTCACACACCAACCGTCTTTTCAATCCAGGCCTTTTTTCCCCCTCTCCATTCAATCCACACTTTTCGAAATAAATATAATTTATCATTTCCAACTCAGACTCCTTGTTGTCCTTTTCCCCATCGTTGAATGTTTGTGGAAACATGTTGGTCAGTGGCTTTCATTTTCATTTTGTATAAACTTACGTACTCCCAGAAAGGATCTTCTTATAATAATAATAATTCATTTATTTTATAAAGCGCTTCTCAATAACCCGAAGTCGCTGACAGTAGGCAAAAAGAAAAACAAAGAACCATAGAGAACGATATCAATGCACAGGAACATAGAGCCACAGTAACGGATAGCAGAAATGCAGGAGCCAGTAGGAGAGGGGAAAAGGGGGGCGTCAGGTTGGAGGAGGGTGGTTATCGGTAGGGAAGGTTAAATCCTAGGGAGAACGGGGGCGGCTACGTGGCGTAGTGGGCAAGGCACTCGCCACGAAATCTGGAGACGCTGGGCTTGCCTGTTCGAGCCCAGCGCTCCACATTTGCTTTCAGTTTAGCTGGTCGTCCGTACTAATACACATTGGCCGTATTAGGGGGTGGGAAACTGATGGGTGGGGATCGGGCGTTGTGGACAGCGACTCCTACAGGTCGGTTGGTGCGCCTGCGCAGTAGAATCATGAAGTGTCGGGGGCAGCGTGAGCCTCCCACGCGTTACTCCTCGCCACTGAGAGATCGAGCTGCGCAGGTGAAAAGATGCGACTGCTGTTACCTCAAGTACCGGAGGGGACTTGTGCTATGTATGACTTAGTCCACATTGCAGCCGGCTTGTGGGAGGCAAGAAACAGCGTTCGTGACAGGGGAGGGTTGAATTGGATGATACGAAATTGGGATGGGAGAAAAAATATTGAAAATGGGAGAAAAAGTGGATAAAAAAAAATCCGAGGGAGAACAGGTAGGTTTTGAGACGGAATTTGAAGGTGGAGAGTGATGGTCAGAGGGAGGGTGTTCCAGAGTTGGGGTGCAGCATGTATATTGCAGCACGTGCAGCATTATTAAAGCATTATATCACGCGCAGGAGTGGGTTGTGAGAATTAGACCATGCCTAGGGGTGGTCGTTAGACCCCCCTAGGCATCGTCTAATTCTCACGACTGCACGTGTTGTAATGGCTTTTATACAACGGCATGCAAATTTCTCGATTCGGATTGGCTGAAACAGTCATTTTACACGTGTTTATTCTTCACAATTCTACGCTGCTGGCCCAGGACCCGCCCACAACCGAATCACATCACTCCGCCGGATCACAAGATGCCGGACAATAATTTAACAAATGGATATGTTGATAACGACTAAACGACTAAATATCAAGCGATTCTGTCACAGCGAATGTCTTAGTCCTTTAAACAATGTTGGATGATGTAATTGATGGGTCTTGAATCATTGTGTAACAAAAGAAAAATCGCGGATTGATTGATTGATTAATTTGCAATTTTCTTTTCAATTTCTTTTCCCTTCTCTCTGACTGCAGCCCTCACTCTCACACTGTCCGACGCTGGCTCAGTCTCCACCCACCCCAAGCACACGCACACACACACACACTCCTGTCTGCAACGCGGGGGATAGTCAGACTGAGAGAGAGCTGGGTGCTGCACTGTTCTAAGTGAGCATAATAATAATATAATAAATCAAATTTATATAGCGCCTTTCATAGAACCCAAGGTCGCTTTACAATCAGGACAAAAAATAGGGCAAGGAAAGTAGGGGGGGAGGGGGAAGAGGGGATGAGGGAAAGTAGGGGATAATGGACCTAATTTAATCTAAAACTAACTGATGGGGAAAGCCTTGGTGAAGAGGTGTGTTTTTAGAGCGGATTTGAAGGTGTCCAGGGTTGGGGCGTTGCGGATTTCGGGGGGGAGAGAGTTCCAGAGGGTAGGGGACGCCACGCTGAAGGCTCTGTCCCCAAAAGTCCGTAACCTGGTGCGAGGGATGGAGAGGAGACCTAGATCAGAGGATCGTAGGTTCCGGGATGGAGTGTACTGGTGGAGGAGATCAGACAGGTACCGGGGGGCGAGGATGGCCTATTGAGTTGATTGATTGATTGATTGCTAATTTTATTACTGTACGCTTGGTTTCCAACTGGTTAAGTTTAGGCCCTCTACAGTAGGTTTAAAAAAAAAAAATTTAAAATAGGGCGAAAACTTTTTTTATCCACTTTCTCCCATCTTTCTATATTTTCTCCCATCCCAATTTCGTATCATCCAATTCAACCCTCCCCTGTCACGAACGCTGTTTCCTGCCTCCCACAAGCCGGCTGCAATGTGGACTAAGTCATACATAGCACAAGTCCCCTCCGGTACTCCGGAGGTAACAGCAGTCGCATCTTTTCACCTGCGCAGCTCGATCTCTCAGTGGCGAGGAGTAACGCGTGGGAGGCTCACGCTGCCCCCGACACTTCCTGATTCTACTGCGCAGGCGCACCAACCGACCTGTAGGAGTCGCTGTCCACAACGCCCGATCCCCACCCATCAGTTTCCCACCCCCTAATACGGCCAATGTGTATTAGTATGAACGACCAGCTAAACTGAAAGCAATGTGGAGCGCTGGGCTCGAACAGGCGAGCCCAGGGTCTCCTCATTCGTGGCGAGCGCCTTGCCCACTACGCCACGTAGCCGCCGTTTGAGAACCTGGTTTTAAGTTTTTTTTTTTACTGCAGCCTAGTTGATTATTGAGTAATTTCCAAAGTTCACATGGTTTCTTTTTGTTTTCCTCAGTTTTGTCATTGATGGAATTTTTTTTTAGCAGTTTTGATCATGGAGTTTACGTCATTTCTTAGTCTGTTTCTTTCTAGTTTGAGTTCAGTCACGTTGGCTTGGAGTTCACTGCTCATGCTTTTGGTAAGCTTTGACTGACTTTTACGAAACTCTGAGCATTTTTTGTCTCTGGCTTTCATAGCGGTCAGTATTTCAGTGTGCATCCACGGCTCAGCGCGATTTTTTACCCTGGTAGTTCTTAGGGGGGCCATGTTGTTTAGTATTGTTGAAAATTTGGTTTTGAAGCCATGCCATGTTTCTTCAACCAGTGTACCATTGAGCTCATCTGACCAGTCCAGGCTCTCCAGTTCAAGGTTGTGATGTCTCTAGA
This sequence comes from Notolepis coatsorum, assembly GCF_963971535.1. Classification (NCBI taxonomy): domain Eukaryota; kingdom Metazoa; phylum Chordata; class Actinopteri; order Aulopiformes; family Paralepididae; genus Notolepis; species Notolepis coatsorum. Next base: position 233,817,364 of record NC_140165.1, on the reverse strand, counting down.
TGTGACTGTTTTGTGACAGCCAGCCTTTTGCTTTAGCTTTTTGCGGGTACAGAATATCATATAATGATCACTTAACCTGCATGCTATAACCCCTTTATTGGAGATCTTGGACTTGTCAGAGGTCAGGATGAGGTCAATGGTAGTCTGAGTTGATTCACATACCCTTGTGGGTTGAGTGATTAGCTGGCTGAGGCCATGTAGATCACAAAACCTACTGAAGGCCTTGAAGACGGGTGCTGCTTTACGTAGCATGTCCGTGTTCCAGTCCCCAATAAGAATTTTTTCTACGCCCTCCACCCCAGCTAAACACCCATCAAGTGTGTCATAGAAGCCACTGTGTTCTGGCGGTCTATAGATTGTGCCTACTAGTACTGATTTCGCCCTTTCAAATAAGATTTCAATCTAGTCATGGTTAAGGTCAGTACGGTTGATGAATTTGGTATCTTTGTGAATATACACACAGACGCCACCTCTGTATATACCTGTGTATATTGAGCTGTACTGTATTGTACCAATTCTGCAATCTGTTAATAAAATATTCAATCAATCAAAACTCTGCTCCACACCTAAAGTTCTGAGCGCACTCGGAGTTTCAGCCACGGACATTTTAGAGAGAGATGACAGGTGACGCTGGTCTCTGACGAGAACAAGTTGCAGGTTGAAAAAACCCTCCGCTCGGAACTAGGCAGAATCTGCATATGGCTCGCTGATAACAAACTATCATTACACATGGGCTGGATGCAATCCTACCTTGAGGGGAGGGAACAGATGGTGGAGGTAAACGGTACCCTATCCCCCCCCCTCACAGTGAGCTGTGGTGTTCCACAAGGAAGCATACTAGGACCGCTACTGTTCCTAATTTATGCAAATGACATGTCGTCAGCTTGTGACTGCAACTTGTTCCTGTTTGCGGACGACTCAGCCCTGCTGGTCTCTGACAAGAACAAGTTACAGGTTGAAAAAACCCTCAGCTCGGAACTAGGCAGAATCTGCATATGGCTCGCTGATAACAAACTATCATTACACATGGGCAAAACAGAGTCCATTCTCTTCGGTTCAAATAACAAACTCAGCAAGACCGACGGCTTCTCAGTTACAGTGGGTGACAATATTGTCACAAGGAAAGATGAAATTACCTACCTGGGTTCCATCCTAGAGGCTAATCTCTCCTGTGACAAAATGGCATCCAATGTAATAAAAAATGTCAACCAACAAACTCGATTCTTGTACCGGATCTCCTCTCTGGTAAACAAGAATACCCTGAAGACTCTGGCAGGAGCACTCATTCAGGGGTACTACGACTATGCTTGCACCTCATGGTACCAAAGCACCTCAAAGGCGCTAAAAACAAAATTACAAACATCTCAAAACAAACTGGTCAGACTACTGCTTGACCTTACTCCTAGAACCCACCTCACCCCTGCCCACTTTGACAACCTAGGATGGCTTAGAGTAGACGACAGAGTACAGCAACTTGCAATGGGCCTGGTCTACAAGATGCACTACACGACCAAGGTACCCATGTACATGTCAAAATACTTCCCAAAGGTCAGTGAATACCACGATCACAACACCAGAGGGAGCTCCACAAATCATGTTAAACCCAGATTCGGCTCAAATAAGGGACTAAACACGTTTCGCAATTATGCCACATCAATGTGGAACGCCCTACCCAAAGCTGTAAAGGAATGTGGATCACTACCCACTTTCAAAACCTCTCTCAAGGGCAGGGCTGTACGTTAACTTTTTTTGCACATAGCACTGGTGCTACAGAGGTTGATAGTTTTGTAGCACAGGCCAAAATCTTGTAGCACAAGTATAAAACATGTTATATTTGTAACAGTCACAAATGTGCCTATTGTATTTGTGTTATTTAGTTGCAGTGCCATGTTTGGCTGTCATTTAGTATATCGCCATGTGTTATTATTACTATAATAGTAATACTCTCATATGCTATTTTCAATTAATATCATAAACAACATAAGGAATATTAGCATAATTTTGAGTGGACTGAAGGAATGAGTCAGCGTTAATAGTTTTAAATGCAAATAATTTATTGAAACATAGAAGTGGGGTCGGTTGGGACACACACACACAATGGGGGACCCTGATGTAAACAAGACAAAAGTCTTTCTCTGGTCTGCATCCCCTTAACAATTGTGTGTATTGAGCCGTACTGTACTGTACCCATTCTGCAATCTGTTAAATAAAGTTTACATTCATTCATTCACACACACTGTTTCAACTCACCACCCCTGCATCATATTGTAGTCTAGTCTGTCTTCAAACTTCCACTCCTCTCGATTTTTTTATATTTGAATATCAACATTATCTGTCCATCCTCAGTTTACTATAATATACTCCTGTCCTGAGTCCTGACTAGTGACTTCATCGTCTTTCCAAACGCACGCACGCACACACACACACACAGGGAAGGGGAGAGAGTGCCCCCCCATTTCCCTTTCCACACTGTGTCTGCTGGCTCTGCCTGTGATCAGGATTAGCTTGTTAGCTTGCTAACGTTGTAGTGATTGTAATGGTACATAAACGTTAATTTCGGGCGATGTGCGCATAAAGGAATGGCGACGGTGCAAAGCATGTAGATGCATTTGACCCGTTGCGAGAAAGAAAAAAACACCACGGACTTATTTCGGGACGTGTAGGCGCACTGCTGTGCAGCAGCAGTGCGCACCAACACGCTGCTCTGCTTGCAAGCACGGATAGGGCGGATATGACTCGTCGAGTTGTCACGGAGTTTTTTCAAAATAAGAGTATCATATGCACCTGAATGTTGCTAGCTGTCGAGCCTAGTTATTATAGCTGGAGCTGCGAGTGGGCAGAAATGAGACCCGCTACAGGATTTTCAAAATAAGAGTATCTATATGAACCGAATCCCTATCGCACCAGTGCTAGTGAAGTAAATCCATTCATCGCACAGACCGCTGTTGCTGTAGCACGTGCCGCACTGTACAGGCCTGCTCAAGGGACACCTACGGGAGACTGCAATTCAACACTGGCCCCTGTAAATATCCTAACCCAACCCCCTCCAATGTACAGTCATTTACCTAGTATGGTTTTGTCAATAGTCCAATGTACAATTTTGTTTGATTGTACAGTGTCTCCCCCCCCCCCCCTCAATGTACAGTTTTGCTTGTTTATACAGTGTGCCCCCCCCCCCCAACCACCTCCAATGTAGATTACCCAGTATGGTTGTCAATATCCCAGTGTACCCAACCCCCCCCCACCCAACCTCCTCCAATGTACAGTTTCTACGTCAAATGTATATACTCCCTTTTCTTGACTCCTTCTGTATCACAAACAGTACTGTATTTGCAAATCTGGTATGTCATAAATGTATAGATGTAGCAGTACTGACTATCTGTATGTCATGTATGTCATATATGTCCTGATGAATTGAAAATGGGGGACCCTGATGTAAACAAGACGAAAGTCTTTCTCTGGTCTGCATCCCCTTAACAATTGTGTGTATTGAGCTGTACTGTATTGTACCCATTCTGCAATCTGTTAATAAAGTTTTCAATCAATCAATCAATCAAACCTACCTGGGTTCCATCCTAGAGGCTAATCTTTCCTGTGACAAAATGGCATCCAATGTAATAAAAAAAAGTCAACCAACGAACTAGATTCTTGTACCGGATCTCATGTGAAAATGTGAAAAATGGATACAATGTAAAAATGTATAGGAATAATGTCTACAAAGACATTAAAGTTAGTTTATGGCCTCCGGATCACATGTTTCAGAAACGACTAAGAAATATTAGTTTAAAATTCACAAAGGTAAATTTTGAAAAATAATCTGTTGTAAATGTTATGCATATGACCAGAAGAAAGTTGGTTTGAGACTTCTGGGTCGCATGACATGAAAGGTATTGAAAAAAAATTTAAGAAATATTACAGTTGCTTACTTTAATATCTACAAACTGACAACAGGAAAAATCATTGTCTAAATTTGAGAATGAATATCTCTCCAATGAATCCAGTGTTGGGCAGTAACGCGTTACAGTAATAACTACTTTCCCATTCCCAGTAACGAGTAGTGCAATGAATCAATTATATCACTGTTGATCTGTAATATACACAAACTGCGCTCAAGGCTGGTGCACATTGTAAGAAAATTTATCAAAAGTCTGGACTGTAGCACACACAGGATGAAACTGCCCTGATGCATCACTACTGGAGCCTATATGTATTCCATGGAGGCAGATAGAATACGGAGTAGAATTTCAGTGCTTACAGAGCTGGTGCTGGCTGAAGCATAATGTCTTTGTGTATGATGAAACTATTTGTGACCGCAACGTCTAGGAGGTGCTGGAACACGGTGATGGGCCACCTCCTGGTCTTTCTGTGGACCGAGCGGGTCCCCAGCATCTGATCGGAGGTGTCCACTCTACTACTTGTTGTAGTACATGTTGGGTCTGGGGACTTGGACCTTCTGGTGCCCGTCACCTAGATAGATATAGATAGATAGATAGACAGACAGACAGGTTAGTTGCAGCACAGCACACATAATGATCCACATGAAAAAAAATCATATTACAGTAGGCACAATATCAATACCTGTCTTCTTCCAGCGCTGCACGGTGTCACCACTGTAAACGGGGTAGATGTTGGTGCACATAGACACCTCCCTGGTGTCCATCCACTTGATGAACAAGAGGTCCCCGTCTCTGATCCACCGGATGGAACCTCTTGGGGACCTCTTGCTCAGAGCATTTTCCAGGGTGGCAGGCACTCCAATACGTCCCTGGCTGTAGGTACCACAGGCCCCAAATCCCTGCTGGCCCAGGTGACGATAGAGGAGGGGACTGGTGTAAAAATGATCGGTGTAGACAATATAGCCAGTCCCCAGGTAGGCCTTATTTATGAGTGTCGCCACAATGTCGTAGGACAGCCCCTTCCCTGTTGCATTGGTGGATTTGCCGGTGTAGAAGTCTATCGTGTAGCCGTTGACGTCCGCTAGCACCAAAAATGTTAGGCCCCACTTTGTGGGCTTAGCATTCATATACTGTTTGATGGCCAGCCTTGCCTTTGCCATCCTTTCATCCACAGCAATGTGCTGCTTCGGGTGATATACGGCCGACGGCCATGCAGCAGGTCCGTATAAGCTCCAGCAGAGGTCTGACCCGGGGGGGGGGGGGGGGGGGGGTCATATTCGTCTGTCCCCTTCTTTCTGTCATTTACAATGTCCTCATTGGGGTCACTCATGTGGACATTGGCTGAAATGGCCATGAAGCGGTCCCGGGACATAATGGTGGCAGGGAAGGCCATGCGGTGGAACATGCAGTTTTCCCGCCAGAAGTTTGAGATGGTGGGCAGGTTCAGCACATGCATGTATAACAACAGCCCTATGTTCTGCAGGAACTCCGCTGCTTTGATGTCCGTCCAGGCAAATAGTTTTCCCTTTTCAAGGTTTTTAACTGCATACATATTGGTGTTCTTACACAGCAGACGAAGAACCTCTGCATCAAAGAACTGAGCGAAGATCTCCGACGGTGTAGGTAGGGTTTCCCACATTCAACGGTGCTTGCACTCCGGGGCGTTTTGGGGTGAAGTGTGGGGGTTGAGTGGTGTGGTCATCAGGCTCTTCCTCTGATATCAGATGGCACACTGAAAGAAATGAAGCCATAAGGAAAACATCAACAAGTGAACTCTTTCCCTGTGAATACATCACATGCATGCTGCACTCTAAACTGGACACCTTCTATGAGATATGGGACCCATATCTGTCTCGTATCGGACCTGCACTGTCTGCCACTGTACTTGGTGGGTTTCCCCATTACCCATAACCTCCCTATAGAGACCAATGCTGCCTTGTTTTTGTCTGATTGTGCTGGTATCGTTGCCGAGGGAACCGTAATTAATGTAAAGGTGCTTACATATACACACACACATACACACGCTCACACCACACATATACACATGCACACACATAGAACACACATCACTCTCACACATGCAACATGCACACGTAAATTACACAGGCATATCAAACATTCACACATAAAACACGCACATAGGTAATGCACACGCACACATGGGTAGGTAGAACACACATATATATAGCATACATAGGTAATACACACACATAAGAGCCACATTTATTTTAAATTTTATTTTTATTATTTAACTTTTTCTTGTTTGCCTGTCTCTTGTACTGTTATTATTGTAGCTGTCGCTGTTGTCATTGTTATTATTATTGTTAATGTTATTGTATTGTGATGTCTTGTTCTGTGTATGAAAGAAAAAGAAAATAAAAACATTTATATAAAAAAAAAATGTGAACTCTTCTCTGTGTTCTTTCATTGAGTTCTGATCCCAATCACAGTATTTTGTATTTGGTGATGTGAAAATGTACCTTGGTTGGTGGTCTGGTATCTGCACGGCCTCGGCCTCTCCCTCCACGGTCCGTCTTGTGCTGTTTTCTCACACACACACACATCTGTCTATTCTTTCTAATGATTTATAGCTGGTCAACTTACCTATAGTTTCACCAGAAACTGCATCGTCATTGTCGTCACAGTCGCTGTCATCGCCATGCAAATATCTTGCCGGTGTCTTCACTAGTCGTGAAGATTTTCTTGAAGACATCTCTGCCCCTCTCTCTCCCTCTCACTTGTTCTCTCACACTCTCACTCTCTCTATCTCACTGTCTCTCACACAAACCCTCTCCATCTATATCTCCACAATATATCTGTATCTATCTATCTCTATCCCTCCCTCCACTCACTTCCTCTGTCTCTCTATCTCACTGTCTCTCACACAAACCCTCTCCATCTATATCTCCACAATATATCTGTATCTATCTATCTCTATCCCTCCCTCTGTATATATATATCTGTCTATCTCTCTATATATCTATCTATCTATTGAGCTGTATTGTATTGTACCCATTCTGCTTTGACATTGTAAAACGAAGGAACACCCACACGATATATGCTGCCTGTATCCAGAGCAGCATTAGGTGCTGCTGTGTATGCTTTTCATTCATTTAAGACACATTTATTGCAAGGGATTTGTATACACATAAACTCAACAAATAACCTCTGTTCTCCTTGCAATGCGTTTTTAATTCTTTCTTATACAGTAGGAAGGGGGAAGAACACTATATCGTGGGTGTTCCTATGACTTGTATTCTGCTTACAGCTTCGAAACGCCACTTACTTCTTTTACAATGTTAAATATAATCAAAACGTTCCTGTATTTCTGTCCGCTTTATCGTTTTATGACAGCAATCTATGCGCCAATAATAACGAATTGAGTTCTAACAAAGTATGTATTACATGCTGGGTAGGCTGATACTCTGATAGAGTATGCGCGTTCATCCGAGGGGGGGTCGGATTCTGGCAGGGAGTCCGAATTCAGCACAACACCTGGTTCCAAAGTCAGTCACTGAAAGCGCCAGTACCGTAATTGAATATATTATATTATTATATATATAATTATATTGTACCGGATCTCCTCTCTGGTAAACAAGAATACCCTGAAGACTCTAGCAGGAGCACTCATTCAAGGGTACTACGACTATGCTTGCACCTCATGGTACCAAAGCACCTCAAAGGCACTAAAAAACAAGCTGGTCAGACTACTGCTTGACCTGACTCCTAGAACCCACCTCACCCCTGCCCACTTTGACAACCTAGGATGGCTTAGAGTAGACGACAGAGTACAGCAACTTGCAATGGGCCTGGTCTACAAGATACACTACGCGACCAAGGTACCCATGTACATGTCAAAATACTTCCCAAAGGTCAGTGAATACCACGATAACAACACCAGGGGGAGCTCCACAAATCATGTTAAACCCAGATTCGGCTCAAACAAGGGACTAAACACGTTTAGCAATTATGCCACATCAATGTGGAACGCCCTACCCAAAGCTGTAAAGGAATGTGAATCACTACCCACTTTCAAAAACACTCTCAAAAAACACCTACGGGAGACTGCAATTCGAAACTGGCCCCTACAAATGTCCTAACCTAGTTGTACAGTAAATGACCAAGTATGGCTTTGTCAGTATTCCAATGTACAGTGTACAATGTTTGTCCCCCCCCCCTATCCAACCCCCCCCCCCCCCACCGCCAACGTGCGTAATGTAATGAACTACAGTTGCCAGTGAGTGGGCATAATAAAGTAAAACAATAAAAAAAAAAAATTAGTAACTAAGAATCTATTACTTTTTTTGTAACAAGCCTAAACACTGTCTAAAATCACATGGTAAGAGAGTTAGTGAAATTTTTGTGTTTTTAATAAACATATAAAATAAATGTTTTCTAATATGAATAAAAGCATCTTTGGATATATTTTTTTTTATTAAATGTATTAAAGTTAGAAAAACGAATATCTGCTGAATATCCAACATAAAACCATCTTCACTAAGATCAATAGCAGGGGTTGGTTAACTACAGTTGAGGCAGTGGCTCATCTTTCCAGGTGGTTTCCAGGGGGAGTGGTTTGTCGTGAAGGTAGTAGGTACTGGGCTTGCGGCTTTGCAGATATACCCTACTCTACTCAACCTCAACGAGGAACAACTTCAGCCACACGCTGTTTGTAAACACCGTATTAAACATAGACTCATTATTACACTGTACGCGGATCATGTCGTCTGCAAACCGGACTTGTCCCACCGAGGATGGCGTGGCCCCTGAACCCCAGGAGGAACTTGGAGGGTCCCACTCCGGACGGTGGCTGTCTGACGCTTACTCAAGGGTTGATCTTTCTAATAACTTCGGCAACAACGACGACAAGCTGTTTGTAGACCTTCACTTTCCTCTGGACGACATAGCGCTGAAGTCCACAGTGGAATGGAAACGTCCCAAGGTAAAGCAATACAATATGATATGATTTTATTTCGGAGCTATTTTGGAACTGACCCCTGTTTAACAAAACAAAACTGAATACATTTTCTATAAACATATTATAAACAATTATAGGATATTATAATAAGCCATACGTGCACGTTTACTTAGACTAGTCTACTATTTTATACACCATCATCAGCACACTATCCTAATTTGAGCGTATATCTAGAATAATAACAAATTAATCTCTTCCACGTTCACGTTCAATGAATCAAACAATAGTACTAGTAGGTTATTTGAAGGGAACATCGCACTCACGAGTCACGACAAATTAATACGCTTAAGGTGCCAGAAGACCGAAAAGCAGGGTTAATTAAACAAATGCCTTCACCAAGGTTAGGCTTTTGTTTCATTAAATCAACTATGCTAGGTGTTGTAAGAGGTATTCTTTTGTTTATTAAAATAAATAGTCTGCATGTTAAAATAATAGCTCTTTCTCTTACATTCCAACAGCAGTGATGGCACTGATATTGTTTGGTCAGTAACTCTCAGTCCCTCGCTCTCCAGGAAACACAAGATATATTATTTTCTGGTATCCCGTTCCCACTATCCAATCAGGAGAGAGAACATTTCAAATCTGTCATTGAAACAAGTAAAATAATCTACCAGTGCAGTAAGCAAATTTGGCTTGGCAAGATTTCTTGAAATAAGTAAAAATATCTAGGGTTCTCTCTCTCCTGATTGATTGGATAAAGTGGGAACGGGATAACAGGACATTTATTTTGTGTTTACTGCAGAGTGGAGGGAGTGAGGACTGGGAGACCCATGTTACTGACCAAACACACTATATCAGTGATGCCTTACTGCACAGTGGAGGGAGTGAGGACTGGGAGACCCATGTTACTGACCAAACACTCTATATCAGTGATGGCTGACAAAATGTAGAGCTATTTGACACTTATTTTAGAAATACCACTTACAGCACTTTCAAGTCTGCAGAACCTTCTTTCCTAATGAATCAAACATATACATCACTGACTCGGATATGACATGTTCTTTATAATTACCACTAGGCCCATGCATGTGTATGTGAGATATATGGCATTGGCTTCATAAGGACGTGTGGCCTTGGGACAGTTATTTCCAATAGATGTCAAACGAGGCGTCACAGATGGTTGTGTCATAGTCTGAAAGAGTCCGATGGCACAAGAAACCCTGTCATGTTATTTCATTTACTGTAAGCAGTTGCATGTGATTCTATGGTGGACACAGACACTACGTCCCTATGGTGACAGTCACACACACACACACAGACACACACACACGCGCGGTAACAGTCACACGCACGCACACACACAAACACACAAGGTAACAGTTACACGCACAGTCACACACACTCACACGGTAACAGTCACACACATACACGCGCACACACACACACAAGGTAACAGTTACAGTCACACACACACATTATTAACCCATTCTGCGCCAATAACGGGTTAAGGCGGGTTTCTCCGCCATGCGTCGTCTGCCAATAACTCCGTAAGGCGTTTTTGAGATCAATATTTCATATTTTCGTCATGGTATTCATATTTCACCCACGGAGTCATGGGTGATGCTGTCTGATCCATCACAACTCTGCAACGCTTCAATACCGCCACCTGGTGGCCGATCGGCGAGTTGCCAAACCGGAAGTGCCCAAACCGGAAGTGCCCGTCCTAGGGCTGGGCGATAAAACGATAACGATAACTATCGCGATAAATTATTTCCTCGAAATAAACATGAAACGTGGTCGCAAAGTTTCGATATATCGATTTTCCAAGCTTGGCTCCGTTCAGCCTCGGCTCAGCACACTCACTAACAACAACCAACGTTACGTGATGACGTGATTACGCACAACAGCTAACAACCAATCAGTGAAGGAGATGGCCGAGAGCGAAGTAGACCCGGAAGGAGGTAGGACTCACTCAACAACAAGGCTTGCTAGGCTAATTAGCTTGCACGGCGGTTTTATATATTTACGTGCCGAGTATGTGTGTGGCGTGAATTCTGAGGCCACGTTTATAATAGTGGGGGTATACAGTGGACGTAGTTTCAATATATTGTGGCGGAAGAGAGTATTTTAGTGTCATATTTAGCACATTGTCATGGAATACACCGCTTAGAAGCAACAGGCTTGCTAGGCTAATTAGCTTGCACGGCGATGTTTTATATATTTACGTGGCGAGTATGTGTGTGTTTTGAATTCTGAGGCCACGTTTATAGTAGTGTGGGGTATACAGTTCGTTTCAATATATTGTGGCGGAAGAGAGTATTTTAGTGTCATATTTATTGTCATGAGATACTCCGCTTGTCGGCTAACTGCTAACGTGCGCGGACTGATGACGACATCAACTCGACTTGAGACATTCGCAGCAGCATAAGAAGTTAATTAAACTTGACAGACATTATATCGACGATAATTATCGATATCGAATTATATGAAAATAATTTTATAATTTTATCGCGATAACGTTTTTGGTCATATCGCCCAGCCCTAGCCCGTCCCCTATTTTCGTCCGGCCACTCTGTGATCGTCCCGGGGCTCAATACAGACACCGTCGATATGAATCTTTGCCATAACTCAATAATCAACATGATTTGGACGTGTATTAGTAATATACAAACCGGAAATGGATCGCATCGATCAACATCCCATAATAGCGATCTTTTTGCTCCAGTGTGATCGCCCAACGCTACAAGGAGACTGGGGTGAGTTTCAGCGTTTTTCTTTACCATTTTCGATACAAACTGCTCTGATCAATATATCACCCATACTACATGAATCATTTAACGTCGGTCATTGAATTATAAACGACCCCCCCCTCTGTTCACCCGCAGATGACCAGTCATGACGTTTAGGACCATGTACAGTTGAAATTTTTAATATAACGTTGATCGGTATCAAACTGCGGAGGCAACCATGCAAGGTGACAACCTGCTCATCGGGAGCAATTAGGGGTTAAGTGTCTTGCTCAAGGACACATCGACACGCTGCCCGGGAGGAGCGGGAATCGAACCGGGAACCTCCGGATTGCCAGACGACTGCTCTACCTCCCGAGGCACTGTCGCCCCCTTCTGTTACTACTTGTCTAGTAGAAGTAGTAAAACAACCATTACTTTACGTACACAACAAGTACAGCAAATACACAGATCAGACACCTCTATTTCCCCTGCTTTGTAAAACGGTACTACAGTCTAAAGTCTCTCATGTTGCCGCCATCAAAGATATGGTAGGTCTACAAGGTTTCAGGCAGGGCTGCTGTGATACACATACAGTATCATCCCTATGACCTCAGCCTATTGTCATTTGGGTGGGGGGGCTAGGCTGTCATCATTCTGTCACAGAGTATTATTACATGCACCAATTGTCCAGCTCTCTGATCCTGCTCAACTGGTCCTGTGCATTCATTTACAAACAAACACCATAGACAAACGCATGCATATGCACACAGATACACATACACGCACATACACACACTCACTCACACACTCACACACATACATCTCTCCCAATAACTCATCAACACCTGCAGCATTATCTACAAACTATAACTTCACTCACACACCTCGACCTTCCAGACGGGGTGGAGGCACTGCCCTCATGACATCTCCTTCATGGGCTACAAACGTAACACCACTCCCAGAACTGTCACTCTCCTCTCTCGAATATCATGCAGTATCTGTCTCTAATCCTTTCAATCTCACCATTGTTACACTCTACCGCCCTCCAGGTACACTCGATCACTTCACAGATGAGCTGGACATGCTTCTTAGCTCCTTACCGGAAGATGGTACCCCTCTCCTTCTACTGGGCGACTTCAACCTGCCTGACTCATCTCAGTCAGTCATAGTAGTCTCCCTCCTACAATCGTTTGACCTGACTCCCACTGCCATGCCTCCCACCCACAAAGCAGGCAACTCCTTGGATCTCATATTTTCCCGTAACTCCAGCATCATTAACACCACGGTAACTCCCCTACATGTATCTGACCATTCCTTCATATCCTTCTCACTAACTCTCATGCTTAACCGAAAGGTCTTCACCCCAACTCAAACAGTCTCACTCAGACGCAACCTGCCCTCCCTATCCCCCTCCACCCTCTCCTCTGACATACTATCCGCTCTACCTTTGAGTGACACCTTCTCTGCTCTCTCCACAGAGATGGCAACCTCCACCCTCCTTTCAGCCCTTGCAACCTCCTTCGACAAGCTCTGTCCCCTCGTTGAGAAACCTGCCCGCCGCTCCCCACCCAGTCCATGGCTGACAGATCCAGTGAGAGAACAAAGACAGGTCCTGAGAGCAGCTGAAAGGAAGTATAGAAAGTCACGCCTCACTGCTGACATCGACACATATCACAACCTCTTGTTAACATTCTCCAAAACCATCACTAATGCCAAAGCTTCTTTCTTCCACCATAGGATCGAGGCCTCTGCCAAGAATCTTCGCAAACTGCATGCTACCATGTCCTCCCTCCTCACTCCCCCCCCACCCCCCCCTCCCTCATCTTTCTCTGCCGAAGACTTTGCGATCTTCTTTGAGGAAAAAGTGGAGAACATCCGCAGCTCCTTCTCCCAACCCCCACCCATTCCAAATGCTGAATCGAGAACCTCATCCTTCACTCTGTCATCTTTCTCTCCCATTACAGAAGCAGAGACCCTGACACTGGTAACGTCAAACCGTCCGACTACTTGCCAGCTGGACCAGCTACCCTCCCCACTCCTCCAGACCATAGCACCAGACATCCTCCCATTCCTAACTGCAACCATCAACTCCTCACTCAACTCGGGGGTGGTCCCCACCTCCCTAAAACAAGCCAGAGTCACGCCGCTCATAAAAAAACCAACCCTGAACCCTACTGTCATAGGCAACTACCGTCCTGTCTCTCTTCTCTCCTTCCTTTCTAAAACACTTGAACGTGCTGTATCCAACCAACTTACTACTTATCTCTTACAGAATGACCTCCTAGACCCTAATCAGTCAGGCTTCAGGACTGGTCACTCCACAGAGACAGCCCTCATTGCGGTCACAGAGGCACTTCACTTAGCAAAAGCGAAAGGCCTCTCCTCTGTCCTGATTCTCCTAGATCTATCTGCAGCCTTCGACACAGTCAACCACCAGATCCTCCTTGCGGCCCTCGCAGGAATGGGAGTGGCTGGCTCTGCGCTGACATGGCTGTCATCATACCTCAATGACCGCTCCTACCAAGTGTCATGGAGAGGGACCCTGTCGGCCACCCGCCCCCTGCGGACGGGTGTCCCCCAGGGCTCGGTTTTAGGACCCCTTCTCTTCTCCCTCTACACTAAATCACTGGGTAACATTATCACGTCTCATGGCTTCTCCTACCATTGTTATGCCGACGATACTCAACTCTTCCTCTCCTTCCCTCCCTCAGATATCCACGTCTCTGTGCGGATCTCGGCCTGTCTGTCCGACATCTCAGCCTGGATGACGTCCAACCACCTCAAACTGAACCTAAGCAAAACAGAATTGCTCCACCTGCCGGCCAAATCCTCCCCCCTAACCGACCTTTCAATCACAGTCGAGAATGCAGCTGTGACTGCGTCCCCGACCGCCAAGAACCTTGGTGTTGTCCTCGACGACCAATTGAACTTCTCTGCTCACATCGCAGCGACGACCAGAACCTGCCGATTCCTCCTGAGCAATGTCAGAAGGATACGCCCCTTCCTGACAAAAGAAGCCACCCAACTCCTCGTCCAATCAACAGTCATCTCCCGCCTCGACTACTGCAATGCACTGCTCGCTGGCCTCCCGGCCACTGCCACTAAGCCTCTTCAACTCATTCAGAACGCAGCGGCCCGCCTGATCTCAAACCTACCGAAGTCGGCCCATGTCACCCCACTTCTTAGGGACCTGCACTGGCTCCCCATTGCTGCACGAATCCGCTTCAAGGCCCTCGACCTAGCATACCGTGCGGCAAAGGGAACCGCTCCCGCCTACCTCCGGTCAATGGTCTCTAACTACACACCCTCAAGACCCCTACGCTCTGCATCTTCTGGCCGCCTCAGACCTACTCCTATCCAAGCTCCGGGAGGGTCATCAAAGAGAAGTCGCCTATTCTCAGTCCTTGCCCCACAATGGTGGAATGAACTACCCACCCCAGTTAGGACAGCCGAATCACGTCCAATCTTTCGCCGTCGACTAAAGACGCACTTCTTCAACCATTATCTGAATTAAAAAAAAAAAAAAAAAAAAAAAAAAAAAAAAAAAACCCTAACTAACCGTACTGTCATGCACTTGTCCTAATAAACTAACCTACACTGTAGCACTCAACACTTTGATGAACATTGTTGCTCAGCTGATAGAGTTGTGCCCTTCCTGATGGCTTGTCGTACAGAACTTGTAAGTCGCTTTGGATAAAAGCGTCAGCTAAATGACTAAATGTAAAAATGTAAATGTAAATACACAATATACATTCACACATGCTCGTGCACGTACACACACACACACACACACACACACACACACACACACACACACACACACACACACACACACACACACACACACACACACACACACACACACACACACACACACACACACACCTGTCACTATGTGTTACATTAACACACCCTTCCTGGACTATATATTTGCATATACTACCTACACTCAAAACTGTGAGCATCTGAACGTGACACTGTTCAGTGTTCATATGTTTTGCACAATACTGCACAATTGCACAGCTCTGTTACGTATTCTATTCCACTGTATTTTCTATTCTAATTAATGTATGTATTCCTGCACAATTGTACAGCCCTGTCTTATATTCTATTCTATTCTATTTTATTTTATTCTATTTCAATTGTCTGTTAATGTTGATGCACCAAGACCAAGACAAGACTTTTCTGATTCTGACATACAAACATGCACACACGTGCACGCACACACACACACACACACACACACACACACACACACACACACACACACACACACACATGCACACACACACACACAGCGGTAACTGAAGATATGAAACTTGTCATTCGAGTCTGTTTACAGTAATGTGCTGTGGGCCAGTGTTCCACAGCTGAAATCAGGGCGACGAAACAAGATGCGTCTAACTTTATCTATCCTCTTACATAGACCTTTGTATAGGAGAGTAGAATATGACTGGGATAGAATAGAATAGAATAGAATAGAACAAAACATAATGGATAATGAAAGTACAAAGTAGAACGTTTTGTGCGCCAAAGCAGGGATCACATGACTGCTGTGCTTCATGGTGATCATTGTAAAGGTTATCTTATCAGACATGCCACGTCTTGTTCTCTCCATTTGTCTGACATCTCTCTCCCCCTCCCTCTCCTCCGCTCTCCCCTCCCTCTTATCCTCTCCCCTCCCTCTCCTCCCCCTCTCTTCCTATCTCTCCCCCTTCCTCTCTCTCCCCTCCCTCGTCTCCTCTCCCCTCCCTCTCCTCCCCTCTCTCTTCCTATCTCTACCCTTCCTCTTCTCCCCTCTCTCTCTCTCCCTCACTCTCCTCTCTCCCCCCTCCCTCTTCTCTCCTCTCTCTTCTCCTCTCTCTCCCCCTCCCTCTCCTTCCTCTCTCCCCCTCCCTCTCTTCCTATCTCTCCCCCTTCCTCTTCTCCCCCCTCTTCCTATCTCTCCCCCTTCCTCTTCTCCCCTCTCTCCCTCCCTCTTCTCCTCTCTCCCCCTCCCTCTACTCCCCTCTTTTCTCCGCTCTCTCTCTCCCTCTTCTCTCTCCCCCTCCCTCCTCTTAATCTCCCCCTACATTAGGAAATCTGCAATGGGAGACCACCCCAGTTTATAATGGATGGAGCCACACGTATGGACGTGCGCCAAGGGGATCTCAGTAAGTGGACGTCTACAGAAGTATTATATAGCCGCTTCTCTGCTGATCTCTGCTGACAAGTACGCTTTTATTGGACATTTGTCTCTGAGGAGGTTATTGGTGTCTGGTAAGGGTCAGGGTTACCTTGCCAGCCTGCCAGGTACTTTGTCAGAGAAGGGCCTGATAAAGTAAAGCAAAGCAAAGCAAAGCGGGGGAAAGCAGGATGGTAATTTTATTATTATTACATTTCATATAATGCAAAGGTGTATGCTAGTATGCTAGCTAAGCTGGACCATTTTATTTATTATTAACTATTTCTACCTCTCTACCTACAGTTTCAGTCCCCAATGTGGGGCCAGGGTACCTCAAAGCACTTCAGTCTAGTCTAGTCAAACCGGTCTGGAACAAAAATGGTTCAGCGTAATTAGTAAAAAATGTGTTCTTTAAGTGCATGCTCTCCTGTGATCTCCTGTTGTCCTCTCTCTCTCCTGACCTACTCACCTCCTTCACCTTAGATGACTGCTGGTTCCTGTCTGCACTAGCGTCCCTCTCCCTGCATCGCCCCCTGCTGGAGAGAGTGGTCCCTACAGGACAGAACTTTCAGGAAGGATACGATGGCAGCTTCTATTTCCGAGTCAGTATTTCTGTGCCAAACTAACCAGCCAGGCAGTGGACCTACTCTTAAAGTTAGTATCACAGTGCCAAACTAACCGGCCAGGCAGTGGACCTACTCTTAAAGTTAGTATCACAGTGCCAAACTAACCGGCCAGGCAGTGGACCTACTCTTAAAGTTAGTATCACAGTGCCAAACTAATCGACCAGGCAATAGACCTACTCTTAAAGTTAGTATCACAGTGCCAAACTTATCGACCAGGCTATAGACCTACTCTTAAAGTTAGTATCACAGTGCCAAACTAATCGACCAGGCAATAGACCTACTCTTAAAGTTAGTATCACAGTGCCAAACTTATCGACCAGGCTATAGACCTACTCTTAAAGTTAGTATCACAGTGCCAAACTAATCGACCAGGCAATAGACCTACTCTTAAAGTTAGTATCACAGTGCCAAACTAATCGACCAGGCAATAGACCTACTCTTAAAGTTAGTATCACAGTGCCAAACTAATCGACCAGGCTATAGACCTACTCTTAAAAACGTCACTTGTGAACCGGTGAGGATTGCTTTGTTTTTGATGTCGTCAGAGCTCGGGGGCCATATTCACAAACATTCTGAGAGACCTCCTAACTTAGCACGAATAACTTGTATCTTTCTGTAGTGGGAATTAATCCTATATTGAAGGGGAAATTCTGAGAAATCATCATGAATCAGAGAATTACACCACAAGGCCAAACTTATAGTGTTGTGAGGCTGTGTGAATACAGGCCCAGATTACCCTACTGAATCTTTGTCTCTTTTTTCTTCATCTCTCTCCTCCTCTCCCTCTCTCTCCCCTCCCTCTCTCTCTCTCACCCCCCCTATCTCACTCTCACCCCCCCTCTCTCTCCCTCTCCCCCCCCTCTATCTCTCTCTCACTCCCCCCCCCCCTCTCTCTCTCTCTCTCTCTCCCTCCCCCCTCTCACCCCCCCTCTCTCACTCTCACCCCACTCTCTCTCCCTCTCCCCCCCTCTCTCTCTCCCCCCTCTATCTCTCTCTCTCTCACTCCCTCTATCTCTCTCACTCCCCCCTCTCTCTCTCTCACTCTCTCTATCTCTCTCACTCCCCCCTCTCTCTCTCTCACTCTCTTCTCCCTCTCACCCCCCCTCTCTCCCTCCCCCGCTCTCTCCCCCCCACTCTCTCTCTCTCCCCCCCCTCCCCCCCTGTAGTTCTGGCAGTATGGGGAATGGGAGGAGGTGAGGGTAGATGACCTGCTGCCCACTAGGAATGATAAGCTGATCTATCTGAGCTCTGCACAGACCTGCGAGTTCTGGAGCTCCCTACTGGAGAAGGCCTACGCCAAGTAAGTCTCTCTCAATCTGTTTGTGCGAGTGTGTGTGCGTGTGTGAGTGTCTATCTATCTATCTATCCATCCATCCATCCATCCATCCATCCATCCATCCATCCATCCATCCATCCATCCATCCATCCATCCATCCATCCATCCATTGATTGATTGATTGATTGATTGATTGATTGATTGATTGATTGAAAAGTTTATTAACAGATTGCAGAATGGGTACAGTACAGTACAGCTCAATACATACAATTGTTAAGGGGATGCAGACCAGAGAAAGACTTTCGTCTTGTTTACATCAGGGTCCCCCATTTTCAATTCATCATAACATATATGACATACATGACATACAGATAGACAGTACTGCTACATCTATACATTTATGACATATCAGATTTGCAAATACAGTACTGTTTGTGATACAAAAGTGTCCAGAAAAGGAGTGTATATACATTTGGCGTAGAAACTGTACATTGGAGGAGGTTGGATGTGTGGGGTGGGGTTGGGTGGGTTGGGTGAGGGCTGTACTTTGGAGGTGGGGGGGGGGGGGGGGTTGGGTAGGGGACACACACACATTTTACACTGTACATTGGAATATTGACAGAGCCTTACTTGGTCATTTACTGTACAACTAGGTTAGGACATTTGTAGGGGCCAGTTTCGAATTGCAGTCTCACGTAGGTGTTTTTTGAGAGTGTTTTTGAAAGTGGGTAGTGATTCACATTCCTTTACAGCTTTAGGTAGGGCGTTCCACATTGATGTGGCATAATTGCGAAACGTGTTTAGTCCCTTGTTTGAGCCGAATCTGGGTTTTACATGATTTGTGGAGCTCCCTCTGGTGTTGTGATCGTGGTATTCACTGACCTTTGGGAAGTATTTTGACATGTACATGGGTACCTTGGTCGCGTAGTGTATCTTGTAGACCAGGCCCATTGCAAGTTGCTGTACTCGGTCGTCTACTCTAAGCCATCCTAGGTTGTCAAAGTGGGCAGGGGTGAGGTGGGTTCTAGGAGTCAGGTCAAGTAGTAGTCTGACTAGCTTGTTTTGAGATGTTTGTAATTTGTTTTTTAGTGCCTTTGAGGTGCTTTGGTACCATGAGGTGCAAGCATAGTCGTAGTACCCTTGAATGAGTGCTCCTGCTAGAGTCTTCAGGGTATTCTTGTTTACCAGAGAGGAGATCCGGTACAAGAATCGCGTTCGTTGGTTGACTTTTTTTATTACATTGGATGCCATTTTGTCACAGGAAAGATTAGCCTCTAGGATGGAACCCAGGTAGGTAATTTCATCTTTCCTTGTGATAATATTGTCACCCACTGTAACCGAGAAGCCGTCGGTCTTGCTGAGTTTGTTATTTGAACCGAAGAGAATGGACTCTGTTTTGCCCATGTGTAATGATAGTTTGTTGTCGGCGAGCCATATGCAGATTTTGCCTAGTTCCGAGCTGAGGGCTTTTTCAACCTGTAACTTGTTCTTGTCAGAGACCAGCAGGGCTGAGTCGTCCGCAAACAGGAACAAGTTGCAGTCACAAGCTGACGACATGTCATTTGCATAAATTAGGAATAGTAGCGGTCCTAGTATGCTTCCTTGTGGAACACCACAGCTCACTGTGAGGGGGGGGGATAGGGTACCGTTTACTTCCACCATCTGTTCCCTCCCCTCCAGGTAGGATTGTATCCAGCTCACTGATAAACTATCAAAACCAATTGCTTTTAGCTTGTCAATCAGAATGGTGTGATTGACAGTGTCGATCCATCCATCCATCCATCCATCCATCCATCCATCCATCCATCCATCCATCCATCCATCCATCCATCCATCCAGCCATCACCCCCCTCTCTCCCTCTCTTCCTATCTCCCCCCTCCCTTCCTGTCTCTCTCCTCCCCCCATCTCACCCCTCTCTCTCACCCCCCCTCTCTCTCACTCTCACCCCCTCATTCTCACCCTCTCTCTCTCTTTATTATATATGTTATAATATATTGATTGATGTATATTTCCTCAGAGAGCTTGTATATTTTTTATTTGAATACAGGCTTCAATAGAACTGCTTCTCTTTCCTTCTTTTATAGTTTCCTTGGTAACTACTATCTAATAATACACTAGCGCTTGCCATGTAGTCTCGACCTCTCTGTCACAAACCACACTCCAAATCAGAAAGTGATTAGTGCAATTCTCAGACCTAATGGGCAGTTACAAACTGTGAATAGGTGAACAGTGGCAATGTATTAAATCTTTAACTGGTTGAGAGATGTATCTATCTAATACCTAAGTAAAGCCATGGCACTGTGAAGAGACTGGTAGGTGAGACAGTTTAAGGTTTATACCTGTGTTGTATGTAAGATATAATACACAACGAGGTGTGCAGTAGGCTTATATTATTTTAATGGAGATTTAGGAGATCACAGATACTGTATGCGCTGCATACAGTACACATCTTTAAGGCCAAATGATAGTTTCCGCATCCACGGGTGCGCGTGGGTATGCGTGACGTAAATTTCATCACTGTTCTTGTCGGCGCAGACCCCCATGGATATGCGCACCGACTGCGCACATGCACGGACTGTGAGCCTATATATGCGCGCTGACGGAGTGTGGAGCTTGGAGTGTGATCCTAGTGCGCATGTGTGGATCATGTACGCTTACAGACACCATAAATTTACTATAAACAGAGCCGTGTGCGCGTACGTGTCAGTTTTTGAATATATCAGCGCCTTAAGGCTGCCACAGAGTCGGGCATACTGTGAGCGGACCGGACTCCGCTTTCCTAGTCAAGCATACCACCGCGTACCAATTTCCTACATTTCTCATGCCAGTTTACTACACTTAATGCAGGTCGATGTCAACCAACTCGCCGAGCAGCCTTTTGTTTGACACCGGTGAGCGACGCGGAGTCCGGTGTGCGACGCGGAGTCCGGTGTGCGACGCAGAGTCAAGTGCGCGACGCGGAGTCCGGTCCGCTCACAGTACACGCGAAATTATAGTTTCCACGTTTTGCACACGCTCGCGCCTTATAAGGAGCTGGTGGGGCGTGTCTGTATGCAAATTCAGGTGTACAAGAACGCGCTTCCAGTCTGTGAACGAGTGACGTACTTGATTCAGGGGTTCCCAGCTGCGATCATTTTGGCAACTTAAGAAAAACCTCTCCACGTGTTGATGAATCCGGGGGTAACTGTCGTAGGCTTTCACTTATGAACTTCCAAGGAGGTTGTCGTGAGAGAAAACTTAAGACAATGTTGGTGAATGAGGTCCAATATCATTGATATAAATAGTGAAGAGGATGGGACCTTCTTGACTTCACACACTGTCGCCTTATTCTGAAACCAATCACAAGGCTTTCTATCAAAACCAATACTAGGGTTATGCAGGAACCCTGAGGTGGGCCTTGTCATGCCCAGAAATGCAGATGAAGTTCTAAGAACGAGAGTTCTAATTAGATATAATTACAGTCCTATACAGAAGGAACCGAACACGCTCTAAAACAGGTTATTTTAAACTGGCATCCTCCAACGATAACAAAACCATTGCCAACTTTCTTGGATTAAGTGCCTTGCTCAAGGGCACAAACTAGACCTTTTAGGAATTAGTGAGTCACGATGGATGCAATCTGGACAACAAAAACTGCAGACAGGAGAGCTGCTACTCTACTCTGGGCACGAAGAAGACAAAGCCCCTCACACAGAGGGGGTTGGCCTTTTGCTATCAACAGCAAAGAAAGCACTGATTGGATGGGCTGCACATGGATCAAGAATTATAACAGCCACCTTCAGAACCAAGAAGAGGAAAATCAAGTTGAACGTGATACAATGCTATGCACCAACCAATGACAGCGACGATGGAAAAAAGGATGATTTCTACAACAGACTGCAGAGCATCTTGGAACAACAAAAAGGAAAAGACATTGGCATTCTCATGGGGGACTTCAATGCAAAGATTGGCGGAGACAACACAGGCTTCGAAATAGTGATGGGAAAGCATGGCCTAGGAGAAATGAATGAGAATGGAGAGAGATTTGTGGACACCTGTGCCCTGAACAACCTGGTTATCGGAGGAAGCGTCTTCCCACATAAGAGGATCCACAAGGCAACCTGGGTATCACCGGATGGAGTGACCGAGAACCAGATAGACCACTTCTGCATAACCAGCAAGTTCAGGAGATCACTACAGGACCTGCGAGTAAGGCGAGGAACAGACATAGCATCAGACCACCACCTACTAAGCGCTACGCTCAAGTTGAAACTGAAGAAACACTGGATGGAAACAACATCAAAGAAACAGATATTCAATGTCCACCTCTTAAAAGACACACAGATAAGAGAAGTGTTCACACTGAAGCTGAAGAACAGATATCAAGCCTTGCAAGATCTAAGCAGTGATGAAGGAGACCAGCAAGACCAATGGGAAAGGATAAGGGAAACTCTCACAACAACATGTAAGGAAGTGATTGGAATAAAGAAGAGACACCATAAAGAGTGGATATCAGCAGAAACACTACGCAACATAGAAGAAAGGAGACAGAAAAAGGCAGAGGTTAACAACGGCCGAACAAGGGCAACCAAGGCAAAAGCACAAAGAGAGTACACTCAGGCAAACAGAAAGGTCAAAAGAAATGCCAAGAAGGACAAGCGAAACTACATCGACAACCTGGCTAAAGAAGCAGAAGAGGCAGCAGCAAAAGGAAACATGAAGGAACTGTATGACACCACCAAGAAACTGTCTGGAAAGTTCAGCAGACCAGAACGACCAATAAAGGACAAGGAAGGAAAGACCATCACAAGACTGGACCAACAGCAAGAGGGATGGGCAGAGTATTTTGAAGAACTCCTGAATAGACCGACACCACCTAACCCCCCGGACATTCAACCTGCAGAGACTGACATAGTCATCAACTGTGGAAAGCCCAGCAAGCAGGACCAGACAACAGGCCATTGCACAACTAAAGAATAGTAAGGCAGCAGGACCATACATCCCTGCAGAGGCACTGAAGGCAGACATAGACACCTCGGTAGAGATGCTACACCCTCTGTTTGAGAAGATCTGGGAGAAAGAGGAAGGGCTAACAGATTGGAAAGAAGGCTACTTGGTCAAAATACCTAAGAAAGGAGACCTCAGCCAATGCCACAACTACAGAGGAATCATGCTTTTATCAGTGCCAGGAAAAATCTTTTTTTTATCCACCTTTTCTCCACTTTTTCTATTTTTCTCCCATCCCAATTTGTCGTGCCAATTCTCCCCTCCCCTGTCTTGAACGTTGCTCGCATATGCCCCCCACTGGCCAGTTGTAGGGAGGATAGAAGCCTTGCATCACATGTCCCCTCTGATACATGTGGAGGCAGCCTGTCACATCTTTTCACCTGCCAGCACGGACTCTCATTGGCGAGGTGTAACGTGTGGGAGGCTCACACTACCCCCGCCATTTCCTGTCTCTGCTGTGCAGGCGTCCCCCAACCGACCTGTAGGAGTCGCTATCCACAACGTCCAGATGACCACCCATCGACTTCCACCCGCTAACTCTGCCAATTGAGTTAGTATGACGGCCGGCCCAAGCCGGAGGCAACGCCGACAGCCGGAGTCGAACCCGGTGTCTCTTGCGTTGGTGACGAGCGCAATGTCCGCTGCGCCACCCAGCCGCCTGGCAGGAAAAATCTTCAACAGAATCCTCCTTGAACGAATAAAGAAAGTGGTGGATCCCCAGCTAAGAGACCAGCAGGCAGGCTTCCGGCCCAATAGATCATGTGTAGACCAGATTGCAACCCTCCGAATCATAGTCGAGCAATCATTGGACTCTCCACTATATCTATCACTATCAACTTCGTAGACTATGAGAAGGCATTTGACAGCCTCCACAGAAACATCCTCTGGAAACTGCTTCGATACTACAGCATACCAGAAAAGCTTGTCAACATCCTATGAAGGAATGACCTGCAGAGTCATACACAGCGAACAGCTCACACAAAGCTTCCAAGTGAAGACTAGAGTAAGGCAAGGCGGTATACTGTCCCCTTTCCTCTTCCTCCTGGCCATCGACTGGATATTGAAGATCACAACAGCACAGAGGAGAAACGGGATCCAGTGGACACTCACAACACAACTGGACGACCTAGACTTTGCAGACGACCTTGCCCTACTATCCCACAGTTGACAACAAGACTAACATACTGGCAGACACCTCAACACAACTAGGCCTCAACATCCACCAAGCAAAGACCAAAATACTCAAGATCAACACAAACAACGAAGACCCAGTAAACCTGGAGGGAACAGCACTTGAGGAAGTAGAATCCTTCACCTACCTAGGTAGCATCATAGACAAGAAGGGTGGCATGGCGGCAGATGTCAGAGCTAGAATCAGCAAGGCAAGGGCCTCATACATCCAACTAAAGAACATCTGGAGCTCCAAGGTAATCAGTCAGCAGACAAAGATTAGACTCTTCAAATCCAACATCAAGCCAGTACTCGTGGAGGACAACCAAGATCACAATGACTAGAGTGCAGTCATTCATCAAAAGATACCTGAGGCGGATCCTGAACATCCACTGGCCAGATACCATCAGTAACAATGATCTCTGGCAGAGAACGGGCGAACAACCAGTGGAAGAACAAATCAAGAGAAGAAAGTGGGGATGGATCAGCCACATACTACGCAAACCAAACACCAGCACCACCAGACAGGCTCTTAGATGGAACCCCCAAGGCAAAAGTAAGAGAGGCCGGCCCAAGAACACCTGGTGCAGGGACTTGGAGACAGACATCACACAGAGCGGACTGACATGGAAACAGCTGGAAGCAAAGCACAGGACAGAGGACCCTGACGAACTGTTGTCGACTGCCTATGCTCCCCCAAAAGGAGCGATAGGCATAAGTAAGTAAGTCAAGGGCACTTCAGCGGTTGGTATTGAGGGAGAAGTTCATTCACTTCTCCACCCAGATTTTTCCCGCCAATCCGGGGGATCGAACTAGCGACCTTATGGTGACAAGACAAGCCTGCTTCTCTAACCTCTAGGCCACCGCTGTCTTACGCTATAGTCAGTGTCATTAACCTCTAACTTATTGATAGCATGTGGTGGCATTCGCTGGCCCTGGAGTTATGGTGTTTCACTTTCTCACTAATGACCTGAAGAAGCATCAGCAGCAACTAGGGCTGTACCGAATGTCATTTTTTAACATTCGAAGCTTCGATTGAAGTATTCGAACAAAGCTTTGAATGTCTATAAAAAAAAAAATCACAAATTTTTTAAATGTTTACATTTTTTTAAATTAAATTATTCATTTTTTTAACTGAATCCCAATTTGAATAAAGTGATTAATCTGATTAAATTAGTCTTTTTCTTTTATTAAATCAACTTTCTTTAATGAATATAACTCATCAGTTTCGTCAACATAAATAATCCAATAAGGGCACGGTTGGTATGAAAGTGATGGTGACGTCTTATAGTATAATATTATAATATTAGTGTAGCCTAATCTTTAACTGCAACTGTGAAGAAAACCCCCATTGGTTTAAACAGATTGAATAGACATAAAAAAAAAGATATATATATATATATATATATATATATATATATATATATATATATATATATATATATATATATATATATATATATATATATATATATATATATATATATATTATATATATTTTTTTATAAAAAATTCTAATGTTGATTTAGAATTCGAATGTCAACATTATGATCGAAGCTTCGAAGCATTCGGTACAGCCCTAGCAGCAACCCAACCTGGATCAGAGACTAAATGCTGATAATGAAACACACAACATAGATGTAAAACACACACTAAAGACACAGAGTTTGCAACACACAGTGGAGCTGCTCAGTGGTCAACAGTGTCAGACTGTGGTTGTACTGGGCAGCTCTTAGTGTGTAACGGTTCCCCCGGTCCTGCTCCACAACCCCCATTTGTCCATGGACATTTTCCCCCCGGTCCTGCTCCACAACCCCCATCTGTCCATGGACATTTCCCATACCTGAACTACGGCTCTCAACCACCAGGTGGCCTAGTTCAGTGTATTCATCTTTGTTGTCTTGTACTTATTAATGTCCTGTCTGTCATCACTAATCTGTTGTGTGTTCATCTGTTGTCGGTGCTGTGCACCATTGTCTAATTTAGTTTTGTCTTCCTTGTGTTGTATCTATGTGCGTTTGGTCTTGTCATGTTTTGTATATTTACCTTGTTATGTTTTCTGTTTAGTCATCTCCCCAGCTGTGTGTCATTCACTAATCATCCTCTTGTCTCTAATTAGTCCTTGTACTTAAGTGTTGTTGGCCCAGCACTGTTTGCTGGGTCATTACTTTTGTTTGCTGTTCATCGTCGTGAGTACTCTGTTAGTGTTGTGATTATATTGTTTTTTGAGACCACAGTCTCTCTTTTCTTTTCCTTTTCAAAGTGTTCTTTTCATATTATGCTCTGTGTGTCAATAAAGTGCACGTTATTTTGAAAGAAGCAACCAACGCCTTCGGTCTCCTATCTATCCTCTCCTCTGCCTATACTGCAATTGGGTTCCACACCACATCATGCCATCAAAACGTTCCATTCGTAACACTAGTGCTCAACAGTGTCAGACTGTGGTTGTACTGGGCAGTTCCTAGTGGTCAACACTGTTGCTGTCTCCTTCCTTCTGTCGCTTCCTGTTCTTTCGCTTGTCTTCACAGCCTAGAATATGACACGCCCACTGATGATGTCACGGTTTGCAAGGACATTTTCTTTTGTGGTTGAAAACCAACTCAGGTTCTGGACCAATGAATTTTCGGTCTGAACGTGCCGGCCGGTTAAAAATGTGGTTCGGGAACCGGAACCGGCATGGAGCCCGGTGAAAGGGCTATGAGTGTCATGGTTTTTACTTTATTTCGTCTTCCTGTGAGGGACAGCTGTCTATTTCGTCTTCCTGTGAGGGACAGCTGTCAATCACTGGCCTCTGTGGTTAATTGCCTCATGGTAGGGCAGGTGTGTGGGCTTGATTGCACCGGATTCAGTGCAGCTGTGCCTAATGGTAGCTGAGTCTATTTGAGTTTGAAGCAGCATTAGCTGCACTCCGTGGTGGTGAACGCAGAATGGACATTGTAGGAGGTAAAGGGTTCCAGAAGATGGCGGTGTTGCAACGTTAAGCCTACATCAAGCTAGAGTAGGTGGCGGTAATGCACCAAGAAGGCTGTGCCAACCGCTAAATAAAAATCAAAAGAAGAAGAAGAAGAAGCTGCTTTCTCATTCCCTTTTGTGTTGGTTATTATTCTGTTCAGGCTTCCTTATACTATATTAAAGTGTAGTGCTGTTCTCTGCCCTGTTCAGCATTTAGCCTTTCTTTGTAGCCAGTCTTGTTTTAGGCTACTGGCTTTATTTTACACTTTATTTTCTAGAAGCTGATCCCTTAATTGTAGTGTTTCTTTTCATGATAGTTTTCTTTTGTTTCTTTTGAACTGTCATTTGTCCACTACTGTACATAAACTCCCTTAGTGGAGGTTTATTGTTATTTAAGTT
The DNA here is from genome assembly GCF_963971535.1 of Notolepis coatsorum. Lineage (NCBI taxonomy): Eukaryota > Metazoa > Chordata > Actinopteri > Aulopiformes > Paralepididae > Notolepis > Notolepis coatsorum. The sequence continues at coordinate 233,789,247 of NC_140165.1, read as the reverse complement.
CTTTATATACACTCTGTTATTAGGAGGTGCCTTTGTGGCTTATTTAGTTTTTTCTACAATACCTCTTTATTGAGTGTTGTCCTGTTTTTTGGACTTTGTTACCTACTCAATCTGAGGCTTCCACCTGTAAAGGTTTCACCGAAGGATTTTATGTTTTGTTAACGTTCTAATTTTTTAAGCCAAATTGCTAACCCTAAATGACCGGATGTTGCAGAGAATGCACTGACGCTGGTGACATCGGGTGACCAGGGCCCCGTTCCCCGTACCTGGATAACTGAGTTAGCCGGATAACTTTCGGTGAAGTCTGACTTAAGCCGGACTTTCCGGTTCCCCGAATCTGGATTGTCCAAATCACCATGACAACAGATCCAAAAGTTTGAGCCTGGTCAAAAGCAGGGTTTAAGTTCAAGTTAGCCGGATGAACCATCGCCACGCCCCCGCAAAGAAGTGACAGCCCGTTTCCTGAAATTATTCCCACAGTCTACGATCTGCATTATACCATTCTGAATTACGTTTTTGTGCTCCATTCTTCCAGAGGGGGCTTTTGAAATGTAAAATAGACCCAAAATGCTGATACTAAATTCACTTTGTCCTAAATAATGCACGTTATATATACTGTGGCGCTCGCTCAGTGCGATGTACACATTATGTGGTTATTTTAATTGTAACTGGGATTAAGATGTCTGATGAGATGCGCTGTTTGACGGATTTGAGAAATTGAATGAGCCGTTGACGTCACATTAATGAATGAGGATAAAGAGATAAAACTTCATTCAAAATAAAGAATATTCTAAACACGGGTCTCTCGTTCATTAATGTATAAACAATGAATTTATCCCATCTGGCACAGTGGCGCAGCGGTAGTGCTCAATCCTGGCAACCCAGCGACCGGTGTTCGAAACCCCGTGTTTCCAATATAATTTTTTGGAATATAATATTAATGATTATACGCCAAAGTAGCCTAGTTTTAAGTTAAAATATTATAAATCTACATGCATTGAGGATGTCATTCTTTATATAGCTCTCAACGTGCACCAAATTGAATTATTCCTACATCGCAAAAAGAAGGAAAAGACTAGGTTTCGAACCCCGGTCGTCTGCGTGAAAGTCAAAAGAAGAACCCGTTACACCACAGTGGAGATAAGTAAAAGATCGACCATACATCAATCAATGGGAAGAGAGCCGTATCGTTATTCTGTATAACAGTTTAACTAATTATTTTCGCTAGCAAGATCTCATTTGATTATTCAATCCAGCAGGCAAGTTTAAAGAAATATAATCTGATTGATTGAGGTAATGAGGGACTTAAAATTAGCCTATAGATAACGCATTTAACTTGTCGGCGAGGCGATTGAGCCGTACCGCAATATGTTAATAAAGTTTTAAATCAATTAATCAATCAATGCCGCTAGAGAATCAGGATCTCTGCTATCGATACGTGCTGGCTTTTCAACTGGAGCGGCCGCGCGCACTTATCCTGGGTCTCAAGTCTGGCTTGAGTTAACGAGACTGAATCCACCTTCGAGGAACAGGAAAATCCCGGCTTCAAACATCGGGTTAACTGAATCTGGATAATGACATCTTGATCGACTTAGTTGAACCAGGTACGGGGAACGGGGCCCTGACCTGCAATGTTAAGCTAGTTTTGGCTAGCGATTTAAACTTTTTTAAAACTGCCTCTTAAAATTCTGAATCCACTGCCTTATCAGAGAGAGAAATGTAAAGGCTTTGTTCATGGGACCAGAGCGAAGGTTATCCTATAACCCTAGTTTTTTTTTAAACAATATATTTATTGGGTTTTAGTTTGCAAATTACAACATGTATATCAGCAGAGCAGTATTCAGCAAACATTTTCACCCCGTTCTCCCTCCCCTAACCCCACCCCACACAAAATAATAATTAACTTCAAAAACAGGTTCACATAGGAAGGATACAGATTTAAATAAAAAATAAACATAAATAAATAATAATACAACCAAAATGTTTTACACATTAAGTAAAGGGTGTTTCTTGTCGTTTTTACACAATAATAAGAGTTGTCCCACAGTACTCCCCCTAATCCCGTTCTTGTTGAAGCAAGTTCCCAACATTCGTACTATGCTTTAAGAAGTACACAAATGGTCCCCAGGCATTATCAAAAATGTTTTGTTTACGTCTAACAATATACACCATCTTTTCCATTGACATATTTGAAGCCATTTCTTTAATCCACATACCAATTCTTGGTCCATCAACATTTTTCCAATTAAGAGCTATTACACGTTTTGCTTGTAATATGCACATATCTATAAATCTAAACTCTTTGCGTTGTAGATGTGGGGTGGTAGGATATAAACCAAGAATAAAAAGCTTGGGATTCAATGGCAACTTCTTTGATAAAATTTGATCGATCAGATCAATAACATCTTGCCAGAAGGTTTTCACTTTCACACATTCCCATATGCAGTGGAACAGTGTCCCCCTTTCCTCACTACACTTAATACAAGTATCTGGAATATTATCATTAAACTTATGCAATTTAACAGGAGTTATATATGTACGCATCAGCCATTTATATTGTATAAGTTTTAGGTTGCTACTGACTGTCTGACTCTGTGCCTCTTTACATGCCACGCTCCATTCTTCTAAAGATATTTCCTCCTCTATGTCTTCGTTCCATTGATTCAGTTTTGATTCAGATGATTCATCTGAACCAGATACAAATAAGTCGTATAGCATTGAAATTATACCTTTACCATAACAGTGTCTAGTGACTGCTACCTCTAAGATGGAAATGTTCGGTATATCCCCTATAACCCTAGTTACATGAGTACTTGCAAGCGTTCTGCTCTGCTATGGGAAATATACCTAGGTATACCACGTTACTTGAAAGATTCCGCTACATGCACTTGCACTTGCCCGGCCACGCCCCTGTCCGCCTACATGTATATATGCGAGGGGTGTGACCATACATCCGCCTTCCCGAGTCTTGACCTTCATTAGGAAGACAGTCAGGGCCAGGGGTCCTCAGTGAGTTGAGAGCAGAACGTTCGCAAGTACTCATGTAACTAGGGTTATAGGATAACCTTCGTTACATTTCGGTACTTCGTCCCGTTCTGCTCTGCTATGGGACATAGGCCGGAGCAGGACGCGGAGAGCCTGACAAATGCACCCGCTGAGGTCCCCTACAACCATCAGAACACCGGGGAGGGTCCGGGCCCCCCCACCCCCCTAGTGAGGGGTGGGGGGGGGGACAGGACACCGACAAAGAGGGGACAGCACCCAACAAACGCGACTACCCGACCGCTCGCCTGCTCGCTACCAGGGAACGTACGTGAAGCATAAGCCTGTGTTACCGCTTCCACACCTCGTGGGATCGGGGTTGTTAAACCCTGACTGCCCGCGAGGCGTCCCGTGGGTTCGGGGTTCCAAACCCAGACCCCGTGGGCGAAGCTTTAGCAGCGGGACGCGAAGGAGGTCCCAGCCCCATGGACCACTCAAGGCAGGCTCACCGCCGAGTCCAGGGGCCAGGACCTGACAAAGGGACCTGGTGAGGACAACGAGGCAGTGGCATCGAGACCTCTCCAGGCATTTACTCGTGACACCACCTTTTACACAGCCAGCGCATCGGACAAGGCACAACAGGTGAAGGCCCTTCTCCGCCTCCGAGGAAGAGGTTCTGCCTGAGGAGGCTCGGGGGCTCGGGGAAGAGAGCAAGCAGTTCCCTCTGCTGCTCTCCTCCGCCGTGCTCGCATCTCTAGCGGTCGGGGGGCCGAACCCACTTGGTAGGCGGGGGCTGCCCTGACGGTGCGAAGAGCTCATCAGACCACCCACCACAGCCACTCACCACCGAATGGCGGAAGCGAGCAGAGGCGGGGAGCTTGTGCCGCAACCGGGCGACGCGCACCCAGCTCTGCATGCCGCTGGGGCTCACCGGGCTCAACGGTGAACCGCTGGTGGGGCCCAGAAAAGCGTTTCCCAGGTCTCGGTGGTGATGCCATTTTGACAAAAAATAGCCACACAAAAAACTAATCTAATACTCGAAACAACACTTGTTGACACGTGTGCCTGTAGCAAAAACACTTCCTGAAGTGAAAGAGACGGGAAGGCGGATGTACGGTCACACCCCTTGCATATATACATGTAGGCGGACAGGGGCGTGGCCGGGCAAGTGCATGTAGCGGAATCTTTCAAGTAATGTGGTATACCTAGGTATATTTCCCATAGCAGAGCAGAACAGGAGCAAGTACCGAAATGTAACTGTATAAACCACAGACGAAGCTAGGAGCGTTCCATTAATAGTTCATTCATTCATTTTCCTATAGCTGGAGCAAAGACTGGAGGCTTGGGAGCAGCATTCAAATGTGACGTGCTCGATCAGTCAATATTATGGGAGGGGCAGCTCTGATGAGCAATGGATTCGACTGATCATCAAATACTTCTTGACAGTACCGGTTGAGGTTGGCCCACAATCCATGATGAGCTCGTGAATGGGTGCGGGCACGCATGTAGATATGGGCGTGGACATGTACATGCACATAAGCATGTGCTCAAACATGACCAAATTATATGCACAAGTTAAACCTTTCAGTATAAACACATGTATGTGAGTGCTTTTATTCCATGGATTGATGTGTGCAAGTGACAAAGGGAGAACAGTATAGTGTGTGTATGTGTTTGTGCAAACATGTCTAGATTAATTTGTTTTATGGTTCTTATTCATTTGAATAAATGCCTCAAAATGTACTGTAAACTTTGCAGGCTTTTTTCTCAAAATTGTGGTTCGGTGACAATCATTATATAATGAGCCATATTAATATTTGGAGTAGAAAGACAATATTGATATAATTAGAAAGCCAATAATCTCCTCTTTCCAACAGTGTGTGACACTCAAAATATGTTTTGGGGTCAATGTGGCTAAATGTGAGCAAGTCACAAAGACATCACCTGTGAGAGTTCCATTGTGATGGGAGACATGGCATGGTTTTCCCTAACTGCCTGGGCTACTGGTTCCAGTGAAAAAGCAAAAAGACCCGGGGAGAGCGGGCAGCCCTTCCTAGTCCTTCAGACTAAGACAAAATCGGATGAACCAGGGTGACCAGTTTGGACACGTGAACCATATGTATTAAGGAAGGTCCAAAACCAAAGCATCGGAAAAATTGCGGTTGACGCGCGAGGCCCAGCATCTCTCCTGTTTTTGCAAATTAGATATCTATATCTGTACATATCCCTTACCCACCTTACTAGTTACACTGCTGGCCAGTATGACTAATACCATACTGTCTTTAGATTCAGATTTTATTTGTCATATGCAACAAGTACAATGGGAATTCTTACTCTCTATTTGCTCCACAGCATAAAGGATTAAAGAAGCAAGGTATTTATATACAATAAACTGTCTGCGGTATGTGCAATAACATAAGTACAACTAAGTATAAGTAAATACAAATAAAAACAAGTACACATTCGACAAGTTAAAAATAATTGCACATTATATTGATGCACGAGGGAGCAGTAAAGTGGCTGAGCATGTAGCAGCATTTGAGTCCAGTAATGAGCGGATTAACTTCTTCAGGTGTACTGCCTGTGGGTAGAAACTGTTGTTGTACCGGTTTGTGTTTGATCGTATGCTGCGGTACCGGCGACCGGATCGCAGGGGGGAGAACAGCTGGTGGGTCTAGGGAGTCTGGGATGATGCTGTTTATGTGAGTCATGACCAGCTTCTCCATGCACTTCATGGTGTTACGGCCACCGGGCGATAGTCATTGAGGCCTGTAACCCTGGTCTTCTTGGGTCGTGGCACAATGGTCGTCTCTTTGAAGCTCACTGGAACGACGGCCTGCTGCAGTGATGCATTGAATATGTTGGTGAACACAGGAGCCAGCTGATCCGCACAGGTCTTAAAGGAACATGCCAACATTTTGGGAAATTAGCTTATCATCTTCTCCAGAGAGAGACAAGAAGATAGATACCAGTTTCCTCTCTGTGCATATATATCTTCTTGTCTCTCTCTGGAGAAGAGGATAAGCTAATTTCCCAACATGTTGGCGTGTTCCTTTAAAGACACAGGGTGAAATTCCATCTGGGTCAGCTGTCTTTCCTGCTTTCACTTTCTTGAAAGTTCTGCGGACCTCATACTCCGACAGTTGTAGTATACGTTCCTCTGGTTGGGTGGTCAGTTTGTTGGTTTGTGCAGTGTTCGCTTCCTCAAAGTGAGCAAAAAACGTGTGGAGCTCATCTGATAGGGCAGAGTCGGTGTTGGTGACCCCCCCTGAGCCCCCCTTGTGGCCGGTTATGGTTCTCAGTCCTTGCTATAGATATAGATATAGTATCTACAGATATGTAAAAAGGATTATATGCAGGACATCTACAGACAGATGTGTGTGTACTGTGTATATATATATATATATATATATATATATATATATATATATATATATATATATATATATATATATATATATATATATATATATATATATATATATATATATATATATATATATATATATATATATATATATATATATATATATATATATAGTATATACGGTAATAAAAATACACCTGTATCACACATACTCTGTCCCACTGTAGATTTGTCTTTATATCAGCTTCACAAAAGGATTTATATGATCCTTGAAACAAAATCCTTGGCCCAGCCTTCAGTACTTTAATCTTCCTTACAATTGACACTATATTATGGTCACTAAAACCATTGAAGTAATATAAGAACCATGACGGTATCATTGAATCCATGCTCCTTGAGAGCACTTTGATGTACAACTTTAAAATGACCGTTGCCAAAATTGATTGAGGGCGGTAACTGGAGAAGTCCACTGGGTCCTTTTTAAAATGAGAGGGAAAAAAATTATACCTGTGAGAACAACCCACCTTGAGTGAAAAGTTAATAGTCAAGGAGGATTGAACATACCTAATTTACATTTACATTTAGTAATTTAGCTGACTTTTTTCCAAAGCGACTTACAGATTGTGAACAACAAGTCAGCAGGAAGGGTACATCTCTGGCAGCTAAAGGTCAGTGGCATTGTTTGTCAAATAGTGTCGAACTTGAGTGTTATGATAGGTAGTAGTACAAGTATAGTAGTAGGGTACATAATAGTAAAAATACATTAAGGTGGTTAGTTTTGGCCAGGTTTCAGCTGTCCTGACTGTGGTGAGGAGCTCCACCATTGTGGAGCGAGGACCGAGAATAGCCTGCTTCGCTTTGATGAACCCCCCAGGAGCTCAGATAGGAGTGGGTCTCAGGCGGCCACAAGATGCAGAGCGTAGGGGTCTTGAGGGTGTGTAGTTAGAGACCATTGACGAGGTAGGAGGGATTGTATGCTACAACACAGGGAGCAATTCAGGAGGGATTCTGTCAAGACCGGGAGATTTAGATTTTGGCATCGAGTCAAGAGTATCGTTCTTTTAAATTAATAGGGGCATCTAATTTGGAAGACTGCGAGAGTGGTTTGGTTCAAAGAGCTTATAAACAGCAGCATATCGTGTCTGTCTGTCTGTCTGTCTGTCTGTCTGTCTGTCTGTCTGTCTGTCTGTCTGTCTGTCTGTCTGTCTGTCTGTCTGTCTGTCTGTCTGTCTGTCTGTCTGTCTGTCTGTCTGTCTGTCTACAAACCAGTCCATCTGTTTATCCACTCTTCTCCTCAACCCTCCCTCTCTCTGTCTGTGTCCCAGGCTGAAAGGTGGCTACCGGGCTCTGAACATGGGTTATCCTCACGAGGCCATGGTTGACATGACGGGAGGTGTGACTGAGGTCCTGATTATCTCCTCTCTACCCAGAGACCCACATCACTTCCTGAAGCATCTACTGGCTAAAGGAGCCCTGATCAATTGTGCAAACTGCCAGGTAGAGAAACATCAGATAGATGTTGTAGATAGATGATGTAGTGATGTTGTAGATAGATATATAGATAGATGTTTTATCTAAGAGTAAATTGTGGCATTGTCGACAGCACTCACTTGACAATGAAAACTTGCTGTGTACATTCATGAACCAAGAGGAAGAAATCTATTGTTTAGGTGACCCCATGGCCTTTCCTCTGTGGCCACCATCAGGCCAAACCTTCCATATTCAAATGAGTATCTCCTGACCCTTTTGTCATAGTCACAACATTTGCTATGAATATTCATGATCCCTAGAGGGAGAAACCTGTTGACTTTGGTGACCTTTCCTCTAGCGCCACCATGTGTTATATGTATAGCCTGGGTCTGATGAGACTGGCAACATCGGAAACTCTTGTTTCTGTCATCTACCTGGTGAAATGTTGCATGTGAAAGTAAGGGCAACATGGGGAGGTTGTTGGGCCTTCGAGGAGCTCTGCTCTGTACCAAGTGCATTCTTCTAGCTATTAATGAATTACGTCGTCAGTACTGTATACGTTGTGTTTGGCATTCCAGTCAGTTGCCGATCTGAAGAAACGCACATAATTCCCTTTCATCATCATTGTTGTGGTCCCATCATAACTGAAAGAAATGGATGCATAACAAAATAATTGTATACAGGTCATGTCATAATGTCCTTTCATTTCATCCCCCCCTCTCCTCATTGTATCTTTTGTTTCACCTCTCTCCTCACTATCTTTTGGTTCACCTCCTCTCTCCTCACAATATATATTTTATTTCACCTCCTCTCTTCTCACTATCTTTCATTTCACCCCCTCTCTCCTCCTCACTATATATTTCATTTCACCTCCTCTCTTCTCACTGTATCTTTCATTTCACCTCCCCTCTCCTCGCTGTGTGTGGGTGGATGGTTCTCACAGGGCCCTCTAGAGCAGGCGAATGACCTGGGCATCCTGTTCAGACATGCCTACTCTGTGACCGGGGTAGAGAAGGTAAGTCTACCACACTACTGCACTCACTATTCCAGGATCCAAATACTAACCCATATCCCTGTTGAAGCAGGGCTGGGCCATATTGTCAAAATATAATATCACAATATATATTTCTTGACAGTATAATGATAATTCACCATATTCGTTTCTTCCAGTTAAAATTACAGTGAGTTGTGAGGGTATCCAATTTCAAATCCAAAATCGTTCTAATACTGCTGCAAGGAATTTTACGTTTTCTATACATCTTGGATGAGAGTGTAGTAAAAATCCCTGCCTTTGCGTATACCTTTATATTCAGTATACTCTACCTCTCAGCCCTAAGGTGAATGGGGAAGTTTCACACATTCCAACTATCCCTGACACATGGGGCCCCTCCGGTGCTCTCAGAATGAACGTCTTGAATACAGGACAAACGAGGGAGTTGGTCCACAATAGAACACCGTAGCACACGGATATGGTACAGCATGGTCCTGCATCCCTGTTAAAGGACCATACCGCTCTAAAGAGTTTTAGCTTTACTTATCAGAACACATATTTTACATTACTTCTTTTCCTGAGCAGAATAAAAAAATTTAAAAAAAAAAATATATATATACTAACCTTCTTTACCATCATGTACTTTGCTAAATAAGGAATCTGCCTTGCCTATATTACTACCTACTACGCTAATGTGTCTATATTACTATATGCACTCAAGACTGTAGCACCCAAGTTCAACACTGTTGGTGAACAACGTTACTTACCCTTAGCTGCCACCCTTCCTGCTGACTTGTACGTTTCTTTGGATAAAATTGTCAGACTAAATGTAAATGTAAGCAGAGTTTACTCTTTTAGATATTAAAGTTTTAATAGACTAACTAAACACACAGCCATGTTGCTGTCATTTTGCTGCCCTGGTGGTTGATATTTTCACCATGTGCTGATGTCAGAGTACCTATTTGCCTGGTCTGGTTGTCGTAAGGTTGTAAATATCCGAGTTTACCAACAGGAAATTGTACTGGAATGGCCGACTATCAGCAATGTACCTGAACGCGTTCAATGAACTCATTCATATTTTGGGAGAACGTGAGCTGAACATACTGTATTGCCACTAGATGAACGTAATTGTGAACGCGTTCATTCTCGGCGCTCTATCACAGTATAACTTTGTTCAAAAGTGTGCCAGATTTGCGTGTGTGCGCGTGTTGCACGTGGAGAGAGAGAGACTTGTTACGCGCAACGTGGGCCGCCCCTTCAAGGCAATGGTAGGGGAAACACTGATAAATAATCACAGTGCGACGGAAATGCCAGTATTCTGATTGCTGTCTGGTTCTATAAGAGTTGTGGCAATAATTTTTACAAATAGCTTGCAGCAACGTATTGAAAAAACAACTATAAACATGAAACCATGAACTTTAGTTCAAATTTTATTATTATGAACTATGAACTGAACTAGTTCCATTTAAAAAATTGTGAACTGTGAACTGAACTAGTTCATGTAGAAAGTGAACTTTCCCAACACTGCCGACTATGTGAATACCAGTGGTACTCAGGTTTACAAGTTGTGACTCATCAGTGACCTTTCACCTTTTGTGGTGCAACCACTTACATTTTAAACATGGAGCATCACAAGACATCAGAAAGATGTTGACATGCTGGGATTCATCAGAAATATGATGTTGAGATGCTGGGATTCAGAAATATGATGTTGACATGCTGGGATTCATCAGAAATATGATGTTGACATGCTGAGATTCCTAGAAATTGTCCAAATCACCTGCATCAAGAAAGAAAGGTTGAATTATCTGGATTCTGCTGCCTTGGATCTTGTTGCTCCCGATTTACGCGTCAATGTGGACAGACCTTACGCACCAAGAGTCCGTCTAGATAAAAGAAACAAGGTTCTCTGACATCACAGATTGGGGTGGGGCAGAGTGTAATATAATACCAACCACTAGGGCAGCAAAATGACCATGCGTTTAGTTACTCTTTAGAAATGTGAACATTACAGTGATTCATCTCCTGGTCGTGCTAAGAAAGCTCCTTAGAAAACATGCGTTTCTCTCTGCACATGTACTTATATATTCACCAGTAAGTCACCCAATGGGAGATGGGGGTACGGGACATGCTCAGATTGCGCTGGTGGAGTGTTAGTAGACACATGCGTTATACCCCAGTTCTTTCACAGGATATGATGCAATACGACGGTGGAGTGACATCTCCTCCGTTTACCCTCCTCTGTTTACGTTCTGTAGAGTGTTTCTGGTCCAATGCACACACCGATTTCTTCCATAAGAGACTACTAATTTGCAGTGTTGGCGAAAGTGTAGTATACCAAACTTCAATTAATAGGTTCAACTAAATGTTAACTATTCTCAAAACGTGTCGTTCAGTAGCTCACCAGTAGCTCACCGCGTACCTCGAACGCTATTTCGGCGTCGGGGACAACCGTGCTCGTCACGGATCTGGGGTAGCAAGTTCGACTCCCGGACAAAGCCGTAACTTTCTCAGAGTGTCTTTCCCCCCATCTGTACCCCCATTCAACCTGTTTCTGTCAGTCACACTTGACCAGAGAAAAAAGAGATAAACGCAAAAAGAACCAGCGGAATGGTCAAAGTAAAAAAAAAAAAAAAAAAAAAAAAAAATAGTTTAGGTTTACTTTATTTGTTCAAGTGGGACAGTGTACATTAATAAATATTTTAACAACGTAAATGCACCAAATGTTTGCCAAAAAGGCACATTTCCTTGGTAGTCCTCCTGAAGGTACAGGCTAAAATCCTATGTAAAAAAGAGCAATACAAACAGAATACAAGCAAGATAAATAACATTGCACATATACGACATCCGAACTAAGTTGCAGAAAAGTATCACAATCTGATCTGGAAATATCACACACAGTAGTTAAGTGGAGCAACAAGTGAGTTTAGCTAAAGTGTGGGTGTGTTTGATTTAGGGATTAGGCAGGCAAAGCCTTGCATGGCCTGAGGGTGTGTTTGGAGTGGAGAGGGAGCAGTTGTTGAAGTGGAATCAGGGTTGAAGATATAATTTAACTAGTTTAATAAAAATATTGAAAATATGACGTTGGTCGTATTATCGAAGGCACTAATCATTCCTAGGACATGTTCCATTCCTGCGGTGGAACCGGAGAGGTTAATCATGTGCGTGGTCAAATCTTCATGGTTGATAACAGATTTATTGTTAAAACATTGCTAATCAAATATAATTTAGATTCAGGAGTTCAGTAGAGGTCTTGAGATCAAACACACTTGAGAAGTTATTCTCAACAGATACTTAGTTTAGGGAGTTTAGTGTCATCCATAGCAAATGTCCTGGCTCTGCCTCTGGCCTTGCCTACAGTTCTGGTTGTCTCACTCCAAATCTAAACTAAAGTTCCGTCTCAGTTTTATAGACGTTCCCATCTAAAATGTCCATATTGCCCCACCTTCTGCCATATACCCCACAGCTGACCTTGGTCAGATAAGATGAGTCACGTTGACCTAAGACCCCTGCTTGTATGGTTTCTCTACTGCTCTTGTCACAAGGTGGGGGTGTAATAGGACCCAATAGCAGACAAGTGGAGGCACGCAGCAAGTCCAAGGGTTTTTAATGAAACAAGACTAATAACAGAACAAGGGAACAAAAACTAACAAAAAAAACTCTCAGTGACAACTGGAAGAGGGGAAAAAGGTAAACACAATCACAAACTCTAACTACTAACATCTAACACAGGGAACGTGCAACATTGACAGAGACAATGGACCGACACAGAGAACAGGCAACAAGGAAATACACAGGAACAAACGAGAAACACCTGGGATGATTACAACTGGAGACACCTGGGAGGGGAAACAGACTGACAAAGAACTACAAGAAACAACACAATGAACTACAACTATGGACGACAAGACAAACACCATACACTGGGACAAAAGAAGCAGACTACAGACACTAAACGGAGAACCTAATAACAGACAACTACAAAGACTAAGGGCTAGATCCACAAAGAATGGATTGCACGGAGCAAGTTGCACCCTTACTTACAATTCATTATGAATTGAAAATGGGGGACCCTGATGTAAACAAGACGAAAGTCTTTCTCTGGTCTGCATCCCCTTAACAATTGTGTGTATTGAGCTGTACTGTATTGTACCCATTCTGCAATCTGTTAATAAAACGTTCATTCAATCAATCTGCACGGTGATTGATTGAATGAAAAATTTATTAACAGATTGCAGAATGGGTACAATACAGTACGGTTCAATACACACAATTGTTAAGGGGATGCAGACCAGGGAAAGACTTTCGTCTTGTTTACATCAGGGTCCCCCATTTTCAATTCATAATGAATTGTAAGTAAGGGTGCAACTTGCTCCGTGCAATCCATTCTTTGTGGATCTAGCCCTAAGACTAAACAGATAACCTAATACAAGACACTAGACTAACAGGGGGACATGAAGAGCAAGAGAGAGAAGGGGAGAGAGAGAGAGCAAGAGAGAGAGAAGGGAAAGAACACTAAAGGACAGAAATACAAGGAACAAACATACAGGGACCGGGAGAGGTAGAGCAGGGGAGAACAGTCCATGAACCGGTGGGACGTTACAGCTCTGAAATGCCTCAGAGGAATGCAGAGTTGTAAAATATAACTTGACCCAACAAGCTCACCTTGTCTATGTTATATTAGGTAAATGTATTGTTGTGTTACTACAAGGTTATTTGACAGGGTTTGTCTTGCCTCCAGTGTTCAGGTTTATGCAATTTATCTAAAACATCTTCATCTACCGAAAACATCTTTATTTTTTAGGTTTATCTTTTTTTTATTGGAAGAATTAGTACATTTATACATTTCAGTTATCCAAATTATACAACTTCCATTTCCTTCCCCATTCCTATCCCCTAATCCCACCCATCCCACCCAGTGAGGGCGACGACAAACATACATGTAAAAAAATAAGAAATAAAATAAAAATAAAAATAAAAAATATAGAAATTTAAATAATTAAACAAAAGTACAGATGTGGCAGACAAAGCTACGCAAAGAAAAATAAAATAAAAAAATATATATAATAATATATAATATAAATGATACTCTCCATTTTGGTAGCGTGATTTCCAGATGGTAAAACAAATAAAATGGAAAGTAAATTTAACACCCTTAGCAGACCACCACAATGCCATCTCCCCAGCCATGCGTGGGCTAGCAGTGTCATGAAGGTAGATAGGGGGAGGAGGGGGGTCATGGGGTCCCAAGTTTGGATAGAGTCATTTGGGTGTTGAAATGAGATAGGAAGGGCTGCCATGTTTTGTGGAAGATATCTGTGTGGCCTTGTGTTGTAAATCTGATTTTCTCTATATGTATAAGAGACATGACATCCCTCATCCAGTGTAAGTGTGAAGGGGGAGTGGCTGCCTTCCAGTTGAATAGGATGAGGCGTCTGGCAATGAGTGAGGCAAAGGCCATGGCATTGGATTGCCCAATAGATATTGCAGCGTTTTCCGGTGTCAAACCAAATAGTGCAATAAGAGGGCATGGGTCAATATTCATAAAAAATATGTCTGAGTAAGATTTAAAAATTGAAGTCCAGAAAGGGGCCAGTACTGGACAATGCCAAAACATATGAATAAGTGAGCCAGGGGCTTGGTGGCACCGGTCGCATGTGGGATCCATGCCAGGATTTATCTTCGCCAGTCTAGTCTTTGACCAATATAGACGGTGGAGGAGCTTGAACTGTATCAGTGAATGGCGGGCACATATTGAAGAAGAGTGTATTCGGGCAAGAGCGTTTTCCCATTCTTTGTCTGTAAATTGATGATTTAGATCGGACTCCCAGTTTTGTCTTATAGCCAATACTGAGGAGGGTAGGGATAGGGATATGATGTTATATAGTTTAGATATTGAGCCTTTGATTACAACCTTCACCTCCAAGATGCGATCGATCAAAGTTTTTGGAGGTGTATGGGGGAACTGGTCAAATTTGCTCTTAACAAAATCACGTATCTGTAGATATCTGAAAAAATTTGTTTTTGGTAAGTTAAACTTTAGGGACAGTTGTGTGAAAGACATAAATGAACTGTCTTGGTACAAATCATAAATGTTCAGAATGCCATTCTTAAACCAGTTGCTGAAGGTTTCATCCACCATAGAGGGAGGGAAAAGGAAGTTTTTGTGGACAGGTGACGATGGTGACATGGCGTGGAGACCAAAGTGTTTTCTGAACTGGGACCAGATCCGGAGGGAGTGTTGTACTAAGAGGTTGTTGGTGTACTGGGCGGTTGTGACTGGGAGCGGAGAGCAAACTAAGGATTGCAAGGATGTTCTAGAACAAGATGCCATTTCCATGTCCACCCATGCCGGTACCCACTGACAGAGTCCGTAATGGGAATGACTCCAATAGAGAATGCTGTGAATATTTGCAGCGCAATAGTAGACCAAGAAATTGGGTAGTGCGAAGCCTCCCTGCGATTTAGGCTTCTAGAGGGCCATTTTATTTATTCGGACTGGGCGTTTATTCCAAATAAAATCTGATATTGCCTTGTCGAGGGCTTTGAAAAATGACTTTGGAATGAAGGTTGGAATATTTTGAAATAAGTACAGAAATTTCGGTAATGTGTTCATTTTCACAGTGTTCACTCTGCCAACAAGTGATAAAGGAAGTGATGACCATCTGATAAAATCCTGCTTGGTGCGCTCCAGTAGAGGGGTGAAGTTGGACGCTATGAGATTAGAATGTTTATGTGTTATCGTTATGCCAAGGTAACGGAAGCTGCTTGGGGAAAGCTTGAAGGGGAACCTAGAGGGGGGGATATTTCTAGCTAAAGAGTTTATGGGGAAAAGTACACTCTTGTTTAAGTTTAATTTATAACCCCGAAAACATCTTTATGTCATGAAAACAACTTTGTCATGAAAACACCTTTATGTCATGAAAACATCTTTATGTCATGAAAACATTATCATGAAAACATCTTTATGTCATGAAAACATCTTTATGTCATGAAAACATTATCATGAAAACATCTTTATGTCATGAAAACATCTTTATGTCATGAAAACATTATCATGAAAACATCTTTATCTCATGAAAACATCTTTATATCATGAAAACATCTTTATCTCATGAAAACATCTTTATGTCATGAAAACATCTTTATGTCATGAAAAGATCCTTATCTCATGAAAAAAATTTTACCTCATGAAAACATTATCTCATGAAAACATCTTTATCTCCTCATGAAAACATCGTTATCTCATGAAAACATTATCTCATGAAAACATCTTTATCTCATAAAAACATCTTTATGTCATGAAAAGATCCTTATCTCATGAAAACATTTTTACCTCATGAAAACATTATCTCATGAAAACATCTTTATCTCCTGGGCAGATCCATTGAATCTGCAGATAACACCTAGTTATATATACAAGAGAATCCACAATTAATTAATTCATTAATTAATTCAATCTATCTTTATTTATACACTGAGTAGTTAAACTGATTTACAGTGTCGTCGAGATGTTACATTCACAAGTGTCTGTGTGTTAATAAACACAGAAACATCAGACAATCAGAACAATTAAGAGCACATAAAAAATAAAAAAAAAACAGAGGTAACTATTTTAAAACAATTGCATATTGTGGTGGCCTGATTCATTCATATTATGAATATTACCAAGGAGCAGAACTTACACAGTGATTGGATTTATCCCGCCTAATATCGCTATATCCCAGTGACTCAAAAACAGAATACTAGTATCCTGAATGATGCTGGAATAGGGTATTATGAAAGCCGGCCCTTTAGAACAAGAGAGTTGATTGACAAGTTAATTGCGATGTTTTCTCTCTCTTCCTCCCCTCTCCTCTACCCATCCCTCTCTCCCAGGTGAATTCCAAGTATGGGACAGCGGTTTTGGTGCGTGTACACAACCCCTGGGGTAGGAACGAGTGGAGGGGCCCCTGGAGTGACATGAATGGGTCAGCGCCACCTGCTGCTTACAATGGAAAACAACTGCTCTGAAGTGGAAATGCCTGTACATAGCTTACTCTGTTTGTGTGTTTCTTCCATTTATTAATTATACAATTATACAACCCCCCCTCTCTCGCTCTCTCTCACATTCTCCAGGCCAGAGTGGCATACAGTTAGTGCTGAGGAACAGAAGAGATTGGACAGAGTGAATAAGGAGGATGGGGAGTTCTGGTGAGTACATGTCTAACATGCCCAGACCACATGTTTCACATGACGCATGCACACCAATGGGGATTAAGACTTAGGTTTACGTAGGGATGAACATGATGTAACAGTATGTAAGGAAGTGAAAGGCCCACTCAACCATAATATTACAGTATGTAAGGAAGTGAAAGGCCCACTCAACCATAATATAACAGTATGTAAGGTGTAATAATGTAATGTAAGGCCTAATGTAAGGCCTACATAATGTAATGTAAGGCCTACTCAACCATAACAGTATGTAAGGAAGTGAAAGGCCTACTCAACCATAATATAACAGTATGTAAGGAAGTTAAAGGCCTACTCAACCATAATATAACAGTATGTAAGAAAGTGAAAGGCCTACTCAACCATAATATAACAGTATGTAAGAAAGTGAAAGGCCTACTCAACTAGCAACTCTCGCCCCTTCCGTACCTGCCCCTTGACCCCGAGTATGGTGGCCTGTACACTCTGTCGTATAACGCACACACATTAACTTTTTTTTTTGATCAAATTTTTTTATTA
The DNA here is from genome assembly GCF_963971535.1 of Notolepis coatsorum. NCBI lineage: Eukaryota > Metazoa > Chordata > Actinopteri > Aulopiformes > Paralepididae > Notolepis > Notolepis coatsorum. The sequence continues at coordinate 233,771,707 of NC_140165.1, read as the reverse complement.
TTACTTAACATGAAAACAAGACAACACAATACAATAACCATAATAACAATAGACAGAACTTCACAGGGAGATAACAGAACAATAATAATAAAATAAATAACAATTTATAAAAACAGAGTACAACATTTTAAATTTTAAAGGGGTACTATCTTACAATTGGCCTTTCCCAGTATTCAGTACCGTTTCCCGGCCGTGTGGATTTATGTCTCTAATTCTCATGTTGGCGCACTCTTCCAATTCCCCTCACAACCCTCACCAAACTGAGTCATCTCAAAATGTGCATATCAGTGATGTCAGAGATTTCCAGCTGCATAACAATGTGGCAATTGTCACCAGGCCACACAGTGGTTGGAGCCCAGCCTCAAAACGGCTTAAGATCCTGAGAAAAAAAAAACGCTGCCCCTGAGTACCCGACCAGAAATACAAAACAATGAACCTTTTCGAAAAACAAAAACCTACAGAGTGTTCCATGACTCACAGGAACCGTGCAAAAGTGCCCAAACAGTGAAGAAATAGCAAAATAGCAAAATAGCTCCCCCCAATAAAATTCCCCCAGTTAAGGGCGGCTACATGGCGTATTGGGCAAGGCGCTCGCCACGAATGCGGAGACGCTGGGCTCGCCTGTTCGAGCCCAGCGCTCCACATTGTTTTCAGTTTAGCTGGTCGTCCGTACTAATACACATTGGCCGTATTAGGGGGTGGGAAACTGATGGGTGGGGATCGGGCGTTGTGGACAGCGACTCCTACAGGTCGGTTGGTGCGCCTGCGCAGTAGAATCAGGAAGTGTCGGGGGCAGCGTGAGCCTCCCACGCGTTACTCCTCGCCACTGAGAGATCGAGCTGCGCAGGTGAAAAGATGCGACTGCTGTTACCTCAAGTACCGGAGGGGACTTGTGCTATGTATGACTTAGTCCACATTGCAGCCGGCTTGTGGGAGGCAAGAAACAGCGTTCGTGACAGGGGAGGGTTGAATTGGATGATATGAAATTGGGATGGGAGAAAATATAGAAAATGGGAGAAAAAGTGGACCAAAAAAAAATTCCCCCAGTTAAAGTTAAGAAGGACAAGACAAAAGACAAGACAGACAAGACATTTCCTCCTCCCCCTCCCACGAGACCGCCGGACTCCCCCGAACAAGCACCTCAACCCCGCTCAGCCGCACACGGCGGTCCTGACCTTCTCAGTTAATCACTGTGAGCTTCTCAGGCTCCTTCCATCTCAATGCTATTAGCTTCTTCGCTGCTGTGACGCCCGCTAGGACAACCCTTTTTAGTTGTACGGACGCGGGTAGTGTCGTTATATCGTTCAGGAGTAGCGTAACAGCTGTGAATGGGATAGTTAAGCCACACAAATCTGAAAGTTTGTCCGTTATTGACCTCCAGAAGCGGGCCACTGGTGGGCAATCCCAATACATATGCATATAAGTGCCAGCGGCCCTTTGAGAGCACAAAGTGCACCGAGAGTCGGTTACCAGTCCCATAGCAAATAGCTTCCTAGGTGTAAGATAGGTCCTATGAATATAATTAAAATTAATTTGCTGGTGATTGGGGTTGCGGGAAGACAATGCCACATTTGCCCAAACATCATCCCAGTCAAACTCGGGGTCCAACTCCGGGATATCCACACGCCAGATTGTATCCAATGACAAATTTTTATACGTGGATTGAATTAAGAGCGTATAAAAGTCTGAGACAAACCCTCTGGATGTCGTCCTGTCCACTATGAGCCTGAGGAAGGGGTGTGGTTGCAAAGCTTGAGCCCATGGCACGCCATGCGCCCTCAGCGCTGACCTTAGTTGAAGGTAAAGAAAGAAGGACTCGCCGGGAAGATCATAAAATTCTCTTAAGTCCTGAAACGCCCGAAGGCCGTTCTTATCATAAATATCCTCCAGAGTATGAACTCGCCTCCTTTGCCATTGAGGAATACTAACCGGCTTGTGCCCAACAAGTAGTTGCTGATTATTAAAAATTGGAGAGTCCAGGTGCCATGGGCATTTAACCCCACACGACTTCTGTACATTACGCCACGTTTGGATCACGTGAGTTATGATCGGTCCATACCTCAGTCGGCATTTCGAAATAGGGACAGTGGAGTACACTACATCCTGCAATCTTAGCGGTGAAACCGCCGCCGCTTCTAAGGAGCGCCAAGATACAGCCTCTACAGGGTCTAGCCAGCACATCAGAGGTCTCAGTGAAAAGGACCAGAAATAAAGCTTAAAATCAGGGATTGCGAGGCCCCCATCTTGGCACACACATTAACGTAACACCACAGTCATCGGTAGTAAATCAATGAGATTGTGGACTCTGATGAGGACATGATCGAGGAGGTTTAAGTTAGGTTTACAAAACCTTCACATTTTATTATGTTCTGTTAAATCCTGCAAAGAGGCTAGAGTGAGGAGTCTGATGATGTTTAACATTAGGTTACAATTTAAGCACATTGACTGCCAGCAGCAGGGGGCGCTGATCCCCCTTCAGGTCTTTATTCAATGGATATAGTCTTAGAATGCCAGATTTGCGAGTGCTTAAAATATATCTTATATATTATAGCTATGGGTCAAATCCACCCGGCGATTGTCAATGAGTTGCTTCCAGTCAACATGCACAAAACAGATTGTTTTTTCATCCGTACATTTCCGTTTTATACTGTTTTGAATATGAGTATAGTTTTGGTGATTCTTAGTAATCCCAGGAAAAGACACGATAATAGCGTTTTAGTGGAATACACTTATCCCGTTGTAATTTTTCGCCTGATTATCGAATCTTCCTGAAATCAACGCTAGATTATCATTATTATATCTCCTCGTGCATACATGAAAGCACAACACGGTCCACACAGATAGCTTTGATCGCGGGAGAAAGAAATATCAGATCAACGCAAGGTTTTATATATAGTGTTCTTACCTTTTTTTTTTTATCAAATCTTTTTTTATTTTCAATTTCAAACACGAAACAAACACAACTCACAACACAATAATACATAAAAGACATCCAAGAACATAAACTAACACAACAATGATTAGACAATAAAGTTGTCACAAAGTAAAAGGATAATAAAATAAAATATATACTATAAAAAAGTGCTTACCGAGCCCCCTCCACCTCCAGGCCTGGCAACCGCAAGCCACAACCCCGGAGGACCCACAGCCCGGCCCCCCCGCGAGCCAAAGCACCACGCCTCTTTAGTGCCTCGACCCGCAGAGACCCCGAACCGCGCCCCCCCCCCCCCCCCAACCAGAGCCCACGATCACCAGACCCAGATCAGAAGGGGGTCAGGAAATATACATAGGATCAACATTGAATGAAAAATAATAATTAAAACAAAAATACAAAAAACACCATAACCACCAACATACATGAATATTCGCTCGTTCTCCCCCCCATCCCCCCACCCCCCCCTCTCGCCCCAGGACCCCAACGTGAGACATCCACATAATACCTCATTCAGTACTCAATTTCCAGAGTCATATGCGTTCTTTTAGTTTTTCCACCACAGCCAACCAGACCGCGATATTGGCTTCATTAACACCTATGACACGTGCAGTGGAAATCTCCAAATAAATAACATCAAGATAGGTGAGAATCCATACCTTCGGACATAGCTTATCTGGTTGTATCCAGCGTGAGGCAATCAGCTTTTTGGCAGCCATCAGACCAGCCAAAATGAGTCTCTTTACATGTACAGAGGCCGGCAATTGAGAAACATCATTTAACAATAAAACAGAAGGCAAGGCCAGTATGGAGAGAGAAAATCTCTGATAACTGAGTGGTAACATTTACCCAGAAGATCTCAACCGGAGGGCACTCCCAGTACATATGCATATATGTTCCAATGGCACCGTCTGGACACAAGGTACATCGAGAGTCAGGCCTGAGACCCATTAGGTTAAATCGCCTGGGGGTCAAATAAGTCCTATGAACAAAATTTAGATGAATCTGTTGGTGATCTGGGTTGTGTGATGATAGCCTAATATTTTCCCAGACTGCATCCCAATCAAAATCTATATCCAACTCAGGGATATCCTTTCTCCAAATCGTATCTAAGGCTAGGTCTTTATATGAGGACGTAAGTAAGTGCCGATAAAAGTCAGAGACGAAGCCTCTCGATGTCTCTCTGACATAAAATAATTTGTGAAACCGGTGTCGCTCTAGTGGAGCGTCCCATGGGACTCCATGAGCCTTCAGAGCTGCCCTCATTTGTAAATAAAAGAAAAAGGAGTTTCTGGTGAGATCAAATCCGTTGGATATGTCCTGAAAAGACCGGATACCCGAGTCATTGAAAATATCCCCCAATGTATGTATGCCTTTCCCTTCCCATCTAGGATATCTAATGGGTTGTTGTCCAATAAGGAGCAAATTGTTATTGAATAGTGGGGAATGCGTGTGCCATTTATGGCGGTTAGTGCGTGCTTTCTGGGTGTCACGCCAAATCTGGATCACATGTGTGATCAGAGGGCCAAATCGTAATTTGCATTGCTTAATTGAAATGTTGGTATACACGACATCTTGAAGTCTATGTGGGGACACCATCTCCTCCTCCAATGGACGCCAGGACACAGCCGCTTGAGCGTCAAACCAAGTGATAAGAGGTCTCAGAGAGTAAGCTTGAAAATATCACTTGAAGTCTGGAAATGCTAAACCCCCGTCTAGTTTACTCCTCTGTGCAGTGGATCTCTTTAAGCGTGGGCGTTTGTTATTCCAGATTAATTTATATGCAGCAGAGTGCAGTTTTTGCCAGTAACCAACAGGGGGAGACAACGGTAGCATGGAGCTGATAAAATTTATTCTGGGTAAAACATTCATCTTAATTATTGAGGCGCGGGCCTGTAGTGAGTTCTTTAATTTGGACCATCTGTCAAAATCCTTCGTAATCCTGTCACCCAAGCTGGAGTAGTTATACTTTACTGTCTGGTTAACAGTTGGGAATATTTCAATCCCAAGGCATTTAAAGTGCTCTACCATGAGTATGTTTGCTGGAAGGATGGTTGCCTTCACAGTCTCGTTGAGTGGAAGGAAAGCTGATTTTGGCCAGTTGATCTTAAATCCAGATAGACTACCAAAGTAATCTATTACTTGGAGAAGATAGGGCAGAGAAACGGCTGGGTTCTGCATAAATAGGAGTACATCATCCGCGTATAAGCTGATATGGTGATGTGTGCCCTTAATTGACACAGGGGATATAGCCCGGGATTGTCTTATGTACTGAGCTAGAGGTTCGAGTGAAAGAACAAAGAGTCCTGGGCTAAGAGGACAACCCTTTCTAGAAGAGCGCGAAACAGCGAATAGTGGTGAGCAAAGCTTCCCTGTCAAGATCATGGCAGAGGGATCTGTGTAGAGGACTTTTATCATGTGAATGAAACCCTCGCCCAATCCCATCCTTCCTAGTACTTCCCATAAATATGACCACTCCAATCTGTCAAAGGCCTTCATCGCGTCTAAGGACATGACAGCCGTAGGGGCTGCAACATCCTTACTGGCATCAATCACGTGCAGTAACCGTCTGATATTATCCGTGACCAGTCGGCCTCTTATAAAGCCGGTCTGATCGGGGTTAAACAGAAATGTCATATGCCTTTGAAGTCGGATGGCCAGCACCTTAGCATATAGCTTGAGATCGGCTCAGAGGAGACTTAAGGGTCTATAGCTGCCACATTCGGTGGGGTCCTTATCTTTCTTGAGTAGAACAGATATAGGTGCCATATTGACATCCCTGGAAAAATTGCCCTCCTCGACTGAGTGTAAAATCATTGAAAGTAATAAGGGACCAAGTATATCCCAATACACAGTATAGAGTTCCGGTGGAATGCCGTCCCAACCAGGAGCCTTGCCCCGCTGCATATCAGCAATTGCTTCCCTGAGCTCATCTAGTGTGATAGGTTTGTGGTAGGTTAATTTGACTAAGATAGTCCTCCAGCTTGGCGTGATCAAAGACCACTTCCGACTCGTACAGGTTGGAATAAAACGAGCGAAATGTATCGTTGATTTTGTTGGGGTTGGTGGTTATCTCACCCTGTTGGTTCTTAATGGCAGGGATATCTGCAAATTGATCGCTGCCCCGTATCTTCATAGCCAGTAGGTGACTGGGTCTAGATCCATGAAAGTAGTAGTGTTGTCTTGTTCTGTGCATTTGAAATTCAGATTGTTGTCTTAAAATGTAGTTAATCTCCTTTTTCACCACTTTAATTTGGAGTTCCAGTCGGCTAGAGTATCTTTGCTGCATAGAAGACATCATTGTTTTATGCAGCTCTTCCAATTCTACTAACTTGGAGAGACTTCCCTTGTGGAGATTGGAAGCGAATAGAGTGGTATTACTCCTAATAAACCCCTTAACCGCATTCCACAAAGTTCTGGGGTCCTGTACCGATCCAGCATTAAACTGCAAGAATTCAATGAGCTTCTCCTTAAATTGTAGGTTAAATTCCTCGTTCTTCAGCAGCGTTGAGTTAAAGCGCCATCTAGGGGCACGAGACGTCATTTTGCTGAGTGAACCCTTAAGGAGGATGTATTTGTGGTCTGACAGTGCAATGGGCTTCAAGTCAACGTCAAAGCTATCGAATAGCCTAGGGGAGGAGAAAACATAATCAATTCTGGAGAAAGTTTTATGTCTCGCGGAGAAAAAAGAGTAGTCTTGCGAGGTTGGGTTTAGTAACCGCCACATATCAATAACCCCTGTGTCTTTAGACCAGCCACGTAGGGCCGCGGCAGCTTGCTTTTGATCGTGGGTTACAGCATCTCCGGATTTATCAATCAATGCATCCCACATGGGGTTGAAATCAGCACCCACTATGAATGAGTACTCAGGTAGTTTCAGCATCTCTGTAGTGAGTGCAGTATAAAATTGCGCGTCATACACATTAGGGGCATATGCAGCTATAAGAGCAATTTTCCTGTTAGTGTATTCCATCTTCGCTATAGTGATTCGTCCTTCCGCATCAGACCACACGTCTAATAGTTTAATATTCAACTTCCGCTTAGCCACTATGGCTACTCCCCGGGATTTAGTGCTAAAAGAGGAGGAGCTTATATTATGATAATTATTTTTTGCAAGTTTAGCACTGTCAGCCTTCAAAATATGCGTTTAACTCAGCAAAGCCACATCAACCTCCTGTCTTTTCAACCATGTTAGTACACTTGTGCGTTTATGTTGAAGATTAAGCCCCCCTGAATTCCAGATCAAGATGTTTAAATTAGCCATAGTCCAACCAGGTTGCAGTATGACTGAACGTGATTCCCCCGAAGTAGAGCACCACAACATATACACATCCCCATGCTACGGTCCTGTTGGGCGAGAGCAGACATACAGTAGAACGAGCCAAAAGAAATAAAAAAACTAAAATCCCTGTATCCCCCCCACCCCCCCCTCAAATATCTTGTCCGATGTCGATCAAACATCATTTGGCACTGTGACCGGGTCACAGCAACCAAAACCACATTACATAACTTAACCATTCTAACCAGAATTGTATATTGTAACAAATTAGGAATAGGGGAACCCCCCATCTCTCAACAGAGAGAGTCAATCTATATCTATATAGAGCTCAGTGCATAGAACATTATGCAGACGATAAAGGCACATGAAACATAGTTTGTCCAAACTGAACTTGATTAAAGTGAGGTACTCTTAACACATGTCGAAATAATACCACTGTTTTATCAGTTCGTCCTCCTCCGTTTCATTCGGTAACCCGTATATCCTAACATTACATCTTCTACCACGGTCCTCCAGGTCCGCCGACTTCATCTCACAATCACGTAGTTTGTCCTCCAAGTATAATATTCCCGCAACGTTGGTCTCAGCTACCTCCACGACCGCGGACATACCTCCCTCCGCCATGGCTAATCGTGCGTCTATGGCGGTCACCGTCTCCTGTAGTGCATCTATCCTGCCGGCTAGCTTAGCCATGATAGCATCTGTTTCCTCACGGAATATCGCCCTGATGAGTTCCTTATCCACGTCGTTCAGGGTTCCCATCTTGTTCTGCGTCTGTTTAGACATAATTATAACTTCAAGAAAATCAAATGGTATAAAAAATAAAACGTAATCAGGGTTCATGTGGTTTGGTTGCCGAGCTCCGTAAAATCAGCCAGCCATGCGCTGCGGATCGGAACCGGAAGTCCTTAGTGTTCTTACCTTGTCTCTGATGTAATGCCTAAAGAATCCAATTATCTGATCACCATTCCAGTTATCCACAGCAATCCTGTCCCCGACATTACCGAGCGTTACACATGAACGGGCGGACGGGGTTAGTGTTCCATGCCATCGTTGTAAAGGCCTGCCTTGCCTGAGTATTTAAACCCCGCCCCCACGGCTCAGATCGGCTCAGAAAACACACCAGACCGTTTCCAATGAAGTGCAATAGCTCAGCAAGGCAGTAGAGGGCGGTGTTGACCGTCTGCCAGCTCAGACAGGGTCTGAAGGGTCTGCAGAGGCTGCAGCCATGAATTATGAATGGATATAGCGAATAAACGAAATAACTATCATAAAAACGAGTTTACTCGTTGTTGGCGCTCCACGGTTGGGCGGCAATAACGAGTATACTCGTCTTTGGCGCAGAATGGGTTAAGATTGACTTGTATTGATTAATCAATCATCAATCAATATATTAAAATAATTTGCTTAAAATGTTACTCTGGCCTCTTATTTAACTCTTTATCTACTTGAACGTAATACCTTATCTACTTGAAATGTACTGTAAAAAATGTATATATATATGTGACACAAAAATGCGTTTTTGAATTTTTGGCTGGTAAAAAATCTGCCTGGCTGGTAGTTTTTTAAATCTACCAGCCACATTGGCTGGTAAGCCAACAAGTTAATTTTGTTCCCTGAATAACAGTATGTAAGGAAGTGAATGGCTGATTGGTTTTCTGGCAGATTGGTTCATTTAAATCCTTCCTATCTTGTTCCTCTTGAATATACAACAGTATAATAGTTCAGCCTCTATCCTGTTAGGAATTGTGCATCATAAAATATACAACACTTCTCTGTGTATAATGGCGAAAATATTTGACATCAGTAAGCAAGAATGTCTCTAGTGTGCAACAAGGATGCACTTCCTGCATGCTAGACTCAAGCACTTTGGGGTGGAACAGGCCTTCCATTCTAGCAGGCTGTGGTAAAGACTATGATCAGCTAGGCCTGCCCATTTTGACATTCAACTGGTACAAATGAAGATGATTGGCCTCATTCAATATCCCTCCTACACATCCCCCCATTACAGACTACAGATAATTAGCCTGAAGTTAACTATTGTATAATTTAAAATTGTACATGGTCCCTGTTAAATAAACAATACATTATTATAAATTATTTTATTATTATTATTGTTATTATTGTTATTATTATTATTATTATTAATAATAATAATAATAATAATAATAATAATAATAATAATAATAATAATAATAATAATAATAATAATAATAATAATAATAATAATAATAATAACAATAATAACAATAACAATAATAATAATCATATTTTAGACATATTGGTGAGCTGATCGACTGGTGTACAGACAGCACACTGGTCATGAATACTAGTCAAATCAAAGAGCTGACTATAAGCTGCAACAATCAATCACAATAAATGGTCAGTCTGTAGAAGTGGTAGAATTTTCTTTTATATTTAGGTACTTTCTTGGGTAACACTATGAGCTTCATAGCTAATACATTATATCTTCAAGAAGACTGTGCAATGTTTATATCTCTTAACTGTTTCAGCGCCAAGCACGGAAAAAGTCGGGTTAAGTCGCCATCGCTTGAGTGCCAATCACGAGAAACGAGGGTTTTAATCGTTATTTCTTTTATTCGCTATATCCATTAATTTTTCATCCATCCAGCCTGACGTTATCATTGGGAATGGGTCTGAGCTTGCAAAAGGCCAATACCGACGCCTAACGCTTTGCGGCCGGTATTGCACATAATTGGAAACCCTCTGGCTGGGGCTGTGCATCGATCTAAGAAGTCCGGTCCAGGTTTTCCTTCTCGGGCAAGAGTAACGTTATAACACACGGATTGGGGGACACTGGAGCAGCGTGGATTCATGTGTTTTGGTTGAGAAACGTTGGATCAATAAACGCGATCAATATTTGGAATGGCGATCAGGAATTGGATTAATCTTTTTGCAGTACATCAGATGTGAGGTAAGGACTCTATGTTACCAATCTTGGGTTAATCCGATGTTTCTTTCGTAACGATCACAAGTGTGTGTGTGTGTGTGTGTGTGTGTGTGCGTGCGTGCGTGCGTGCTGTTGGCGCCGACCAAAGCACGGAGGGGCGACTTTTCAGCCCCCGCTTCCGTGCGCGCATGATGAAACATATAATACCGATAATCTAGCGTTTATTTCAGAACCATTCATAAATCAAGCGACAAATGGCACAATTTCTAAGAAAATACATTGAAGCGCCGTTTGCTGGGATTATTGGGATTCGACAGGACAACTATATTTAGATTAGATTAGATTCACTTTATTGTCATTACACAGTACAAGACAGTGCAGCGAGATTTTGTACGTCTAACCAGGATGTGACAATCAACAGTCATTTGCAATATAAAACACATATAAATAAAAACTGTACAGTAAAGTGCAATGGTTAGCACAATGTGAAATGGTGAAAAATATACAATACAAAATACAATACAAAATATAATAAAAAATAATCATTAAAATAAAGTCTACATAAGCTATGGCTATATACACAGGTATACAGTGAGGTGCAGTGGGCTATGTAGAGTTTTGATTCAGAAGTCTGACAGCTGAGGGGAAGAAACTATACGTGGTTCTGTTGGTTCTGCCTGGGAGGCTGCGGTAGCGTGCCCCAGAGCGAGTACCCCGCAGGCGGGTGAACAGTCCATGGTTGGGGTGAGAAGCGTCTTTGATGATATTCCGTGCTCTCCGTGAGCACCGCGTCTCATAGATTGATGAGATGGGGGTGAAGGATTTGGGGTGCTTTTTCAATGTATGTGATGTATAGATTGGGGGGAGATGACCACAGCTAAAACGGTGAGATCGAAATGTGCATGGAAGACGGTGATAGAACAGTGGTCCAGTAGCCAGCAGAATGTTTAGCAGCCAGCCGAATGTTGACATTCCTTGTAAGAACACTGATAGCGAGTGTACTGTAGGCCCAGAGCAGGAGGGAGAGAGGTTCATCTTAATGAAACGTGAAATGTGTGTAAAGGTTAAACGCGGTTGTCATGACAGCGCGGCACATGACAACCAGAAGGCGGGGCCGTCGTTGTTACGACGAAGATCTATAAGTCGAACGGTGTTTCCGGGTGTAAGGCAGACCAAGAGCGAGTAGGACTGAGATCACACAGAAGACACTCTCTCCTCTCATCGAGAGGGGGGGGGGGGGGGGGGGGGAGAATGCCACATCATCATTAGCTTCGGCTACCACGAGGATGGTCTTGGCTAACGACTAGGCCTGACCACTATTGGACTGAAAGGACAATCTGAACATACCGAGATATCATTAGAATAGACTCTTTAAGGACAATACAATCTGTTAACATCTGAGCTGAGGTTTATGTCTATCAAATAAACCACGCTTTTTCTTGTAAGGTATTTCACGTTGTCGAAGTGTCGAATTCTTACGGAGGTGGAGAATTATTATGGTTTGCGGATTGTACTAACGGGGAGAGATAAGGATCTTATCAGCCAGTGTCAGAGACGTCAGGACCATTAAAATGACACAACACAGAGGAATTGGATGGAGAGCCAAACAGACGAAGACGTGATACTGGCCAGTTTGATCAGGATCTAACAGGGGGGAGTGGGGTCTTGGTGATGCGTTGGGCTATTTTCACTACCCTCTGCAGTGATTTCCAGTCCTTAACGGTGCAGTTGCCGTACCAGACTGAGATGCAGGTGGTAAGGATGCTCTCAATCGTACAGCGATAAAAGTTCACTAGCATGCGAGGGGATAGGTGGAGTTTGGCCAACTTCCTCAGGAAAAAGAGGCGCTTGTGGGCCTTCTTGACCAGGGTCGAGGTGTTGGTGGTCCAGGACAGGTCCTCAGAGATGTGGACTCCCAGGAATTTGAAACTACAGACACGCTCAACCTCCTCTCCATTGATGTGGATGGGGCTGTGCGTGCCTGTTTTATTTTTCCTGAAGTCCACCACTATCTCCTTCGTTTTTTTGGTGTTGAGGGCCAGGTTGTTGTTAGCACACCATAGAGCTAGGTACTGGACCTCCTCTCTGTACGCCGACTCATCATTGTTGCTGACTAGTCCCACCACGGTGGTGTCGTCTGCAAACTTGACAATGGTGTTTGAGCCATGCACCGGTTTGCAGTCGTGGGTGAAGAGGGAGTAGAGAAGAGGGCTCAGCACGCAGCCCTGCGGTACACCAGTGCTCAGGATGAGAGTGGAGGACTTGAGGCTGTCCAGTCTGACATGCTGAGGTCTGTCGGTCAAGAAGTCCAGTATCCAGTTGTAGAGGGACGGGTCGATGCCAAGGTCATGGAGCTTGGAGATCAGCTTGGAGGGGATGATGGTGTTAAACGTCGAGCTGAAATCAATGAACAGAAGTTGCACGTACGTGTCCTTCTGGTCCAGATGGAGGAGGGCAGGGTGTAGTGCTGCGGAGATGGTGTCGTCCGTACTCCCGTTCTGGCGGTAGGCAAACTGGTAGGGGTCAAGTGAGGGTGGTAGGCAGGATTTAAGGTGAGCCAGGACTAGCCTCTCGAAGCACTTCATGATGATGGAGGTGAGTGCTACGAGTCGGTAGTCATTGAGGCTCTTTGGGGAGGCGTGTTTAGGGACAGGAATGATGGAGGTGACTTTGAAGCATGTGGGAACTTTTGCCTGGGCCAGGGACAGATTGAAAATCTCAGTCAGGATACGGTATAAAACGGAAAAGTATGTATGAAAAAAGTATCTGTTTTTTGCATGTTGACCGGAAGAAACTCACTGACAATCGACGTGTTTATTAGATCCATAGCTATAATATTTAATGTAGTTTTAGCACTCGCAAACACCGGCATTATCCCATTGAACAGAGCGCTGGCCTTCTTACCACAAGGTAAACAGCGACCTCTAGGCGCGGAATGAGTTAAGAAAGTTGAATACCTTTGCTGTAAATATATTCTATAGTTGGTATACAAAAGTATTGTTGAAAGTGTTATAACGTTTGATTCATTGAAAGAATAATAACAAACTGGCTATCTATCTATCTATCTATCTATCTATCTATCTATCTATCTATCTATCTATCTATCTATCTATCTATCTATCTATCTATCTATCTATCTATCTATCTATCTATCTATCTATCTATCTATCTATCTATCTATCTGATACAACAGCACTGCAGACACAATAAAGTTAATTCATCTCATGAAGTGCCTCTTATTTTCTATTGTCGTTTACTTTTCTCTTTTTTCTAATACTCTCTCTTCTTTTCTCTCTTGCCCCCTCTCTCTCCCCCCCTTCTCTCTCCCTCTGCCTTTCTCTCTCTCTTCATCCCTCCCTCACTCTCTCACTCTGTCTCTTTTCCTCTGTCCATCAGGATGGCGATGCAAGACTTCCGTCAGAACTTTGAGATGATGGAGGTGTGTCACTTCAGTGACACTCTCAGCCCCCCCGGCTCGGGCGTGCGGCCGTGGCACTGCATCACTCACCATGGGACCTGGTCGACCCGCATGTCAGCCGTGGGCGCTCCCAGCGGGGGTGAGAGGAAGCACGCTGATGATGAGACGTGTGGACAGACTTACACTGAGACCAATATTTGTGTGTTATTGTGTGTTCATTGTTGTCTACAGGTGTGTGTGTGTGTGTGTGTGTGTTTTGAATGCTACAATAAGCCATTTCTAACCACCAGAGGGCAGCAAGGACACATAAACGACACAAAGCACCCCCTCCTCCCTGATTGATTGATTGAAAACTTTATTAACAGATTGCAGAATGGGTACAATACAGTACGGCTCAATGCACACAATTGTTAAGAAGGGGATGCAGACCAGAGAAAGACTTTCGTCTTGTTTACATCAGGTCCCCCATTTTCAATTAATCATAACATTTATGACATACACGACATACCGATAAACAGTACTGTTACATCCAGACATTTATGACATACAAGATATACAAATATACAGTACTGTTTAAGAGACTGAGTTTCTAAAAGAGAGTATATACATTTGAGGGGGAGGAAACGGTACATTGGAGGGGGTTGGGGGGGGGGGGGGGGGGGGGGGGGGGGGTTGGACATCTACAGGGGCCAAAATCTGTAAATTCATGGTGTTCTCTCGGGCCAGAAATATTGATCACAACAATTTACTTATATCGACTAGAAATGGGTCTGACATTGAAAGGGTAACTGAATATAAATATCTTGGAATCTGGCTCGATGATACATTTTTGTTTTAACACTTTGAGTGCCACGCCGGGTTTTCCTTTTTACCCCCTGAATGCCACCATCGGCGCCAATGTTAACGTTAATATCGCCTAATATATGTTTTAAATTATGGCTATGTGTCTAATCTGCCCATCGCATTATCAAAGACTATTTTCCAGTCAGTGCTGTCGAGGCAGATTGGTTTTTTATCGCGTCATTTCCGTTTCAGAGCATTTAGAAAAGCCCCCGTTTTCAGATAAAAAACAGCCCATTCTGGACCATTCTATGAAAATCGTCTTTTACTGGAATATTCCACAACGTTGATATTCGTCGGCCTTTTTATGAATCGTTTTCAAATAAACGCTAGATGATCAATATTATACGTGCACGCAAGCACATTCGGGCCGCGCACGGATAATCGCCGCATTGATTTCCTCTCTGACTTTTACAGTGAAACCGAAAGAGCCCATTTCACAAAACAGCTTATAACTTCATCAAAATTTGTCTGATTATCCTAACACTGATAACATAGAGTCCTTACCTGACATCAGATGGTATCCAACTGGTATATTCCAATTCCTGATCACCATTCGAAAAAATCGATAAGTGTATAGATCCAACGCGATACAGTAGAACTCCATGATCAGCGGGGCTCAGAGGATCCAGAATGAACTCTGGTAACCCCGGCTGGATCAGTGGACTGGAAAATGTGGAGTACCGGATTTTTTTCCCCATCCATTTTCATTGAGTCCATTCCAAAATCCCTTATGTCATCTGAAAGACGATAGGGGGCGCTTTTTTCCACATAGAATCTCCGGCGGTGCTCGTGTATACTCGGGTAGGCTCGCGTGATGCAATATGATTTCAGATCGCTAAAAAAAAAAATAATAATAATTCCGAGAAATCTCGTGAGTGGCTTTCAACCACATAAAAATAAACCCGAGATATCTTGTGTGTGGCAGTTAAAGTGTTAATATCATTATAGACAACCTTGCCAGTAAATTGAGGAAAACAATTGGTTTCCTGTACAGGAATAGATCTAGTTTCCCAATGATGTGTAGAAAGAGGGTTATTGAAGCAGTCTTTCTATCTGTCTTGGATTATGGAGACGTGATTTACAGAAATGCTGCCCCTTCGACTCTTAAACCACTAGATTCTGCTCATCATTCTGCTCTTAGATGTATACTGTGACTGGTGACATATGATACACAGACACCACTGCATCTTATATGAGAAAGTGGGTTGGTCTTCTCTGGCAGATATCAACACTGGTATTATTTATTTATCCATAAGGCCATTAACAGGAAATTACCTCCTTATCTCACATCACTACTAGTTTAGAACTCTAGACCCTATGACACCCTCAAAGAATTGGCTTACACTGGAGGTTCCCCATATACAGACCCAACTTGGGAAATGGGGGCTGGCTGGGGTCCATCGGGGCGCATGCGGGAGGCTGGTGTTCGACTCTGGGGGAGGTCTCGGGGGAGGGGGGGGGGGGGGGGGGGGTTTGGTTGGAGCCTATGGCGCCTATGGCAGTTGGGTGCTGGTCTCTTGCGTGTGCTTTTTGGTTGGTTTTCATCGTTTGGGCTCCCTCGGTTCGCTGTCATTTTGGGGGTTCCTTGGGGGGCTCGCTGTGGCTTCTGCAGTGTTTCGGGGTGTCCTGGGGGTCCCGGTGTCGTCTCGGACCGTCCCGGTGCTGCGTGTCTTCTCATTTGACCGCTGTTGTGTCTGTCTGCTTGGGTGTTTGGAATTGTGGCTTCTTTGGCATGTCATTCCTCCATGGAGTTTGGTGGTGGGGGCGTGGGATTTGCTCGTTTCCTCGTGGTGGCGGGGTCGCCGGGACCGGGGGAGATGGGGCGGCCCGCGGGGTGGCATTCCCGTTGCCGTGCATGGCGGTGTGAGTGGCACATGGGCTGTTTATCGGGGGGTGTGTCTTGGATGGGGATTGATGTGTAGGATGTTTGGGGGACTGGCTGTTCCGGGGGGGGGTTCACATGCCTTCGAGCAACATTGTACTTATTGTACTTATTTTATGCCTATTCTTATGTCTGCACGTTTATGTTGGACTACTTTTATTGTCTTTTATACCTATTCTTATGTCTGCAATTTATGCATTGTTTTTATTTTAACTGTGTGCTGATTCTGTTCATTTTATACTAATTAGTAATTGCTGCAGGGCTCTCTTGACTGCAGTCCATGTGTGAAAAGTGCTATATTTATTATTATTATTATTATTATTATTATTATTATTATTATTATTATTATTATTATTATTATTATTATTATTATTATTATTATTATAATAAATATTATTATTATTATTATTATTATTATTATTATTATTATTATTATTATTATTATTATTATTATTATTATTATTATATTGTAAAAAATGTATGCATTGAAATGTTTGTAAAGTCTTGACGACATTGAAAATGAGGGTGAGGGGCGTGGGTTTGCGAAAGGTGAATTGTCCTTTCGAGAATAAATAAAGGTTTGAATTCACCCTGCATGCCAGACAATGAACCAGACAGTGGGGGTTGTTCAGCCCGTATATCTGCGTTTACTGGTAGATAAGAGTCTGTCTATGTCTGTGTAGATTGTTATCATTTAATTTTGTCTCGCCGTGTGTGTTGTGTGTGTGTGTGTGTGTGTGTGTGTGTGTGTGTGTGTGTGTGTGTGTGTGTGTGTGCGCGTGCGTGTGTGTGTGCAGCTCTGGTCTGGCCTAACCCTCAGTTCTTCCTGGACCTGTTGGAGGTGGACGACGACCCATCAGACCCCGAGAAGACGTGCTCCTTTCTGGTGGCTTTGATGCAGAAGCACCAGAGACGCAAGGGGTCCCCCCTGGCTATAGCCGTGCATGTCTTCCAGGTGTGTTTCCTGGTGCTGGACTACTGTACTAGTGAGGTACCGGTGACTACTGTACTGGTGACTGCTGTACTAGTGAGGTACTGGTGACTACTGTACTAGTGAGGTACTGGTGACTGCTGTACTAGTGAGGTACTGGTGACTGCTGTACTAGTGAGGTACTGGTGACTGCTGTACTAGTGAGGTACTGGTGACTGCTGTACTAGTGAGGTACTGGTGACTGCTGTACTAGTGAGGTACTGTTGACTGCTGTACTAGTGAGGTACTGGTGACTGCTGTACTAGTGAGGTACTGGTGACTGCTGTACTAGTGAGGTACTGGCGACTGCTGTACTAGTGATGTACTGTTGACTGCTGTACTAGTGAGGTACTGGTGACTGCTGTACTAGTGAGGTACTGGTGACTGCTGTACTAGTGAGGTACTGGTGACTGCTGTACTAGTGAGGTACTGGTGACTGCTGTACTAGTGAGGTACTGGTGACTGCTGTACTAGTGAGGTACTGGTGACTGCTGTACTAGTGAGGTACTGTTGACTGCTGTACTAGTGAGGTACCGGTGACTACTGTACTAGTGAGGTACTGTTGACTGCTGTACTAGTGAGGTACCGGTGACTGCTGTACTAGTGAGGTACTGGTGACTACTAGGGATGTCCCGATCACGTTTTTTTGCTCCCGATCCGATCCCGATCATGTAATTTTGAGTATCTACCGATACCGATCTTTCCCGATCCGATAAAAAAAATTATTTTTAATTATTATAATTTTTTTAACTTTTTTTTTATTCAACAAACAAGACCATGTTCACATCTTAAACTCATACTGAGGCCTTAGTTTTGGTTTTAAATTGCATATCATCATTCATTTATTTATTGTCACACAGAGCAGAAGAATTTTGCCAAAACAAACCAATAGTATCCAGCTGCAGAACGGCACCAGCCACACTCTCAGACCCAAACGCATTTCCTTTGATTTAATTATACATCAAATGATTTATGTCAAGGATTGCAATGCCTCGCTTGAATGAAGTTAACTTTTCACCTGGATAACGTCAACATTCAGGGTGAATGTAATGTGAGAAATTGGGATAAATTATTATTATTATTATTTTTTTTTTGGGTCTGAGAGAGTGGCTGGTTGCCGTTCTGCAGCTGGGTACTATTTGTTTGTTTGGGCAAAATTCTTCTGCTCTGTGTGACAATAAATAAATGAATGATGATATGCAATTTAAAACCAAAACTAAGGCCTCACTATGAGTTTAAGACGTGAACATGGTCATGTTTGTTGAATAAAAAAAAAAAGTAAAAAAAAAGAAAATCCCGATTATTATTATTATTTTTTTGTCGATCCCGATCTTCGGAAAATCACGTGATCGACCCCGATCACATGATCGGATCGGGACATCCCTACTGGTGACTACTGTACTAGTGAGGTACCAGTGACTACTGTACTAGTGAGGTACTGGTGACTGCTGTACTAGTGAGGTACCGGTGACTGCCGGTAGTGTTCCTACTTCCAGAGAGAAAACATCTCTTGAACTTGAAATCTTCCTTATTTAAATATTTTATTATCCCAAAAGGCATGTGATTCCATTAACTATGCTGTTATTGCTGTAGAATTGCTCAATGGAGGAATGAATGATGACCCCCACCCCCGCTGGGAACACAATCACTAAGGCTACGTTCACACTGCAGGCAAAAGTGACCAAGATCACATTTTATTTTGCTGTGACTCAGATCTGTTTTTTTCATAATAGTGAAACAAATCACATGGAATCTGATCTTTTCAATTCTGATTTGGGCCACTTTCATATGTCTTTCATAGATCAGATACAGGTCTGCTTTCTTTTAATTAGCCGGCCTCCACTGCATTCAACTTATAAATCAAACCATAAAATGTGACTTTAGTGTCATCCAAGTTCACGCCCATCATCATTATTGTTCATTTGTGTATGCAGGTCACACTGGGATCTGATATTGGTCATATTTAAAAAAAGAAGATCTGAGCAATAATTCATCATTGAGCACTAAAGCTTGTGCGTGTGAATGCAGCCTAGGGTTGAAGCTTTCCCTCTCTATGCCTTGTCTACATGCTTTTGCCATTCAGCAGCGGCCCAGTGTCATATTAAATATGGATCGGCATGAAATATGGATCGTTTCCATATATAAAACTTTCTTTCCCATTTTCAAACAACCAGAATACGGAGCAATCACATAAAACCAAATTGCTGTATTGGCCGCAATATAAATCGATGTATTTTCCCACAAATTACACCCAAAAAAGTGAGTTTGTCTTTGCGCTCTAGAGTTTTGATCCAGGTTCAACTTTCAACGGATCCCTCTCGATGTCTGAGCCCACTACGACCTTCAAAAGACAGT
This sequence comes from Notolepis coatsorum, assembly GCF_963971535.1. NCBI lineage: Eukaryota > Metazoa > Chordata > Actinopteri > Aulopiformes > Paralepididae > Notolepis > Notolepis coatsorum. Next base: position 233,752,117 of record NC_140165.1, on the reverse strand, counting down.
CATGTTAATGACGATCCAGCATCATTTTCAGAGAGCTTAAAGTTGGCCCAGATAACCAAGGACTGATGGAGAATAATTCAATGTTTAGGCCTATCTTAACTAAGCCTTAAGATTAAATGGGTTTGAATGAGGTCACCAGTGATGTCATCAGGGACATTGAATCCTTTACGTTGTGTTAATTACAGCTCAATGAAATGATAAGGTAGCAGTCCCTATAAGACAAGGTATTGCTATTTTTTACCCCTACATCATTTCATGGAGCTGTAATTCACACAACACAGTTAAACTAAATTAACATGTGCAGAACTATTTAGAGTTTCTGGATGTGTGTGAGATGATGTGCAGCATTGTTTTTTGGTGAAGAGCCCCTTTAACACTTTCAGAGCCAGCCGTGTTTTCCTTTTTACCCCCTTGAATGCCCAGCACCACTTCAATGTTAACGTTAATATCGCCTAATCTATGTTTTAAATTATGGCCTGTGTGTCTAATCTGCCCGTCGCATTATCAATGACCCATTTCCAGTCAACATTGTCGAAGCGGATTGTTTTTTTATCGGTTCATTTCCGTTTTATATCATTTTGAAAAGCCCTCGTTTTCACGGAAAAAATAAGAGATTCCATGATAATCGCCCTGTACTGGAATATTCTAAAACGTTGTAATTTTTTGGCCTATTTATGAATAGTTTTCAAATAGACGCTAGATTATCGATAGTATATGTGTACGTGTGCACGCTGGTGCCGCGCGCTGAAAATCGATTCTCTCAGTTCCTGATCGCTTTTACAGTCAAACAGCCATATCACATTATAGGGGGAAAGCTTATATCTCCGTGAAAACGGGTCTGATTATCCTAAGACTGGTAAAATAGATTCCTTACCTGAGATCAGATGGTATCCAAATGGATTATTCCAATTCCTGATCGCCATTCCGAAAATCGATCCTTTTATTGATCCACCACGTATACTGTAAAACACATAATCCCCGCTGCTCTGAGGGTCCAGAATGAAGCTGATCGACTCCGGTCACATGCGTGAGAAGTAAAATATGGAGTCCGGGTTTTTTTTTCTCATGCCTTTTCATTGAGTCCAATCCAAAAGGGTAAATTACCATCTGGGAGACAATAGGGGTCGCTTTTTTCACATCTGAGCGCCTGGGGTGGCTGATTTACCAACGGTAGACTCGGTTGATGAAATATGAATTCAGATCGCTAATAAAAAAAAATAACGATTTCTCGTTATGGGCATTCAACCCGCGGGGGGTAAACCCGAGAACACTCGGGTTGGGCAATCAAAGTGTTAAGGCCTATTCAAGTTCAGTGATTACTATAATGGATCACGGTTTATGTGGGTTTTATTTCATTCTAGTGTGCTTTGGATGTATTTTTGGTTTTCTCTGGTGAGCTGTCAATCACCAGACACCACTTAATTGCCATGCAGCATGGCAGGTGTGTGGGCTTGATTGCCACCTGATTGGTGTCTTCTTCTTCTTCTTCTTCTTCTTCTTCTTCTTCTTCTTCTTCTTCTTCTTCTTCTTCTTGTAAATTTCCGGCAGTGTAGTGGCGTATTACTGCCCTCCTCAGTTCGTATACTACGCTAGTAGTACGGTTACAAGTTCTCTTCTTCTTCTTCTTCTTTACCGCCATCTACTGGAATCCTTTATCCCCTACATTGTCCATTTCCCCCCTTCCCCACCCTGAATGACAGCTACTGCTGCTCCTCCCTGACTGATAAACAAAACAATACACAGCCCTACCCTCACGACCCTATCCAACCTAATAATAAATCTAAACCTAAAACCTAACCACAACAAAGCACCATCATGAGTTCTGACTCTGGCCTTCTTGGTTACCTACAATCCCCTTATTTAACTCACCAATCACTTCCTCCCACCTCAGACCCTCCATACCCAAGTGCAAAATTGCCACTTTAACTACCAACTTGATCCTTTCCGTTCTACTCTTAACCAAAGCTGTCGCGGCAACCACTCCTGCCACAAAGGCCACAATATAAAATGTCTCCTCCCACACCCCCTTTTTTATTTTTTTTATATATTTTATTTTTTATCTTTCCCCCCCCCCCCCTTTTTCCTCAGATTTTCTCCCATCCCAATGTTAGTCATTATGCCAATCCCCAATCCCCTTCCTGGTCGCTGCGCACTTACCCCCCACAGTCGGTCTGGGAGAGTGGAGGCTACCACGTGCTTCCTCCGACACACGTCCAGCCAATCAACCGCTTCTTTTCACCTGGCAGCGCGGATTCTCACTGAGAGGGCGTAGCGTGTGGAAGGATCACACTATCCCACTTAGATCCTATCTGCGCTTAGCAGGCGCCCCGACCGAACTGTAGGAGTCGCTGTTTACAACGACCCGGACCCACCCCGCCAGCTTCTCCCACCCTCTAATACTGCCAATTGTATTAGTGTGAACGGCCAGCCAAGCTGGTGACAATCCCACAACCTCTTTTTAACCTCCTGCACCACCCTCTCCGCCAAATGCCCTTCCCCAACCCCCTGTCCCTTACCTTGATCTCCCTGACCTACCACCCTAGCCGCCTCCGCATACGACATCTTTCCTTCCCTTCTCACTCTGAACCACTACCTCCCTCTTCATCACCTCACAACCCCTAAACGCTACACTATGCCCCCCACCACAGCTACAACACTTCGGCCCCACTCCCTCTCCACACTTCCCATAATCATGTTCCCCGCCACACCTCGCACACCTCAGCTTCCTCCTACACGCAATGGCTATATGGCCAAACTCCTGGCACCTATAGCATCTCAGCGGATTCTGAACAAACTCCCTAACCCTGATCGCCATATACCCTACAAACACCTCTTTAGGAACAACCTCACCCTCAAACTGAATAACTACCGTCTCCGACTCTATCCTATCTGCTCCCCTCTTCATCCTTTCTGCACTCCTAACGTTCCTATTACGCCCGTTACTCTTCAAATCCCCTACCAGCTGCTCTACACTAACCTTGATTGGAATCCCAGTAATTACCCCCTTGCAACCACCATCCCTTTTCTCCCCTACTCTCACTACTCTATAGACCTTCACTTTGCCAATGCTCCTCACTGTCCTTGCCTTCTCTACCTGCTCTAAACTCACACACCCTATAAACAAGTTCCCATCCCCCAACACCCTTCCGTACCTCACCTCTCCTAACTGCGCTTTAATGAGTTTCGACAGCTGACCCGGCTCTATATTCCTAACTCCCTCTTCTCCCTCAAATCGCACCACTACATTCAACCCTTCTACAAAACCCTTTCCTCTACCCTCATCCTCTGACCCACTCAAGCTATCTCCCCTCTCTTTCTTCCTCTTACTCCCCTTCCCCTCACTTTCCCTACTCTTCTTCTCCACCTTTGTCCACCCTTCTCCCCCACTCTCCTCCCCACTACACTCCATACTGTCCCCACCCGTCCCCTTCCCTTTGTCATGGCCATTCTCATCCCTATCGCTGTCGATCTCGCCCAACTCACACCATTTACTACCATCATGATCCTCCCAATACCCTGGACAGCCGCTCACAGGCCGGGGCCACCAATCGCGAGGGCTGTTCCCGATCTTCCATAACTACACTGTTTGCCTTCCACCACCGCTTACTACTCCCCAACCTGTCCTCGATGCACAGTTCCGACGGAGGCAGACGCCGCCACATGGCGCACCTCTTCAAATCCTCCCTCCCACATGAACATGCCATACTTTCCAAACATTCAACCACTGCACGAGCTCTCCCCGCAGCACAGTCTGTCGCTCCCTTTCTGCCTGCGTCCCTGATTGGTGTCAGGTGTGCAGTGCCTTTAAGTAGGCTTGGTTGACTGTGTTCGGAATCGGATGCTTGTCCATTTCATGTTTCTCCCAAGCTCATGCTTCTAGGGTGTTCTAGCTTTTATTTTTTATTTATTTTATTCTTGTGTTTTCCCCCACCCTCTCTCATCGCTCAGAGATTCCAGTGGTTACCCCTCTGGGGTAACTTTAAGATTCCCCTTTTTGTGTGTCTGCGTGTGTGTCCTACACCCCCCCCCAATCCTGACAGATTACAGTATGTGTATGTATGCTACGTGTGTATATTAAGTGTGGGCTCTGTGTGTGTTTCTCCCCAGGCCCCCAGGAAGGGCAAATCCCTGACCTCCCTGGACCTGAGTCTGCTCCGGCCTGTCCTCTGCACTCCTGGTTACGCCCAACGGCGGGAGGTCGTGCTTCGCGGTCACCTGGCGCCTGGTCATTATGTCATAATTGCCTCAAAAGCCCAGACCAATGAGGAGGGAGAGTTCATCCTGAGGGTGTTGACAGAGAAGGGCAACGCCGCCAGGTGAGCGGTGGATCAGCCTCAAGGCTGTTAGCAAATAATATGTTGACGGGTTCAGGTTCAAGCCTCTTAGCAAATAACATGTTGACGGGTTCAGGTTCAAGCCTCTTAGAAATAACATGTTGACAGGTTCAGGCTCAAGCCTCTTAGAAATAACATGTTGACAGGTTCAGGCTCAAGCCTCTTAGAAATAACATGTTGACAAGTTCAGCCTCAAGCCTGTTAGCAAATAACATGTTGACAGGTTCAGGCTCAAGCCTGTTAGCAAATAACATGTTGACAGGTTCAGGCTCAAGCCTGTTAGCAAATAACATGTTGACAGGTTCAGGTTCAAGCCTCTTAGCAAATAACATGTTGACAGGTTCAGGTTCAAGCCTGTTAGCAAATAACATGTTGACAGGTTCAGGCTCAAGCCTGTTAGCAAATAACATGTTGACAGGTTCAGGCTCAAGCCTGTTAGCAAATAACATGTTGACAGGTTCAGGCTCAAGCCTGTTAGCAAATAACATGTTGACAGGTTCAGGCTCAAGCCAAGACGACAGACTTTAAAAGAAGGAAGGGTCACAGTGCCAAGTGTGGATTGACATTGAGTTGAATGGGATCAGCCAACTCCTCTTTTAAACGGGTTATTACCTCGGATGTCAGAATCATCTGCGATTTGTTGCATTGATAACTAGCTAACATTTGATATATTGGTTGATTGGTTCCTCAGATAGCTTGAATGTTAATACAGGCTTCAATATAACTGGAACCAAAGTCTGACACCAAGCAGAGCATAGAACGCTGGTATTCTGACATGATGACCCTTCCTTCTTTTATAGTTTCCTTGCCAGACACCAGGATATAGTGAAGTGTATTTATTAGGAAGGCAAGAGTTAGAGAGTGGTACAGGTGCCTGGAGATATCAGTACAGGTGCCTTGAGACTGGCTGTCTGGTGTGGACGCACTAGGAGAGAACATCCGTTGCCTGTGTGGGCAAGCAAGGCCGTGGTTGATCTCCAGAGCCCCGGGAGTCCGAGGCCATGAGCGGGGGAAGCTCACTCGCCATAGAGGGCCAACACACTCTCAGCCTGATGCTGACGAGCAGGAGGCCAGGGGGAAAGGTGCGAGTTTAGGTGGTAAGAGTCAGACACACTCCGGCTGCTGGCAGCGGTCCCTGCCCACAGTTGTGGAGCCTGATGGCCACTGGCACGAAGGACTGGCCGGATGGAGTCAGGCTCCTTGATGTTTCGACGAAGACTAGTGGGAAAGGCAGGGCTTTTAACAAGATGATGCAGGCGTGTAGAAATAGAATGGAGCTTCGTAGATATGATGTTTAGTGAGTGGGAATGGGGGAGAACTTGTCTATGAATGAATGATCATTGCATCTATATAGTGCTTTTCTAGACACTCAAAGTGCTTTACAATGTAGGGTGGAAATGGCCTCCTTTGCCACCACTGTGTAGCACCAAACCTTGAGCTATGCAGGCTCAATGGCCGCCATACACTGGCACCAGGCACACATCACACTACACAGTGGCTGAAAGGCTCAGGAGACAGGGATTGATATCAGCCAATTGCGGGAGGAGGCATAATTAGGTGGCCTTGATGTCAGACCGGATTGGGAACTTGGCCAGGAATGTGGGGGACTAGCATTCTATGTTAAGAGGGGCACGGTGTGATCGAGTGGTGTTTCAGGTTTGTGCACCCTCGGGTGCGGGAACACGATTGACAGGAGAGACGCAGAGCGCATTTAAAGCGGCCAGTGTGTCGTGCATAGAAGGGCTGCATAATGATGTCTTTAGTTACGCCCCTCCTCCCGAAACTATGTTCATCTAACTCCTGTTGCCTCTGCGGGAGGAGTCACTTATCAATATTCATGTAGTTTCATGGCTTCCAGTCGTATTTAAAGAAAAGCAGTTTGGATATTATGTACATAGCTGGAGGATAGAGAAACATGCATGGCTAGTGAGAGGGCTTAGGACATAAAGCTTCACTCGGGCTAAAGCTTCACTACGCCGTTTTGGAAAGGACATTTTAACCGTGAAAGTTGAAGTTGAAAATATCTATGATAATGTGTATGAAAATGTTCCAAGAAGAAGCATAAAGTTGGAATTCTTTGCCTTAGCCTCCCGCCTTAACATTTGTGTTGTGAAGGGCCAGATTAAACCGAATATATATATTTATTTATATATATATATTTAATTGTATTTGTATATTCTCTAATATTCCCTGATATCCCTTGTATATTCCTTGTACAATATGCATTGAATATCCATTCTAGCCTACTGAACATCCCATAATAGTCTCCATTCTACTATTGGTCGAGACCTTGGTGCCAGGCTGCCATACCCCCAGACCCAGTTCAAACGTACCGCTCAACATGTACGAACAAGTCCTAGTTCCGCGTAGGAATCTGGCTACCGCACCACTAATGGGACTATTTGTTCATAGTGCGTATATATACTGCGCTACTAAAGTAGGACTTCCTTTTCAGTCCAGTTTCTTACCCTCCAATAGAGTTACAGACGTAAAGCCTCCCCGCGACGCCACGTGTGGGAGTAAGGCCAAGTTCGCCTACCATCGGTATTGAGACATCGTGTATATTAATATTTGAATAGTCATATTTGGCACTATATCGTCGAGTTGGACGTAGTCTATTAAGCTAATAATAGTCTGTTAATATATAGTGCTTCGTGCGGTGAGAATACTACCGTAGTCAGTACCCCATCGTTTCGGGCAGAGAACTGGCTGCTTATCCAGGGTGGTTGACCCCACGTGAAGCTGCACCCGAGGAGCCCCAGAGCCGACGAGCGAGTGGACCTGTATACCGGATTATTCTACCGACGACAGCCCGCCTTCCCAGGCACGGATTATGCTTTGTATACGTTGATTATTCCATGGATAAAGACCCCCGACACTGCCGTGTGTTGGAACCCCCCCCCCTGGAGAGGACGCAAGGTGAGGAGACGCTCTGCAAGACGAGGTCGCTTCACGTCTCTCCTCCGTGGACCGGAGGACGCCGGCCCACAAAGAGTCCATCTGCTTTCATCTGTGGTCCAAGGATCGCCGGCGCATTGAACGGCACTACAGTGGGTTCACCTGGGATACCCTTGGCCGGATGAGGCAGCCGGATTCTACCCCCCCCCCCCTTCCTACTCCTGTCGGCTTACAAGCGACCGGATTAACCCCCCTAGTGTATCCAGTATATAATCATTAAAGTATCATTGCTGTTATTCCTTAAACTATTCCAGGTCGTATATGTACCACCTGCGCCTTCAGAGATTGGACATTCTCTATTGATATACCGACGAATACTCTTGCCATAAAAGTGCATACTAATTCCCATTCATAAATGTGATTGATTTGATTAAGTGCTTGCTCTACACACCATCGCTGTGTAGAAATAAAGACCTATTTCTAATTCGTACATTTGTGTTGGATCCGTTTCATCTACGTGACAGTGTTCATCATAATATATTTATGCCGAGTACTGGGTGGCCGAATATTAAGTACAAAGGTAGTGGTAGTAAGTATCATATCTAGTAATACAGTCAGGGAATTGTACCCCTCAGTTACAATTGGTCCTTCGAGCCGGAGGGTAATTAGTGTAATATTAATATAGTGTTATTAATATTGAAATGGCCTATGATGAACACTCCACGAAACGATCCTCCTAACCAACGCCCGCAGCGCGAACGACGGCTCCCTCAGTACTTAGAGGCTTACGCTGTCAGTCAACAACCTAGTCTTCTACTAACAGTAAACGCGGTAAAACTAGAAAGTAAAAGTATGTCTAACCCCAACGCCCAGACTACCCCGACCATAGAGGCCCCTACGGGTTCTAATGTAACTGACCAAGTTCACGGTGGGGACCAGTGGGAACCAGACATGACTTCACACCCCGCCAGTACTGAAGAAGTAGTCCCCGATGAGTCCCGGGAGGAATACAACGCTACCGAGAGAGAACTCGGCACGGAAGAAGACGGGGAGAGCACCGTGGAGATAGAGCTCCAAGGCTCCGCAAGGAGTACCCCGAGGGAAGGCTCCCCTATACAACCGCCTTCTCCCAGCGAGGCAGAGAGGACCCTACAGCAGGCCTTCCTCATCAGCCTGAACGCCGCTGCTGAACGCGACCGACTGCAGATCCAGCAGCGGAGCGAAGAAGAGCATATACGTCTAGAAATAAGACGCATTCAGAGGGAAGAGAATGTGGCCCGAGACCGAGCAGACAGCCAGCGAGCAGCTGCTGGTGCTCTACGGGACGCAGAGCGCGACAGACAGCAAGCGCAACTAATAGAACAGCTGATCAGATGGACAACACCCTCTCCCTCCGCCAGAGGCTCCAGGAACTCGTCTAGACACACCTCCAGGGCGGCATCCCCTAGCCGAGTAAACAACCCTGAACTTGACCAACAGACGAGGTCTATACCCCCCACAGACCACCTCCCCCCACCGGTCCAAGCGAGACCTAGCAACCGGGAAGGAGCAGCATATCCTGTGGAGAGGCTAAACCAGAGACTACAAGCACTGGATGACCTAACTGAAGACGAAGAGGAAGAGGAGGAGAACCACGCCCGACGACAGCACAGTACTCTACGGTACAGCCCAGGCTATACTCCCGCGGAGCTGCGCTACAGACCCCCGACTCTATACACGGGTGAGCACGACGCACGACCCGCACCGAGGAACAGCACCTGGACAAGCGGGCCATGGTACACTGCCGGTACCAGCCCATACCAAGGAGCGGGAGGAGACTCGCCTAGGAGGCCTCTCCCCCAACGCTCGCCGATGTATCCACAGTCAGCGTCATACATTGGCACGCCTATGGTACCCGACTTCACCCAAGAGAACCGGGCCCAGTATACAGAACTCCGCATGTGTCTGGAGACCATGTTGGTGGATGTATTGGATGAACGCCACAAATACGCCATCCTACTGAAGCACTTAAAGGTACCCCGCGCACATAATATAGCGCTCGCCTACGCGACTTCCACCACCCCATACACAGCAGCGCTGGTAGCATTGGACCAGAGGTATGGGCGCATATGGGATTACGTGATCCAGGAGATCCGACACATCGACCGCTTACTAGGGATGGGAATTGATAGGATTTTATCGATACGATTCCATTATCGATTCTGCTTATCGATTCGATTCTTTATCGATTCTCTTATCGATACCTGATCAATTTATAATTTAAATAAATAAATTGGAAATGCAACAGAACTAAGCTGGTTAGAATAACAACATGCAACTTGACATTTCTGATTGTCATTTATTGTTGAGCCCCCATGTCAGGGGCGACAGTGGCTCGGGAGGTAGAGCAGTCGTCTGGCAATCCGGAGGTTCCCGGTTCGATTCCCGCTCCTCCCGGGCAGCGTGTCGATGTGTCCTTGAGCAAGACACTTAACCCCTAACTGCTCCCGATGAGCAGGTTGGCACCTTGCATGGTTGCCTGCGCCGTCGTTGTTTCAAGTTTCAAGTTTCTTTAATAGTTGTCATACAGAAGTACAGAATACTTTTATACAAAATACTTCTTACTGTTGCGCTCCAGAGACTGTGCAAGACAAGATAAGTATGAAATAAAATAACATAGTAAAATTAGAAGTAAAAAAATGAGGTCACAGTGTTCAGTTTAGACATATGTACAATGTTTGATGCAGAATAGACATAGTTACCATACAATATACAATACTGTGCAGTGTACTAATATACAATACTATATAGTGCAAGGCAGAAATGGAGAAATGGGACGAGGTGCAATTTAGGTACAATTCACAGTAGGTGTACGAGTTGTAGTGCAAATCCTTTATCAATAAATATAAAGTGTAGTTGTGAGAATGTGTGAGTGATTGGGTAAAATGTAAGGAACAAATTGTAAAGCGCTTTGGATAAAAGCGCTATATAAAAAAGCAGCCATTTACCATGTCAGAAAAATACAATAAATAAAACATTAACTATAGCCTACACTTAAATAAAATAATGTATTTGAGATTCTCTTAAAATGTATTTATTTTTTTATTCTTAAACTAATTTAATCTATTGAATAACAGTCGTTATTCCTCTTGACTTCTGTCTCACACACACACACACAGACACACAGAGCTCCCTCCCCGGGCCCCTGTCCTGTAGGTATTGGCTTGTGTTGCTACACGGACACATTTGTATGTTGCACCATGGTACTTCCTGTCTGACGGACTCAGAGTAGAGACTTAGTAAATAAACAATCCGGCTCTTATTATATGTGAACTAAAGAGTACAATGTTTACACAACAGTCCCCACCCGCTGTTTTATTGTATTTGTACCTGTACTATCCGCTGTCAGCTGTTTATCTCTCTTTGTGAGCTTGATTAAATAGCGTTAGCTCACGTTAGCTAGCGATAGCTCCGCGGCTAATTTTAGCTCACCCTAAACTAAATCAATGACCATGTTCTAAAGCATTCAAGTAGTTTTCACTGCACATAGAAGTAGCCAAACAGCGGGAGCATTTCGGGAGCATATGACCAAAAGCCAGGCAATTTCGAGCCCTTAAGGAATCAAATAGAGTCTGCCATGGCTACATGCTAACGCGCGCAACTGTAGGAAAAACCTGGCAGCGATAAGGGAATCGAAAGTCACAGGAGCCACACGGTTCCAGGCATCGGCCAATTAGGAACCGGTTCCCAACGGGAACCGGTTTTCGATTCCCATCCCTACCGCTTACCCCCAGCAATAGACAATCGAGCACTGGACGACCTGTCCATCAGAGTGCAGTCCCTGGTAGGGATGTTGGGAGCGCAGAGAGAGAAGGGGAGGCATGAACTTTACGCCAACTCAAATGTGGAAAGGATCTTGGAGAAGCTGCCGCCCGCTCGACAGGAGCGTTTTAGGCGGCAGAGAGATCACCGAGACCCGAATGGCCCCGAACCGAACCTCCTCGATCTAGTAGACTTCCTGGCGAGAGAAGTCAGCAGCCTACGGCTAGATACATTCGGACGGAGCACCCCTGGCTCCAGAGAAGGAACCAGACGACTAAATGATGGAAGAAGATCGGTGACTGTGATGCACCAATCGGAGTCAGTACCGAGCAGCAGGAGCCACAGTACCCCCTCCAGAACGGAGAAGTGGAAGATAGTGTGCCCCTACTGTGAGAAAGAACACTGGCTAGCGCAATGTGACTCCTTCCCCAAGCTGAACGCGGAGGAAGCAAGTCAATGGATAAAGTCCAACAAGCGCTGTTTTCGCTGTGCGCGCTCACACATGGCAGCCGAATGCCGCTTAAAGAAAAGGTGCACCAAGTGCGATGGAGCCCATCTGGACATACTTCACGACAGTAACAGACGGCGCCCTTCACCCGCACCATCCAGCAGCAAAGCGAGCGTCATGTACATCGATCCCGCCAGCAGCAGTGGAGCCCGAGTACTCCTAAAAGTAGTGCGTGTGACACTAAGCTACCAGAATAAAGTCCTGGACACTTACGCCGTCCTCGATGACGGGTCCGAGAAGACCCTTCTGCTCGCCTCCGCTGCGGCCCAGCTAGGGCTGCGGGGAAGCGAAACCCAAATGACAATTCGGACAATAAGACGAGATTTGAAGACGATAAAGGGCGAGAATGTCTCATTCTCTATCGCAGCAAGCGGCCAGCCTGAGCGACGGTACCAGATTACAGACGCTTTCACCAGCCAAGAAATAGGACTGTCGCGGTACACATACCCCGTCGCCAAGCTGATGGAGAAATATGTACATCTGCGCAAGTTACCGATCCCGCTCATAGACAATGCTATGCCGACCCTGTTGATAGGCTCCGACCATGCAGACCTCATTGTCCCGATAGACCGGGTTCATACCGGACCCCGAGGCTGTCCTGCAGCAGTCGAGACCCGTTTGGGATGGACTCTCCAAGGCCCGCTCGCCAAATCTCTCAACCGAAGTACAGCCACTAGATGTCTCCACTCCCGAGTCACGGAGGGAGAAACCGCACTCCTGCAACACGTAGAGCGGCTATGGACCTTGGAACAAATGCCCTTTAAGAACGGAAGGAAAGACATTCGCTCTAAAGATGACATTTACGCCATTCACCTCCTCGAGACAGGGACCAAGAGAGTCCCGGTCAACGGCGTGTTGAGATACGCCACGCCACTCCTGCGGCGAGAAGGAATGCCTACTTTCCACGCCAAGACAGACGCCACAGAACGGTACCTGCTGAACACGGAGCGGCGCTTAGCCAAGAACCCCGCCCAAGAGAGTGTATACCGCGCTGAGATTGAGAAGCTCATCACAGCGGGACACGTCACAAAGATGGACATTAAAGAGGCTGACCAGACCACTGAATCGTGGTACGTGCCTCACCACAAGGTCCATCACAACGGTAAAGACCGCATAGTATTTAACTGCAGCTACCAGATCGGATCCCAAAATCTGAATAAAGAGTTACTGCCCGGTCCCACACTCGGCCCCTCCCTACTCGGCGTTCTACTCCGCTTCCGCCAGGAAAAGGTGGCCATCAGCGGGGACATTAAAGGAATGTTCCTGCAGGTGAGATTAGTAGAGGAGGACAAGCCCCTGTTACGGTTCCTATGGAGAGAGAAGCCAGGAGATGAGCACCCAGCCATCTACCAATGGGAAGTCCTCCCCTTCGGAACGACGTGCAGCCCCTGCTGTGCTACATTTGCACTACAGAAACATGTAGCAGAGGACCCAGCAGCGGACGAAGAGGTCCGACACAGCGTAAAGAACAGCTTCTACGTAGACAACTGTCTACAAAGCCTTTCAACCCAGGAAGAAGCCGAGGCTCTCCTGATTAAACTCCGCGCCTCATTGATCAAAGGCGGCTTTGATCTCAGGCAGTGGGCCAGCAGCGATCCGCAAGTACTGCGCAGCCTCTCCTCCGAGGACAAGGCAGCCAGCAGCGAGACCTGGATGGCTACAATCCCGGGAGAAGCCCAGGAGATGACCCTGGGATTGGTGTGGCGATTCAAAACAGATTCGCTTCACTACAGACACAAGCCCCTGACTACGGAGCAGGGAAGGCCGGCGGCGGCGCCGACCACCAGACGGAGTGTGTACACAACACTCGCCCGACAATATGACCCGCTAGGATGTATTCTACCGTACACCACCAGGGCAAAAATGATTGTACGAGCATTGTGGGACAAGGACCAGGGCTGGGACGACCCCATTCCCGCACACCTTGCATCCACCTGGAGAGAGTGGGAGATGGAGCTCCACTCACTCCCAGGCGTTAATATGCGCCGAAGCTACTTCCCACCCACGGTGAGGCCAGAGACATGTAAAATGGACTTACACGTCTTCAGTGACGCCTCAGAGGTCGCATACGGATCAGTAGCCTACTTGCGGGCCCAAGAAAAGGGGGGAGAGATCTACACAGCATTTGTCCTCGCCCGCTCGAGAATAGCCCCACGCAAGCAACAATCTATCCCACGCCTAGAGCTCTGCGCAGCCCTAGCCGGAGCGCACCTAGCCACGCTCATCCAACGTGAGCTCACCATACCGGTGTCTAGAACAATCCTGTGGTCAGATTCCACGACAGTACTCGCCTGGATCAAATCGGACTCATGCAAGTACAAAGTCTTCGTGGGAGTCAGAGTCACCGAGATTCAAGACTTAACCGAAGAGTTAACCGGAGAAACAGAGTGGCGCTACGTTGATACAAAACAGAACCCAGCTGACGTCATCACCCGGGGGATGCCCCTGGATGACCTCACCCCAGGGTTCGAAATTAACGGGGGCTCGGGGCAAAATGCCCTTGAAAATGGACAAAATGCCCCCGAATATCAGTTAAGGGGGGCAGAAAATGCCCCCGACAGTTTACTAATTATATATATAATTATATATATGATCTACAGTGCGAGCATTTCCCTTGTATTTGGCCCTAATAATATGTGTGTGTGCGCCACCCGGAAAAATCATTTACTCGAGACGAGTGACGATTACAAAACAGCTCCGCTGTTATAATAGTCCCACATTACACAAGGCGCATAAACGTCCAATCACAGTAGCGCCCGAAAACAAAGTCACGGTACCGGCTTAGGCAAGTTATACATTCAGAATCAGACAACGCAAAAAAATCAGCCAGCCATGAAGCCCATTCATTTTTATTTTGAGCAAAAGAGAGACGAGGAGAAAGAGAGGAATCCGGCTGACATGGCTTTTGAAGTGATATTCGCACGTGTTTTTGCGGGTCCAGTCCCCACGGTATGTTGACAGAATTCGCAAAACACCTTATCGACTGAAGCATAAAAGTCATTAGGATACTGCTCTGCTCTGAATTTAGGGCTTAGTGGGGAATTTCTTCCGACGTTAACGTTAACGACGCACCGAAGCAGCTAGACCATTTCTCCGTGTTGTGTGTAACACGCAGCGGTCCCCGCCTCCTCCCACCTTGCAACAAACGTTCCACCCAAAAACGGAATTTCTATTTCATAATGAATTAAATAATTGTATAAAGAATTTTCAATGTTCTGTCATCTAATAATATATTCCATTACCTTTCCTATCTGTATCAAAGTCAAAATGTTGGTATCATAACAACACTACAACATACAAAAGCAGCTTGACAACCGATATCCTTTGCGTTTGATTGATTGAAAACTTTATTAACAGATTGCAGAATGGGTACAATACAGTACAGCTCAATACACACAAGTTAAGGGGATGCAGACCAGAGAAAGACTTTCGTCTTGTTTACATCAGGGTCCCCCATTTTCAATTCATAGTGTGCACACGCACAGTATAATAATGCATGAGATAAATAGTTAATAAACTCTGTGTTACTTGAACAATTTTCACTGTGCTCCTAAATTTCTTTGTGTGCTCCTAAATTTTTATTTAGATTTTATTTATTAACATTTTATTTAGGAGCACATGTGCTCCTTGGGAAAAAGGTTAGCGTAGAGCCCTATATATGGAGACATTAACATTACATTATCAAACATAGGGACGAAGACTGTAAAAAAAAGTGTCAACAATGTTTTATAATCCTTATGTTAATTTTCATCATAAAAATTCAGTGCCCCCGAAATACAAAAAAAAGCCCCCGAAAATCAATTAAGGGGGGCAAAAAAAGCCCTTGAAAAAAAATGTTAATTTCTAACCCTGCCTCACCCGTCGCAATGTCTACAGTGACGGCCCAGCATTCCTAAAGCTCCCGGAAGGAGAGTGGCCCACGCCTATCCCGAGGGAAGCCAGTCAGGAGGAGGCTGAGAATAAGAAGCCTGTGTTCTGTGGATTGAGCACTGTTATCTCCGCAGACCCCAACACACTCCTGATGGGGCGGCTAGATCCTGCATTACCCCAGACAATGTACCGGCCTGAAGAAGCGAACGGCCGACGAATGTGGAGGTACAGTCAAGTATTAGCCGACAAGTTTTGGAGCAGTTTCCTACTGCACTACCTACCGTCTCTACAGACCCGCCAGAAGTGGGTAAAGGAGAGAGACAATTTGACAGAAGGAACAGTCGTCATGATTATTGATCAATCACTGCCCAGAGCTATGTGGCCGGCCGGCCGCGTAAGCAAAGTGATCACCGGTGCCGACGGCAAGGTCCGAGCAGCTGAAGTGCTCGTCCAGGGTCGCACTTACACCCGTCCCGTGGCGAGGCTCATAGAACTGCCCCGACTCCCAGACACAATCGATGATGACCATGACCCTATAACCCTATGACTTTGTGAAGTTGACTGACCCCTACAGCAAACCCTTATTGATTAAATAGACAACGCGATTAATCTGTCTCTGTTTAACTGATTAGGTCTGGGACCAATCAGGGGGTGGCTGTTGTGAAGGGCCAGATTAAACCGAATATATATATTTATTTATATATATATATTTAATTGTATTTGTATATTCTCTAATATTCCCTGATATCCCTTGTATATTCCTTGTACAATATGCATTGAATATCCATTCTAGCCTACTGAACATCCCATAATAGTCTCCATTCTACTATTGGTCGAGACCTTGGTGCCAGGCTGCCATACCCCCAGACCCAGTTCAAACGTACCGCTCAACATGTACGAACAAGTCCTAGTTCCGCGTAGGAATCTGGCTACCGCACCACTAATGGGACTATTTGTTCATAGTGCGTATATATACTGCGCTACTAAAGTAGGACTTCCTTTTCAGTCCAGTTTCTTACCCTCCAATAGAGTTACAGACGTAAAGCCTCCCCGCGACGCCACGTGTGGGAGTAAGGCCAAGTTCGCCTACCATCGGTATTGAGACATCGTGTATATTAATATTTGAATAGTCATATTTGGCACTATATCGTCGAGTTGGACGTAGTCTATTAAGCTAATAATAGTCTGTTAATATATAGTGCTTCGTGCGGTGAGAATACTACCGTAGTCAGTACCCCATCGTTTCGGGCAGAGAACTGGCTGCTTATCCAGGGTGGTTGACCCCACGTGAAGCTGCACCCGAGGAGCCCCAGAGCCGACGAGCGAGTGGACCTGTATACCGGATTATTCTACCGACGACAGCCCGCCTTCCCAGGCACGGATTATGCTTTGTATACGTTGATTATTCCATGGATAAAGACCCCCGACACTGCCGTGTGATGGAACCCCCCCCCCCCTGGAGAGGACGCAAGGTGAGGAGACGCTCTGCAAGACGAGGTCGCTTCACGTCTCTCCTCCGTGGACCGGAGGACGCCGGCCCACAAAGAGTCCATCTGCTTTCATCTGTGGTCCAAGGATCGCCGGCGCATTGCACGGCACTACAGTGGGTTCACCTGGGATACCCTTGGCCGGATGAGGCAGCCGGATTCTACCCCCCCCCCCTTCCTACTCCTGTCGGCTTACAAGCGACCGGATTAACCCCCCTAGTGTATCCAGTATATAATCATTAAAGTATCATTGCTGTTATTCCTTAAACTATTCCAGGTCGTATATGTACCACCTGCGCCTTCAGAGATTGGACATTCTCTATTGATATACCGACGAATACTCTTGCCATAAAAGTGCATACTAATTCCCATTCATAAATGTGATTGATTTGATTAAGTGCTTGCTCTACACACCATCGCTGTGTAGAAATAAAGACCTATTTCTAATTCGTACATTTGTGTTGGATCCGTTTCATCTACGTGACAGTGTTCATCATAATATATTTATGCCGAGTACTGGGTGGCCGAATATTAAGTACAAAGGTAGTGGTAGTAAGTATCATATCTAGTAATACAGTCAGGGAATTGTACCCCTCAGTTACAATTTGTAATACAAAGACGCATTTCTACGACTGTTTTTTCACGTTAAACTGTACGTCTTTAAATGTTTCCCTCTTTTTAAATTGCGACTAAAAGGAAATTCTAAACACCCTCCGACCCACAACGACATGTGCAGGTTTAACCCTCTCACTACCACACTACAAAGGGTTAACCATTTCACTACCACACTACAACGGGTTAACGCTTTCACTACCATACTACAGAAGGTTAACCTTTCACTACCACACCACAAAGGGTTAACCCTTTCACTACCACACTACAAAGGGTTAATCCTTTCACTACCACACTACAGAAGGTTAACCTTTCACTACCACACTACAGATGGTTAACCGGAAATGGTTAACCTTCTATAGTGTGGTAGCGAAAGGGTTAAGTAACGTTGGGTGTATTGCCAACGAGCCATTGCAATTACGAAGTGTAAAACGTGCATGTGATCATCTGACCGTGCTTTCATGCTGTCTTCCTTCCAGTCCAGCTGAGCAGCCTGCGAGCGATGACCCCGCCATGGTAGCAGAGGTATGGAACGCGGCCTAGTTGGGGAAATTCACTTGTGTATTTCTGAAGTTCCTGAGAAATCACTGGGTGTGTAGGGCTAGGGAATATATCGGTAAGGGATTCGGTAGGTGGCCCAAGTGCAGGACAAAGGCAGGAGGCAGATGAACTTGGCTGTATTTAATGATGCAGTAGGCAGGCTGGTCGCAAGATAACAGAAGGGAAGACTTAACTAACTACACTGATGGTTCAGACGGGTAACGGAGCTATAAACACTAACAGGAGGAAAATCTTAGGGACGAGAGTATATGACCAGATAAAGACTGACTGGGGGAGTTGACATGAATACAGTGTGCAAGGGGCAATAAGGAAAAAGGGGCAACAGCTGGGGTTGAAGACAGACACAGCTGTGGGATCTACTGGACCTGCAGGAGAGGAGAGAAACACTAAGAGGAGACAGAGGCAGAGAGACACTAGGAGGAGACAGAGAAACACTAGGAGGAGACAGAGACAGAGAAACACTAGGAGGAGACAGAGACAGAGAAACACTAGGAGGAGACAGAGAGACACTAGGAGGAGACAGAGACAGAGAGACACTAGGAGGAGACAGAGACAGAGAAACACTAGGAGGAGACAGAGACAGAGAGACACTAGGAGGAGACAGAGACAGAGAAACACTAGGAGGAGACAGAGACAGAGAGACACTAGGAGGAGACAGAGAGACACTAGAAGGAGACAGAGAGACACTAGGGGGAGATGGAGACAGATAAACACTAGGAAGAGACAGAGAAACACTAGGAAGAGACAGAGAAACACTAGGAAGAGACAGAGAAACACTAGGGGGAGACAGAGACAGAGAAACACTAGGAAGAGACAGAGAAACACTAGGAAGAGACAGAGAAACACTAGGAAGAGACAGAGAAACACTAGGAGGAGACGGAGACGCAAGGAGGAGACAGACAGAGAAACACTAGGGGGAGACGGAGACAGAGAGACACTAGGAGGAGACAGAGAAACACTAGGAGGAGACGGAGACGCAAGGAGGAGACAGACAGAGAAACACTAGGAGGAGACAGAGACACTAGGAGGAGACAGAGAAACACTAGGAGGAGACAGAGAAACACTAGGAGGAGACAGAGACGCAAGGAGGAGACAGAGACACACTAGGAGGAGACAGAGAAACACTAGGAGGAGACGGAGAAACACTAGGAGGAGACGGAGAAACACTAGGAAGAGACAGAGAAACACTAGGAAGAGACAGAGAAACACTAGGAAGAGACAGAGAAACACTAGGAAGAGACAGAGAAACACTAGGAGGAGACAGACACACTAGGAGGAGACAGAGAAACACTAGGAGGAGACGGAGAAACACTAGGAGGAGACAGAGACACACTAGGAGGAAATGGAGAGACACTAGGAGGAGACAGAGAGACACTAGGAGGAGACAGAGAGACACTAGGAGGAGACAGAGACACACTAGGAGGAAACGGAGAGACACTAGGAGGAGACAGAGAGACACTAGGAGGAGACAGAGACACACTAGGAGGAAACGGAGAGACACTAGGAGGAGACAGAGAGACACTAGGAGGAGACAGAGACACACTAGGAGGAGACAGAGAAACACTAGGAGGAGACAGAGAGACACTAGGAGGAGACAGAGAAACACTAGGAGGAGACAGAGACACACTAGGAGGAGACAGAGAAACACTAGGAGGAGACAGAGACACACTAGGAGGAGACAGAGAAACACTAGGAGGAGACAGAGAAACACTAGGAGGAGACAGAGAAACACTAGGAGGAGACAGAGAAACACTAGGAGGAGACAGACAGAGAAACAGGCTGGAACACTTATCGGTTATTGTTTTTCTTTGTTGTCGAATTGTGAGATTTTCTTATGTTGTGAATAGTAATACACAATTAAAATAATATATATTTTAAAGTGAATATAAAATCAGATATCAGATAACATTTCAAAATTCTAAATATTTGAGAAGATGAATTGAAATGTATTTATTTTATTTTGATACTGTGTCACACTTCCCACATCATCCTCCAATATGATGAACATCAATTGGAATGTCTAACATGATTTTCCATACCCAAGCAGTTGTGATATTGTCCATATCGTTATCAAGAAGGGTCCATCTGAATATTAACAGGTCGATTTTCAGAAGAATTTAGAGCGGAACATGGGTGTAGACGGACCGACACGCCCTCTGTGAGGCACAAATGCACCCCAATGACCCATTCACGTTTGTAGTTTACCCATTATTGTAGTTTACTGCGTGCGCCATTCAACAGGTAGACCTTGTTAACTCAACTAAACATGCTATGGTTATAACAGAAGGTTGTGTGTGCACGGCCAAAACATGTATTGATTGAACACGTTTTCAACCCTTATCCCGTCAACAATTGTTAGAAAAAATATATATACAACATTTTCTCTAATAAGATAACATGTTCAGTCTGTTCACCTCACTCCAATATTTTTTTTATTGCAGCAAAATGGGATTGTCAAACTAAATTATAAAAAAAGGAATAGATTATAAAATTATTTTAATGTTTTTTTATATGGATACTTGGCGTCAGTGTATCGATATAATAAATTATGCTGTGTGAATTCCCCCCCACCCCTAATAGACAGTAAGAAGGTTATGTCGTTTCATTGGTTGGCTACAGGGCACACACTCGATAGGTTACGTTCTTTTGAAAATAGATTCACAAAACCTAGTGTCGGTTGGACACAGCTTTATGCTACACCCGCGTTCGGTTGAAAATCTACCTGTTAATTGTTTTCCGTATCACCCAGCCCTATGGGTCACATGACCATGTGAGGTGCTGTTTGACCAATCAGGTAAACTGGACTCTGCAGTCGCTTTAGCTACCTTCTGAATATGGGCCATAATAGCAATGCTTCTCAAAGTGGGAGTACTGATCTGGCGTCAGCTTCAGTCTGTTAGATCACAAAGGTCATGGAGACAAGTGGTCCTGGTGGTCACTGACTCCAGATCAGCACTCTTACCACTAGGGAGCAGAGTCCCTTAATTTTACACCGTAATAGACCCTTAAAATAACCATATTATTAAATCAGAATCCAGGTTAACCCTTTCACTACCACACTACCAAAGGGTTAACCCTTTCACTGCGACAATACAGAAGGTTAACCCTTTCACTGCCATGCGACAAAGGGTTAACCCTTTCACAACCACACTACAGAAGGTTAACCTTTCACTACCACACTACAGACCACACTACAGACGGTTAGCCGTCTGTAGTGTGGTAGTGAAAGGGTTAAGAAAGAAATTAAATCAAAATTAAAGCTGCACTATGCAGTTTCTGGGATTTGTTTGCAGAGCTTGCAAAAAACATTTACTGTAATTCTTAGCATTTCTTAGAATAATCTTATATTATCATAAAGAAAATAATTTTGAGGCACTGTGAACCAAACGTAAGCCCAGAATATGCTTGTTAACAATATGTATCACTGTACATATTCATATTACAACTCTGTACATACATCTGATTAGCACTACACTCGGTAGTACTAATCTATATATTTTATACCCAGTTCAATCACCTGTACATTGTATATTACTATTGCACTTTACTGTTACATTTACACTCTGGTTGGATGCCAAACTTATTTACGTTGTACTGTATTTGTGCTGTGTAATGACAATACATTTGAATCTAATCGTAATTTAGAATATACCTTAAAAATATTAGTGCACTTTTTTTTTTTATCCACTTTTTCTCCCATTTTCTATATTTTCTCCCATCCCAATTTCGTATCACCCAATTCAACCCTCCCCTGTCACGAATGCTGTTTCTTGCCTCCCACAAGCCGGCTGCAATGTGGACTAAGTCATACATAGCACAATTCCCTCCGGTACTTGAGGTAACAGCAGTCGCATCTTTTCACCTGCGCAGCTCGATCTCTCAGTGTCGAGGAGTAACGCGTGGGAGGCTCACGCTGCCCCCGACACTTCCTGATTCTACTGCGCAGGCGCACCAACCGACCTGTAGGAGTCGCTGTCCACAACGCCCGATCCCCACCCATCAGTTTCCCACCCCCTAATACTGCCAATGTGTATTAGTATGAACGACCAGCTAAACTGAAAGCAATGTGGAGCGCTGGGCTCGAACAGGCAAGCCCGGCGTCTCCGTCATTCGTGGCGAGCGCCTTGCCCACTACACCACGTAGCCGCCCTATATTAGTGCACCTTTACGTAGAATTGTGCATGGTCCAAGTCAAATGAAGGGGAAAAACCCATGGATTTTACCCATAAATTAAACACCTTAATTTACCCTGACATTGCTGATTATGGTGTTTAACCCCTGACTGAAATTAAGGCATGTTTAATGGGTCTGCAATGTTTTAGGTACCCCTTGATTTCTATAACGGGCGGGGTGTGTGCATTGTGTGCTTTTAAATTGCTGAACTGAACTTGACCAATACACAGGATGTGACTCTGCCTTTTGCTATTAAACCAGGGTGAGGGACCACATAGAAGCCAGGTTTGGAGGGTAGAGGTAAGGGGAGAGAGGCCATATTAATGTGGGCCCCTCCCATCACTGTTACATTTTTCTTGAATTAAACTAAATCTATACTAAAAGATCAACTCTCAATTGAACTCAATCTGTAGACGTAGAGCATGTCACTAACGCCATCAGGGTTAGCGGTTTAGGGTGTTTGTCCTGGTCGTTGCATTAGCGACTCCTACGGGTTGGTTGATAGTGCGAACCTCAGCGTGTTTAGTTTAGTTTAGTTTATTAGGATCCCCAATTAGCAACAGCATTGCAGTAGCTATTCTTCCTGGGGTCCACAAAAAAAAACATTGTGTAATAACTGTACATAATACTTAGATCATAACATGACATTACAAATAAACAGGACAAAGGACTACACGCACAAGACGATATACAATAATCCAATATACAATAATCAATTATGTGAAATAGCTAACTTAACTGTACACAACTATACAGTATGCCCACACATTTGTTCATACATGCCTAATTTAACAGCTAACTAAATTAATGTTGATACATAATGATGTTGTTGCAATACATAGTCCCAATACAGTATTTGAGTATTTTACTTCATAATTGTAACTCACATTTTAAAAGCTTAAAAAATAAAACATGTATTTCAATAGTTTCTACATCTGTTCAAATATCCAACATGCTGTTTTAATACAATTTTAAATAGTATTTTACTGTTTTCTTGTGTGATGCGTCTAGTGATATGTGTTACATGTGGTATAGTCTACACACCCTCCCTAGACTGACAGAGGGTAGCGCAACGACCAGGACCGTGACACATAAGGGGAATTGGCATAACAATTTATCTAGAAAAATCTATAAAAAAAGATTTTTCATGCATTTAAAAATGCATGCAAGCATGCTACTGTCAGTCAGGTGCTTTGATTAAACGCGTCTACCAAATGGCATGATTGTTAAACTAAACTAAATCAAACTAAACTACAATTAGCCCATCTATCGATGTTTGTGTTCAAACTGGCTCAGGAGGTAGAGCGGTCGTCTGGTAATCAGAAGGTTCCAGGTTCGATTCCGGCTCCTCCCAGTAGCGTGTCAAAATGTCCTTGAACAGGACACTTGACCCCTAACTGCTCCCGATGAGCAGGTTGGCACCTTGCATGGTCGCCTCCGCCGTCGGTGTGTGAATGTGTGAGTGAATGGGTGAATGT
Organism: Notolepis coatsorum; assembly: GCF_963971535.1. NCBI lineage: Eukaryota > Metazoa > Chordata > Actinopteri > Aulopiformes > Paralepididae > Notolepis > Notolepis coatsorum. Next base: position 233,728,395 of record NC_140165.1, on the reverse strand, counting down.
GAGGCATACTGTATGAATGCAGTCCATTAACATTCCTGGATAACAGGTGAATGTGTTCCTCTCACAGCCTTCTTTTCCACATCTGGCTGCCCTCCCTTCTCCAGAATCTGCCAAACGCCTGTTCAAGAAACACTGCAACAAGGTGAGATTTACCTACACAGAACTGTGGAGAAGCACTGAGACTTCGCAGACGGAGACGTTTTGACTATTCTTCTTTTCGTGTCCATATACAAAGCTTAATGGGTCTGCAATGTTTTAGGTACCCCTTGATTTCTATAACGGGCGGGGTGTGTGCATTGTGTGCTTTTAAATTGCTGAACTGAACTTGACCAATACACAGGATGTGACTCTGCCTTTTGCTATTAAACCAGGGTGAGGGACCACATAGAAGCCAGGTTTGGAGGGTAGAGGTAAGGGGAGAGAGGCCATATTAATGTGGGCCCCTCCCATCACTGTTACATTTTTCTTGAATTAAACTAAATCTATACTAAGCTTATACAAAGTCCAGCCAGTGCTTGGTACATTGCTGTCCCTTGATGTTGTAGAGTGCTAGGTCCTTTGCTGTGCAGAGTCCACCTAACAGGACATCGAAGGAAGTGATCCATGGTCTGGGGTTCTGTGCCACAGTCTCATGTGGTTGGGCCACTAAGATAACCCCATCGTTTAAGGTGGACTATGCAGTTTCGGGGGAGGGGATTTGTTCATATTTGCATAAACTGCAATTAGTGTACAAAACATATTTACTACACATGTAATCCTTAGAATGATTGTATTTGAGGTCATCATACATCAAAGCAAAACCATTTTGAGACACCATGAACCAAACGTAAGCCTTCTTTGAATGTTTGTGAAACAAAATTTTGTAAAATCCCTGCCATTGTAAACAAATGTAGCAGCAACTTTTCTGGCAGATTTCTATCTTCAGTGTTCCAGGGAAAACACACCATATCGTTTTTCTTTTCAATTTGTTGAGTTTCACATTTCTCTCCCCTTTAACTCATTCAGCACCAGAGGGCGCTGTTTACTGTGTAGTTGAAAGGCCAACGCTTTAAAGTATAGGAATACGTGGCGGTGTTTGCAGGGCTAAAACTGTATTATATATTATAGCTATGGATATAATAATATTGCCCATTTGACATCACCTATCTATCGTTCAATATGAGGAAAAGAAAAAAAATGTCATCCATACATTCCCGTTTTATACCGTGGTGAATATGACTATAGTTTTAGAATAATCCTGTCTAATCCCAGAAAACGACGCTATGCAGCAATACGTGCAATTCATTAAAAACGTTGTCATTTGTCGCCTGTACACGCTACTATTTTGAAATCACATCTATATTATCGGTATTATGTTTCATCATGAATGCATGAAATGGGGGGGGGGGGTAGTTTTTTTATGCTTTGATCGTCACCAACGGAATACGTTACACAGTACATTACACACACGCGATCGCAATGAAGGAATTATTGGATCAACGCAAGATTGATACCATATAGCCCTTACCTTGACTAGGATGAACCCCAAAAAGAATATTCCAATTATCTGATCGCCATTCCAAGTATTGATGTCGATCGTGTCGCCATCATAATCCACCAAAGAACATGAATCGGGAGTGTTTGATTCATATCAATCCATGCGTTATAACCGCTCGCCATGCCCGACTAGGAAAAGTCCGCCCGGACCTATATAATCGACGCACACCCAAATACACACAGTTTCAAATGATGTGCAATACCGGCCGCAACACACCAGGCGGCGGTATTGGACTTTTGCGATCTCAGACCCATTCCCAATGATAACACCAGGCTCCCTGGATGGATAATGAATGGAAATATTGAATAAAAGAAATAACAACCAAAATCCAAGAAATCTCGGGTCTGGCGCCCAACCGCGGGTGAGTTAACCCGACTTATCTCGGGTTTGGCCTCCATTGTGTTAAAGGACACAAATAAGCTGTCTAAAAATAATTTGATAATTATTACATTTAAATAATAATTATTATTATTATTATACGCTTCAAAAATGAATGTTGTTGCATGCAATGTATCCCCTCTCTACTTCCAATTTCCCCATGTGGAATGCACCTGATTGGATAAATAACATGCTGGTGCTCTAGTGCGACACCTAGTGGCTGAATGTTATCTATAGCACCTTTAACTTGTGTGTGTCTCTCGCCCCCCACCAGAGTGGGAACTGCAGGCCGTTGGAACTCCACAGGCTGCTGTCAGAAGCCATACAAGGAGGAGGTCAGTGGTAGGACTGGTCTCGATCATAGAGAGGCGTAGAGTCCCCAGGTTTCTGTCCCTCGTGGCCAGACACCATTTGAGTCCGATGATAAGATAAGATAAGATATTCCTTTATTGATCCCCTTGGGGAAATTCGCATATGAGCAAGTAGGCAGTGTGAAAAGGTCAAGGTGCAAGATGAGGGTATGTATGCCCTCTCAGTTATATTTGCCCTACAATAAATATAGTTACAATATATATATAATCTAATAACTAATATATAATCTAATATATATAATCTAAAAGTGCTAAATGCTAAATATATGCTCTAATGAAGTAAGTATACAGTATACACATAAGGATGCTGGGCCAGGCCGCGTACGTGTTCCTCTGACGTACTTCCATATTTTCCATTTATCATCTCGGGAGCATTCCATTATCATTGTGATTAACTACATTACAAACACGGACCAAAACGACTGGCCTAGGAAGTCCGAAAATATAGCCATTTGTACAACGCAATGCAGCACAGCCACCTAGAGGCTCTGCTTTATTTATTACGTAATGAGGTTACGGATCCCATCGCTCTTTCCACTAAGTGGCAGTAATGTGGAGAAACTTTGTATTCCAACCACCACTGAATCTCAAATGAGGAAGAAGCAGTGTTGTCTTCTTGGTAGAAAACAAGTGGGAGTTTTGGGAATGTGCCTGACTTTAACCCTTTCACTGCCGCACTACCAAAACGGTTAACCCTTTCACTGTGACAATACACAGAAGGTTAACCCTTTCACTGCCACACAACATCCGGTTAACCCTTTCACTGCCACACGACAGAAGGTTAACCCTTTACTATCACACAACCGCCTGTCGCCGGTAAAGGGTTAACCTTCTGTCGTGTGGCACTGCAACGGCTTTGCCTGAAGAATTTACTACATGACCGGGACGTTCTAGCTTGTTTGCCGACAGGATTCGGGAAAAGTTTGGTCCGTTCGGAGGCTGGGCCAGGCCGTGTACGTGTTCCTCTGACATACTTCCATATTTTCCATTTATCATCTCGGGAGCATTCCATTATCATTGTGATTAACTACATTACAAACACGGACCAAATCGAAGAACGACTGGCAGAGGAAGTCCGAAAAATATAGCCATTTGTACAACGCAATGCAGCACAGCCACCTAGTGGCTAGCGGCACGGTCGTGTAGTGGTTAACACTGTCTCCTCACAACTAGAAGGTCCTGGGTTTAATTCCCACTTGGGGAACAGGTTGCCGCATTACCAGGTGCCTTGCTGTGTGGAGTTTGCATGTTCTCCCTGTGCTCGCAAAGGTTTCCCCTCCCAATAAGATAAACCCAATGGAAAAACATGCAGAACAGATCAATAACGCTGTCGCATCCCTGACAAAGATGGCCAGGAGCACTTGGATTGGTCTCCACAGCTCATGTCTGCTCCTGGCTGCCCTTGGGGGGAAGGAAGACTGGGTGGGAAAAGTGCAGAGAGACATTTCATCAGCGACTCAGTGCATGTTCCTGTGGGGCGCCCATCTCGCATGTGTGTGTTACAGTTTTTCTCAATTGCTTTGGTGCATTTCTCTGATCAGAATTAAAGTTCTCATAACTGTTAGTTCAACCTCCACAACATTTTGTAATTTGTGCACATCATAGTAGCAGTTTCTCATTCCTCCGAACAAATTGCAAATGCTTTTGGACATGCATCAATTGCTTTCATACAATTCTCTGCTGTTTTATAACATTATCATTTGCTTAGGTCATGTCAGTCAAAATGAACTATACTTATGACTGCTGAATAGTCATTCCCTATAAAACTAATAGTCCTCATTTCATTGCTTGAGTCATTACATACAAATATGTTGAACTAGTTGTCAAAATCTGTCAAGCAAATTTTATACATTTCTTTATAATTTTTCCCCTGAATGGAGCTGGATGCCAGGGAATCGCTGCACACATTCATATTATGTTGATGAGGCGGGTTTCAATCTGGCAAAAGGTAGAAGGCGTGGAAGGAATCGCATTGGACAGAGAGCAACCACTGATGTCCCAGGCCAACGAGGAGGGAATATTACAATGTGTGCAGCCATCTCAGAAAACGGCGTCCTCATCCATATGCCCCGCATTGGTCCATACAACACACAACATCTGCTGACTTTTTTAGACACTCTTTACAGGGACATAGTCCCTGAGAATGAGAGGGGTCTAAATGGCGACCATCTGACCAAGTACGTTGTTGTATGGGATAATGTGCGTTTTCACCACGCAATTCTTGTCACACAGTGGTTTGCAGCACATGAAAGGATGCTGGTGGAATATCTCCCTCCCTACTCCCCATTCCTGAATCCAATAGCCAGACAGACAGGAACGTCTGGATGTGAATGAATGATTTACAGTACTGTGTATGTTGTATGTTCCAATTCAGTTCCAATATGTACTGCAATATTGTTTACAGTTGTGCACAGCTCTACCCAAAGGCCAAAGGGTGTTTCTTATGTTTGTTGTAAATTAGTTTGTATTTTTCTTTTGCACAATGCTGTGAACAAATTAAAATTGCAAAGAGCATATGCAGTAAAAATGTGAAACATACGTGTCTTGTACTCATTTACCTCACTAAATACAGCAATGTGTAACTGTAGATTTCAAATGGCTGTGCAAATAGTGTATAGTGCTGTCTTGAGCATTTTCAGAAAGTGTCACCAAGATCTGACTTTTTTGCATTGGAAAACACTTACAGAGTGAACTGTCATAACGAAAACATGGCAAAGCCATTTGACTATCTTGTTCATAAACAATGGTGTCAGGACTTTTCATTTTGATGACAGTGACACTTTCATTGACATGAATACTTGCTTTTGAGGAATGAATTATCCATTTTGAGCAAGTGACACGCTTCTGCAGGTTATCACCTAGGTTTTGCAGTTTGTACTAATTGTTTTGAGAAATGCACTAACAGTTATGAGAACTTTAATTCTGATCAGAGAAATGCACCAAAGCAATTGAGAAAAACTGTAATCTGCATGACAATTAAATACTTCTTCTTCTTCTAGTGGTTTGGCGGTGTACTGCAGCGGGAACACCTTGGCTGCACTGTGTAGACAGGAAGTGCTCACTGGCTCTAATCTCTCTGGTCTCCATAGTCGTTCTTCTCGTTTCCTCCTCTCCTTGTGACTCGCTCAAATCTAAAGACACCAAAAGAAAAGATTGCCTGTACAGACGGATATTGATCCAGAGTAGGCGGCAAAAAAAAGAGAGCACAGCAGGAACTGAGTTGGTGTCCACCTCTCAAAGTGAATCGTTTCTCTTCCAACAGCAACCCCTAATCCACTAATACACCAATATTTTGTACTTCCCATGCAGTAGCTCCTGTGGAAGATGATAATAGAGATCGGTCAGTGTGTCTTTACTGCAGGAAGCTGGCATGATGTCAGAGCAGGCAGGAAGGTGTATAGAGCATTCCCCCTTCCTTAGCACACATCCCACCCAACCCATTCTTTGTGTGTGTGTGTGTGTGTGTGTGTGTGTGTGTGTGTGTGTGTGTGTGTGTGTGTGTGTGTGTGTGTGTGTGTGTGTGTGTGTGTGTGTGTGTGTGTGTGTGTGTGTGTGTGTGTGTGTGTGTGTGTGTGTGTGTGTGTGTGTGTGTGTGTGCGTGCGTGCGTGCGTGCGTGCGTGCGTGCGTGTGTGCAGTACTGGCAGGCAGTGAGAAGAAGTTGGAGTTGGAACACTGCAAGAGTCTGGTGGTCCTCATGGATGTATCCTTCTTTATATATATAATATACTGTCTTCATGTAACCTTTATATACTTATATATAGTCTGTATGTATCCTTCTTTATATACTTATATATAATATACTGTCTGTATGTATCCTTCTTATATACTTATATAATAATATACTGTCTTCAAGTAACCTTTATATACTTATATATAATATACTGTCTGTATGTATCCTTCTTTATATACTTATATATAATATACTGTCTTCATGTAACCTTTATATATTTATATATAATATACTGTCTGTATGTATCCTTCTTTATATACTTATATATAATATACTGTCTTCATGTAACCTTTATATATTTATATATAATATACTGTCTGTATGTATCCTTCTTTATATACTTATATATAATATACTGTCTTCATGTAACCTTTATATACTTATCATCATCATCAAACCTTTATTTGAATAAAGGTTTGATGATGATGATAAGTATATAAAGGTATACTTATATATAATACTGTCTTCATGTAACCTTTATATACTTATATATAATATACTGTCTGGATAGAATATATATATATATATATATATATATATATATATATATATATATATATATATATATATATATATATATATATATATATATATACACATTGTTTGGCTGTAATGTTAACAGCTGCATTCCTGTAGATGTTGCATCAAGCCACAGTACTTCTGTTTCATTATCTGTCTCACTTTCTTGCACACAAGGGTCAATAATCTCTTATGCTTGTTTGGTTTCTGTTTGACTATTTCTTGATGTACTTGTCTGGTCCCTTTGCCTTGACTCCGGTGCCTATTGCAGAGCCAGGGCATGGCCCAGTTGGACTGGCAGACGTTCAGAACGCTTTGGGACAAGATCAGGTCATGGACGGTAAGGTCATTACAGAAATCTGAATGATAAAAGACAAGAACTAACCATTCTTACAGTCTATACCGCGATGTACTATGCTACTACAGTTTGTCTATGTCTCCATGCACTCCAAGTGAAGCACTCAAATCTGCAGTAGGAGTTGAATCATTTTGTGTTCCTGTACTGTGTAATTATAGTCCTGTGCCACTAGGGTGAATGCAGGACGGTGGTAAAATAGCAGCAAGACAGTGGTTACAAATGGTAGGAAAACGCGGTTAGGTGGCCGAGCGGAGATTGCGTTCGTCACCAGCCCCGGAGCTGTGAGCTGGATTCGCCTGTTCGAATCCAGCTCACAGCTCCGGGGTTGTCACCAGCTTGGCTGGCCGTCTGCACTAATACAATTGGCTGTATTAGAGGGTGGGAGAAGCTGGCGGGGTGGGTCCGGGTCGTTGTAAACAGCGACTCCTACAGTTCGGTCGGGGCGCCTGCTAAGCGCGGATAGGACTCGAGGGGGATAGTGTGGTCCTCCCACACGCTACGCCCTCTCGATGAGAATCCGCACTGCCAGGTGAAAAGAAGCGGTGATTGGCTGGACGTGTGTCGGAGGAAGCACGTGGTAGCCTCCACTCTCCCAGATGATCTGACTTTCTAACTAAATGCCCCTAGTTCTGGGGTTAAGTTAGTTAGAAAGGGGGCTTAACCATATATATAAAGACAGCCTTCCCATAGTGCCGCAGGAAAGTTCAGTAAAAAAAGATGGCTGCTATCCTGGAGAGTGGAGACAGCCTAGTGAATGAGAACGAACAGCCTGCCCCTAGTTGAGCAGGACAGTCCCTACACAATTACAACAGTACAGTACACAAAATGGTTTAACTCCCTCTCAAATCTGGCACTGCTAGATGACCAAAACCACTTATCTTTGACCGTCAGAGATGTACCCCTCTTGCTTGCTTGTTGGGGGCGACAGTCGCTTGGGAGGTAGAGCAGTCGTCTGGTAATCCGGAGGTTCCTGGTTCGATTCCCGCTCATCCCGGACAGTGTGTGGAAGTGTCCTTGAGCAAGACACTTAATAACCCCTAATTTCTTCTGATGAGCAGGTCGGCACCTGGCATGGTTGCCTCCGGCGTCAGTGTGTGAATGTGTGAGTGAATGGGTAAAATGTGAGGAACAAATTGTAAAGCACTTTGGACAAAAGCGCTATATAAATGCAGCCATTTACCATTTACACAATTTGTAAGTCGTTGTGGATAAAAGCGTCAGCTAAATGACTGACTATACATCATGTAAATGTAGATGGGTGAAACACACAGGGGAGCTCAAACACTAAAACGTTCTATATTTTATTTGCCTGTTTAGAGTTGATTGTTCAGGTTTGCATGAACTATAAATTCTTCTGTCTTAATTTTGTCCTCAGGACGTCTTCCTGTCATTTGACGAGGATAACTCCCACCGCCTGGAGTACGCAGAGGTTTCGCCTGCCTTGAAGGCTGCAGGTGAGATAGAGGACGTATGGACAATGTAACCTGCAACACTTTTTTTTATTGTATAGGAGGATAATATACCAGGCAGCTTGGTGTGTATCGGTATTTGGGCCCAAGGTTTCAACTGTAATCTTAGAGTCAAATATACTGTACACTATGATATTTGTTGAGGAAAATATGGAGAGCATATGAAAAAGTACAGTATCTTAAAGTGGTAATGTGTAATTGTGGGGCCCGCTGGCCATGAGCGGTACTGCCTCTGTGTTTTCAATACATTTCCCATGAGCCGCTGTACTACTTTTTTTTTTTGCAATTCTTGGTTTCTTGGTGGTCCCAGGCGCCTGTGTATTTATTTTACATTTGCAGTAAATACCCTGCATTCAGTGCACAAAGAACCTATCACGTCTTGTTCATTCTAGGCATTGTCACACCAGACCAAGCCGGTCACACCAGACCATTTGAAAGAGGAAGTGAAGTTCCGGTGGTCTCATTGTGTTCTGTACATGCTCCAGAACATAATTATTTAATATAAAGATTACCCATTGTCGCTTTAACAGAGAATAGTTTCCAGTAATTGAAACAAAGTGGCATTAAAAAGGAATGATGAGGGCAAAATGGAGAGTGATGTTAGCCTTCACTGCGTCATTGAGGACTCTATGATCAGAGGTGTGTAGCTGGAAGGGTCCTCTGACCTTTGTCAGTAAATCCACGATAATAAGTTGACTATTCTATGGATACTTTTCAACTTTCAACATCAAATCGCCTTGTGCTACTGAGGCTTCTCACTAATACATGTGGGCTGCTACTAGTGCTACTATCAGCGTCACAAAAACAACTGGTGTTTTAGAATTCCTTGCGAGTGGTAGCCAATCGCAATCCTCGCCCAGCTTTTGGGGTGAACATTCAATACCTTACCAGAGTAGTCAGCCAAGGGGCAGAACATTCCTTGTCACCATACCAAGCCATGGAAGTATGAAGTGGGATTATTTAAGTTCCAACTGGAAAAATATTTTTTTTCCACTTTCCAGGAATAGAGAAGAATGGCATTTAGATATAAATATAAGTGAAAATGGAACTTTTTATAATTTATTTTGTCATGCATTGGTACATACTGTAGCTGTAGGCCTACAGTAACGCCCAGAGAGTAATGATGAAAAACAGGCTTTGGCACATCCAGACAGACACGGTAACAAGACAAAAATGTTGTTTTTCCCTTCGTGGGCAGTGAGTTTGAGACACAGCAACTGCCACTTTTCTCCTGGACTAGACATACTTTTGAATGAGCCGTTTTTGTTTATTTGTTTGTTTTATTAAGATCCCCATTAGCTTTTGCATAGCAGCAGCTATTCTTCCTGGGATCCAACGATTTACATGGTGACAAGACAAAATATATACTCATCACGATTGACCAAACACATTAGAAAAACAATAGATAACACTTAAACAAAACAAACACTGCAATTTGACGGAGTAAATAGACAGGCTCCGACTGAATCCATCATGATGTAATAAATATATAAATATAATTTAACATAGATAGCCCATATAACCTTACTCCCCAATGATGACGTCACAGCAAACACTTGAACACCCGTGGAAAACCTCAACAGAACATTCAAATGCAAAAGAATATATATTCGGCACAGCCTTATTAATTACCAATATTCATTTTAAAATGATAATCGTTAAGATTTTTCTTAAAACCATATATATTATTATTCCCCATTGTTGTGAAGGATCAGATTAAACCGAATATATATATTTATTTATGGATATATATTTAATAGTATTTGTATATCGTTTGATATCCCTTGTATATTCCTTGTACATATACACTGAATATCCCTTTAGTCTACTAACAGCCCATAATAGTTTCATTCTCTCATTGGACAAGAACCTGGCGCCAGCAGCCAAGCCCCTTGGTTCAAGTTCAATCGTGCCGACGAACATGTCGTTACTAGCCCGGTTCCGCGTAGGAATACGTCTGCCGAAATACGAATGGTACTATTTGTTCACAGCGCATATATATATGGCGCAAGTAAAGTAGAACTTTCTTTTAGTCCCTTAGCCCTTAGTTCTTTACCCTCCAACCTAGTGGCAAGACGTTAAGCCTCACCCACGACACACGTGTGGTGCAGTATGGTCAATTTGGCCTCAGAATGGCATTGAGACATCGTGTGGATTAATAGTTGAATTGTCATAGTTTGGCACTATACCGTCGAGTGAGACGTATTTCTATTAAGTTAATAATAGTCTATTATGTATGGTGCATCGTTCGGTTAGAGTTATAAAGTGAGCAGTACCCCCATCGTTCCTCGCGTTATCTAGAGTCTTAACCAGGCTGGGCAGACCACGTGTGGTGCTTTCATCCGAGGAGTTCTGGGCCAGGACGAGTGGACCTGCACATTGGATTACCTTACCCGGACGACGGCGAGCCCTACACGGCTTGGATTATCTACTTGCTTTGGGTGCTTTGATTTATGCCATGGATAACAGCCAACACTGGTAAGTGTTGGAACTACCCCCCGAGAGGAGTCCAGGTGAGACGGCGCTCTACCCCGAGTGAGGTCGCCTCACGTCTCTTCGTTGTGGACCGGCAGCTACCGTCTACAAGAGGGCCCAGCTGTGTTCATCTGTGGACCAAGGTTCTGTGGGCACCGTGTTCAGCACTCTGAATTCTCCCAAGAAATCGTTGGCCAGATGGGATATCGCCAGCGGCTCTCCTAACCCCCCCCCCCCTACTGACTTACAACCAGCGGGACCCCCTTTTAGTATATCCAGCTATAATCATTTAAGTACCATCGCTATAGTTCCCTAAAGAACCAGGTTGTATACTTGCTTCCTGCGTAACCAAAGATTGGACATTCAATGTTGATTTGCCTACGAATACTCATTTGCCTTACAAGTGCATTCAAATCATAAATGTCATTAAGTGAACGTTGTATATACCCTTTGCTATATAAAATATTCGATTTATACATTTGTGTGGACTTGGTTTCATCAGGTGGGAAAGTGTTCATCATATCTATATCATGTACTGTGTGGCCAGTAGTTAAAGTACATAATCGGTAGTGGTTTAATGATACCATACTTATCAATACAGTCAGGGAATTGTACCCCTCAGTTACAATTGGTCCTTCGAGCCGGATGGTAACTAGTGTAATATTAATATAGTGTTATTAATATTGAAATGGCCTATGATGAACATTCCACGAAACGGTCCTCCTAACGTAGAACGCCCGCGGCGCAGACGACAGACACCTCAGTACTTAGAGGATTACGCTGTCAGTCAACTACCTAGCCTTCGACAAACGGTAAACGCGGTAAAAGTAGAAAGTTAAATTATGTCTGACCTTAACGACCAGGTTACCCCGACCACAGAGGCCCTAGTGGGTTCTAATGTAACTGACCAAGCTCACGGTGGGGACCAGGAGGGAGCTGACATACCTTTACCCCCCGCCAATACCGAAGAAGTAGTCCCCGACCAGCCCCGGGAGGAAGACAACCCTACAGAGAGAGAACTCTGCACGGAAGAAGAGGAGGAGAGCGCCGAGGAAATAGAGCTCCGGGACTCCCCAACGAGTACCGCCAGGAGCGGCTCACCTCTACAACCGTCTTCCCCCAGCGAAGCGGAGAGGATGCTATCACAGGCGTTCCTCGCCAGCCTGACAGCCTCTACCGAACGCGATCGACTTCAGGGTGAACGCGATCGACTTCAGGGTGAACGCGATCGACTCCAGACACAGCAACGGAGCGAAGAAGAGCGCATACGCCTGGAGATGAGACGCCTTCAGACGGAAGAGAATATGGCAAGAGACCGGGCCGACGCCCAGCGCGCCGCTACCGGTGCCCAAAGAGAAGCAGATCTCACCAAGCGCGAAGCCGAGCGCGACAGACTACAAGCGCAGCTAATGGAGCAGCTGATCCTCAAGGCAACACCCTCTCCCTCCGCCAGGGGTTCAAGGAACTCGTCGAGACAACAGTCAAGGGCAGCGTCTCCTAACCGAGCAAGCGACCCTGAACTTGACCAACAGACCAAGCCTATACCCCCCGCAGACCCCCTTCCCCGACCGGTCCAAGCGAGACCCAGCTACAAGGAAGGAGCGGCATACACCGCGGAGAAGCTAAATAAACGACTACAGGATCTAGAGGACCTGATAGAAGAAGAAGAGGGAGAGGAGGAGAACCAAGCCCGACGACAGCACAGTACTCCACCGGACCAGGAGGTCCAGTACAGCCCAGGCTATACCCCCGCGGCGCTGCGCTACAGACCCCCGACTCTATTCACGGGTGAGCATGACGCACGACCAGCCCCGAGGAATAGCACCTGGACCAGCGGGCCATGGTACCCTGCCGGTACCAGCCCACAGAGAGGCGCAAGAGGAGACTCGCCTAGGAGGCCTCTCCCCCAACGCTCGCCGATGTATCAGCCATCCACGGCGTCATACATTGCCACACCGACGTTTCCAGACTTCACCTATGAGAATCGAGCACAGTACACGGAGCTCCGGATGTGCTTAGAGACAATGATGGTGGATGTCGCTGATGAACGCCACAAGTATGCAATATTACTGAAGCACCTGAAAGTACCTCGAGCGCACAATATAGCGCTAGCCTATGCCACCTCTACGACCCCATACACCGCGGCTCTAGCAGCGCTGGACCAGAGATATGGACGTATATGGGATTACGTAATCCAAGAGATAAGGCATATTGACCGCCTACCCCCAGCAACAGACAATCGCTCATTAGACGACCTGTCTATAAAAGTGCAGTCCCTGGTAGGGATGCTGGGAGCGCAACGGGAAAAGGGTATGCACGAGCTATACGCCAACTCTAACGTCGAGAGGATTTTAGAGAAGCTGCCACCCGCCAGACAAGAGCGCTTCAGGCGGCAGAGAGACCACCGTGATCCTAACGGTCCCGAACCATCCCTCCTCGATCTAGCCGACTTCCTGGCGAGAGAAGTCAGCAGCCTACGACTGGATACGTTCGGGCGGAGCACACCAAGCTCCAGAGAGGGACCCAGGAGAATAAACGATGGAAGAAGATCGGTGACTGTCATGCACCAATCAGAATCAGTACCGAGCAGTAAGAACCACAGTACCCCCTCGAGAAAAGATAAGTGGAAGATGGTGTGCCCGTACTGCGAGAAGGAACACTGGCTGTCACAATGTGACCTGTTCACAAAGATGAATGCAGAAGAAGTGAGTCAATGGATAAAGTCCAACAGGCGCTGTTACCGATGTGCGCGCAATCACATGGCAGCCGAGTGCCGCCTAAAGAAGAGGTGCAGTCGGTGTGACGGAGCCCACCTAGATGTCCTACACGACAGTAACAGAAGAAAGCCTGCACCTGCACCATCGAGCAGCACCAAGGCAAGTGTCATGTACATTGACCCCGCCAGCAGCAGCGGCGCCCAAGTGCTCTTAAAGGTAGTCCGTGTAACATTGAGCTACCAAGATAAAGTCATGGACACTTACGCCGTCCTTGATGACGGGTCAGAGAAGACCCTTCTGCTCGCGTCCGCTGCGGCCCAGCTGGGACTGCGGGGGAGCGAGAACCAAATGACGATTCGGACAATAAGAAGAGATTTAAAGACGATAAAAGGCGAGAATGTCTCCTTCACTATCGCAGCAAGCGGGCAGCCAGAGCGACGGTATAGGATTACAAATGCTTTCACCAGCCAAGAAATAGGACTATCACAGTACACCTACCCCATCGCCAAGCTGATGGATAAATATGTGCACCTGCGTCAACTACCTATCCCGCTCATAGACGGCGCCACCCCGACCCTGCTGATAGGCTCCGACCATGCAGACCTCATAGTCCCGATAGACCGGGTCCATACAGGACCCCGAGGCTGTCCTGCAGCAGTCGAGACCCGCCTAGGATGGACACTACAAGGCCCCCTCGCTAAATCTCTCAACCGAACAGCAGCCACTAGCTGCCTCCACTCCAGAGTGACAGAAGAAGACACCACTCTCCTGCAGCATGTCGAGAGGCTATGGACACTAGAGACAATGCCCTTTAAGAACGAAAAGAAAGACATTCGTTCTAAAGAAGACATTTACGCCATAAACCTCCTCGAGCAAGGGACAAAGAGAGTCACAGTCGGCGGAGTGATGAGATACGCAACTCCACTCCTGAGGCGAGAGGGAATGCCCACCTTTCACGCAAAGAAAGACGCTACGGAGCGGTATCTATTGAACACAGAGCGGCGCCTAGCCAAAGACCCCGCTCAAGAGAGTGTGTACCGCGCTGAGATTGAGAAGCTAATCACAGCGGGACACGTGACAAAGATTGACATTAAAGAGGCCGATCAGACGACCGAATCATGGTACGTGCCGCACCACAAGGTCCACCACAACGGCAAGGATCGCATTGTGTTTAACTGCAGCTACCAGATCGGATCCCAAAATCTGAATAAAGAGCTCTTGCCCGGCCCCACACTCGGCCCCTCTCTACTAGGCGTGCTACTACGCTTCCGCCAGGACAAGGTGGCTATCAGCGGGGATATCAAAGGGATGTTCCTGCAGGTGAGACTAGTGGAGGAGGACAAGCCCCTGCTGCGGTTCCTATGGAGAGAGAGGATCGGAGATGAGCACCCAGCCATCTACCAGTGGGAAGTCCTCCCCTTCGGAACCACATGCAGCCCGTGCTGTGCTACATTTGCACTACAGAAACACGTCGCAGAGGACCCAGCAGCAGATGAAGAGGTCCGACACAGTGTGAAGAACAGTTTCTACGTGGACAACTGTTTACAAAGCGTTTCGACTCAAGAAGAAGCCGAGGTTCTCCTACTCAAGCTACGCGCCTCCCTGATCAAAGGTGGCTTTGATCTCAGGCAGTGGGCCAGCAGCGACCCGCACGTATTGCGCAGCCTCTCCCCCGCGGACAAGGCTGCCAGCAGCGAGACCTGGATGGCGACAATCCCAGGAGAAGCCCAAGAAATGACACTAGGACTAGTCTGGCGCTTCAAAACAGACTCGCTCCACTATAGACACAAACCCCTGACCACGGAGCAGGGAAGGTCGACGGCGATACCGACCACCAGACGGAGTGTGTACAGAACACTCGCCAGACAATATGACCCGTTGGGATGTATTCTACCTTACACCACCAGGGCAAAGATGATTGTACGAGCACTATGGGACAAGGACCAGGGCTGGGACGACCCAATACCCGCACACCTTGCCTCCACATGGAGAGAGTGGGAGACGGAACTCCGCTCACTCCCAGGCGTCAATATACGCCGCAGCTACTTCCCACCCACAGTGAGGCCAGAGACATGCAAGATGGATCTACACGTCTTCAGTGACGCCTCCGAAGTAGCCTATGGATCGGTGGCCTACTTGCGTGCCCAAGAGAAGGGAGGAGAGATACACACTGCTTTCATCCTGGCTCGCTCAAGAATAGCCCCACGAAAGCAACAATCTATCCCGCGTCTAGAGCTCTGCGCAGCCCTAGCAGGAGCGCATCTAGCCACGTTAATCCAACGTGAACTCACCATTCCGGTGCACAGAACAATCTTGTGGTCAGATTCCACGACAGTACTCACATGGATCAAGTCTGATTCATGCAGATACAAGGTCTTCGTGGGAGTCAGAGTCACCGAGATTCAAGAGTTAACAGAAGCAGCGAGCTGGCGGTATGTGGACACCAAACACAACCCAGCTGACGTCATCACCCGGGGAATGTCCCTAGATGACCTCACCCGTCGCAACATCTACAGTGACGGACCCGAGTTCCTCAAGCTCCCGGAAGAAGAGTGGCCTACGCCCACCCCACGGGAAGCGAGTAAAGAGGAGGCTGAGAACAAGAAACCTATGTTCTGTGGACTGAGCACAGTCGCCTCCACAGACCCCAACATAGATGATTGCATTACCCTACAGAGTGCGCAGCTAAAGACATTTCTGCGGCACCACCCAGAGATTCAGCCCACTGCCGACATTTCAGCAGCTGACTACGAAGAAGCAGAACTTCTTCTACTACAACGAGCCCAGAGAGACTCGTTCCCCGATGAGCTAGACTGTCTACAGGGAGGAAAGCCCGTCCCATCAGACAGCAGACTGCTCCACCTGGCACCCGAGAGTGACGCCCATAATCTCATCAGAGTGGGTGGTCGTCTGCGGAGAGCCCCCAATCTACCGGATGACGTTAAGTACCCGATAGTCTTGAACAGCCGACACAAGGTCACAGAGCTGATCATAAAGAAATACGACGAGGATGTACACCACGCAGGAGCAGAGAGAGTCTTCGCGGAGATCAGACGTCGCTATTGGATACTTCAAGGAAGAGAAGCAGTGCGACGCTTCCAGCGAACCTGTCTAGACTGCCGAAAGTGGCGCACGCAGCCCAGCATACCCCGGATGGCTGACCTACCTCCCTGTCGCCTCCGACTCGGCGACAAGCCATTCCACTCCACAGGCATGGACTGTTTTGGCCCGTTGTATATAAAGAAAGGAAGAGGAACCGAGAAGCGGTGGGGTATTGTATTCAAATGCATGACCACCAGAGCGATACATATCGAACTCCTTTCAACCATGAGCACAGACTCATTCCTTATGGCCTTCCGAAGATTCACATCACGGAAAGGAAAACCGTCTACATTGTTGTCTGATCACGGGACAAACTTCAAAGGCGGAGAAAGAGAGCTGAGAGAGAGCTTCCAAGCTATGGGCCCAGAACTTAAGACCCACCTCGCTCCATCCCAGATTGACTTCCAGTTTAATCCCCCGAACGCACCCCACTTCGGTGGAACCTGGGAACGAGAAGTACGTTCAATAAAGACAGCCCTGTACGCCGTGCTTGGGGCCCAGACCGTGGCGGAAGAAGTCCTAATGACAGTCCTCACGGAGATCGAGGGAGTATTGAACTCAAAGCCCCTCGGCTACGTCTCCAGTGATATAGCAGATGTCGACCCAGTCACCCCCAACACACTCTTGATGGGGCGGCTGGACCCCGCGCTACCCCAGACCATGTACAGGCCTGAAGAAGCGAACGGCCGAAGAATGTGGAGGTACAGTCAAGTACTAGCTGACAAGTTTTGGAACAGCTTTCTACTCCACTACCTACCGTCTCTACAGACCCGCCAGAAGTGGGTAAAAGAGAGAGACAATTTGACAGAAGGAACAGTCGTCATGATTATCGACCAGTCACTACCCAGAGCTATGTGGCCGGCTGGCCGCGTAAGCAAAGTGATCACCGGTGCCGATGGCAAGGTCCGAGCAGCTGAAGTGCTCGTCCAAGGGCGAACTTACACACGACCCGTGGCGAGGCTAATAGAACTGCCCAGACTCCCAGACACTATCGATGACGACCATGACCCCACGACTTTGTGAGTTGACTGACCCTTACAGCGGACCTTGAGTGGTGGACAGTGCGGTTAATCTGTCCCTGCTTAGCTAATTAGGTGGGACTAATTAGGGGGCGGCTGTTGTGAAGGATCAGATTAAACCGAATATATATATTTATTTATGGATATATATTTAATAGTATTTGTATATCGTTTGATATCCCTTGTATATTCCTTGTACATATACACTGAATATCCCTTTAGTCTACTAACAGCCCATAATAGTTTCATTCTCTCATTGGACAAGAACCTGGCGCCAGCAGCCAAGCCCCTTGGTTCAAGTTCAATCGTGCCGACGAACATGTCGTTACTAGCCCGGTTCCGCGTAGGAATACGTCTGCCGAAATACGAATGGTACTATTTGTTCACAGCGCATATATATATGGCGCAAGTAAAGTAGAACTTTCTTTTAGTCCCTTAGCCCTTAGTTCTTTACCCTCCAACCTAGTGGCAAGACGTTAAGCCTCACCCACGATACACGTGTGGTGCAGTATGGTCAATTTGGCCTCAGAATGGCATTGAGACATCGTGTGGATTAATAGTTGAATTGTCATAGTTTGGCACTATACCGTCGAGTGGGACGTATTTCTATTAAGTTAATAATAGTCTATTATGTATGGTGCATCGTTCGGTTAGAGTTATAAAGTGAGCAGTACCCCCATCGTTCCTCGCGTTATCTAGAGTCTTAACCAGGCTGGGCAGACCACGTGTGGTGCTTTCATCCGAGGAGTTCTGGGCCAGGACGAGTGGACCTGCACATTGGATTACCTTACCCGGACGACGGCGAGCCCTACACGGCTTGGATTATCTACTTGCTTTGGGTGCTTTGATTTATGCCATGGATAACAGCCAACACTGGTAAGTGTTGGAACTACCCCCCGAGAGGAGTCCAGGTGAGACGGCGCTCTACCCCGAGTGAGGTCGCCTCACGTCTCTTCGTTGTGGACCGGCAGCTACCGTCTACAAGAGGGCCCAGCTGTGTTCATCTGTGGACCAAGGTTCTGTGGGCACCGTGTTCAGCACTCTGAATTCTCCCAAGAAATCGTTGGCCAGAT
The DNA here is from genome assembly GCF_963971535.1 of Notolepis coatsorum. Taxonomy (NCBI): domain Eukaryota; kingdom Metazoa; phylum Chordata; class Actinopteri; order Aulopiformes; family Paralepididae; genus Notolepis; species Notolepis coatsorum. Next base: position 233,709,646 of record NC_140165.1, on the reverse strand, counting down.
GGGATATCGCCAGCGGCTCTCCTAACCCCCCCCCCTACTGACTTACAACCAGCGGGACCCCCTTTTAGTATATCCAGCTATAATCATTTAAGTACCATCGCTATAGTTCCCTAAAGAACCAGGTTGTATACTTGCTTCCTGCGTAACCAAAGATTGGACATTCAATGTTGATTTGCCTACGAATACTCATTTGCCTTACAAGTGCATTCAAATCATAAATGTCATTAAGTGAACGTTGTATATACCCTTTGCTATATAAAATATTCGATTTATACATTTGTGTGGACTTGGTTTCATCAGGTGGGAAAGTGTTCATCATATCTATATCATGTACTGTGTGGCCAGTAGTTAAAGTACATAATCGGTAGTGGTTTAATGATACCATACTTATCAATACAGTCAGGGAATTGTACCCCTCAGTTACACCCATTGCCCATTCCCCATTGCTTTAACGGGGTAAATCAACGTTAATCAAAGGCACTGAAAGTGTTAAGCTGTAAGGTCCCCCTAAACCCTGCTTTTTTGTATCATAAATCGATCAATAGAGACCGTATTAGATCCCCAATTATCATATCATGGGGTATCATTGGAAAGCCACACTCATTGGCTACAACCCTGTGCAAAGATTTTCGAGATCGCCAAATGATTGACGGAGCTAGAGCCCCGGGAGTCCGGGGTGGTAATGTGTACTTTTGCATACTTTGGGGCACGCCTCACATATCGGCACGTAACTCGAGAACCGCTGAGCGGATTTTGTCACCTGAAAGGGCAATCACAGGCAACAAATAGGGCTTTGATTCTATCTATATATTGTATTAAAATAAATGCACACCCAAGCCACTAGAGGTCGGCAAAGTGGCATCGCAAATCGTCCTCATGAGGCCCCACATGTGTTAAGAGGTTAATGTTTTTTTTATTTTATTTTTTGTAGCCAAGAGTAAAGACCATAACCCTATCAAAACAGTAGTCAAAGTGTATATTTTCATGTTGTTCATTTTATACGATTTATCTGAAATACGAATTTATCGAAAAAATGCTAATTATATCTCTTTTATCGTAAAACCGCAAGGAAATGACTAAATCCAGATTCAACCCAGCCATTGGAAAGAAGAGCCTTTTCCCTATCCATAGCTGTATGATTTTTCCATAATAAGGTCAAGGTCAAGTTCAAGGTCAAATGTGAATTCATAATTAAAATCGATTATCATTTATTACTGTATCTACAAATCCTTCTGTTTAATCATCTTCCCTTTTTTTACACTTGATCTCAATAAGGTGGTGAATGAGCTCAGTGAGCGAAATTTCTTACCCTGCAGATTTAACATGGTGTTATTCACCGTCAAAGATGCAAAAATAAATCATAATTTATATTCTCCTTTTCTTCATTACAATTTACTCAAGCCTAGTAACAGACACAATATTTCTGACACTGGAAATACATACCCCCAGGTCCCTAGATGTTCCTAGATACCAAGAACATGCAAATTGACCTTGCAGAAGTGGATTTAAAGGCATGTACCTTTAGGCGAAATTTCTGAAAATAGGGCTACCACTTAACAGGTTAAATCTATGGGGCACACATCTGGCATGAAAATCTTTTTCAACTGTAGGGGGCGCCAAACTTTAAACAAATCTACTGGCCCATACGCTGAACACAGGTGCCAGAAGCATATACCACACTGCAACAGCAGGGGATGTTGTTGGAATGTGATCTGTGTTTGTTTGCTCTGATCTATCTCCCATCCGTCTGTCTCCCATCCAGGCATGACTGTGGATGACTTTGTGCTGCAGCTGATCGGCCTGAGATACACTGAGCCAGACATGACCATCAGTTACCCCGGGTTCCTGTACCTGATGATGAAACTGGACAGCATGATCCGTAATGGAGGGAGATGGGGGGAGGGGGAGGCTGGGTTTGAAGAGAGATTGGATCAGAAAGAGAGAAAAGAGGGCCAAAGGAGGAGGGAGAGGGTGTGAAGAGGGAGGAGGAAGATGAAGATGTAGCAGGGGAGATGTGGGGGTGAAGTGGCGTTAGACAAGGAAACTATAAAAGAAGGAAGGGTCATCACGTCACTGTGTAGCGTGTGAATGCACATTGGTGCCAAGTGTGGAAACCTTCAATTCGCCCTTTTATAGTTTCCTTGGCGTTGGAGAGGAAGTGGTGACCAGAGGAGAGACAGAGAGAGAGAACAGAAGAGAGGTTTGAACAGGGCAGAACATATGGGACATATGGTTGAAGGTTGATAAGGAGATTTGGAATAACGTGAGGGAAAAGCCTACGCGGAATACTAAAGAGGGAAGTGATCTTGTTGGTGGCTTGTCCATCTAAAGACAGGAGAGCGTTGCCTTAGAGATGTCATAGTGTACCAGGCCAGAACGAACAGACTTCTAATACTGCCAAAAGACGTCATACAGTTCAAAATGTATTACAAAAGAGTGATTCTAGAAAGGTACAGTAAAGAGGAGGCAGGTTGTAACTCATTAATACAACAGAGTGATTTTAGAAAGGTACAGTAAAGAGGAGGGAGGTTATACATCTCATTAATACAACAGTGATTCTAGAAAGGTACAGTAAAGAGGAGGGAGGTTGTAACTCTCATTAATACAACAGAGTGATTCTAGAAAGGTACAGTAAAGAGGAGGGAGGTTATAACTCTCATTAATACAACAGAGTGATTCTAGAAAGGTACAGTAAAGAGGAGGGAGGTTATACATCTCATTAATACAACAGTGATTCTAGAAAGGTACAGTAAAGAGGAGGGAGGTTATAACTCTCATTAATACAACAGAGTGATTTTAGAAAGGTACAGTAAAGAGGAGGGAGGTTATACATCTCATTAATACAACAGAGTGATTCTAGAAAGGTACAGTAAAGAGGAGGGAGGTTGTAACTCTCATTAATACAACAGAGTGATTCTAGAAAGGTACAGTACAGAGGAGGGAGGTTATAACTCTCATTAATACAACAGAGTGATTTTAGAAAGGTACAGTAAAGAGGAGGGAGGTTATACATCTCATTAATACAACAGTGATTCTAGAAAGGTACAGTAAAGAGGAGGGAGGTTGTAACTCTCATTAATACAACAGTGATTCTAGAAAGGTACAGTAAAGAGGAGGGAGGTTGTAACTCTCATTAATACAACAGAGTGATTCTAGAAAGGTACAGTAAAGAGGAGGGAGGTTATAACTCTCATTAATACAACAGAGTGATTTTAGAAAGGTACAGTAAAGAGGAGGGAGGTTATACATCTCATTAATACAACAGTGATTCTAGAAAGGTACAGTAAAGAGGAGGGAGGTTGTAACTCTCATTAATACAACAGTGATTCTAGAAAGGTACAGTAAAGAGGAGGGAGGTTGTAACTCTCATTAATACAACAGAGTGATTCTAGAAAGGTACAGTAAAGAGGAGGGAGGTTATAACTCATTAATGGAGATGTCGAAATTATTGACTTGTCTTGTTTTTGTAGGTTGCAGTTTTTGTTCTGATCTAGTCTGCATATACATTTTGCTTTCTAAAAATACTGGATGGACAGTAGCCTGTTGTTTGTAAAATAAGTTATTTATTAACGGTAATGATTATATATGAAATGTATTTCAATAAGGGGTAGGATAAGCATATTGCTTCTTCCTATTCCTTTTAGGATAAAAGTCTGTTTTGTTTATTATTATTCATACTTTTCTTTTTCAACTAATTCTCTTTGTATTATTATAATTTACATTGTTATTTTTGTATATCATGATAAACTATTCGTTCATTCATTCATGCCTTGTGCCTCTCCTCCTCTCACAGGTAAATTTCAAGCGTACGACATGGTGGGAATGGGCTCCATATCCCTCAACTACAGACAGGTATTACCACAGGGACGTCTTCTTACCACAATGTTGACACCCGCTACTCAGTGCTGAGACACTGCATGTGGAACCGCCTCTTCAAGTTTGGCTCACAATGGGCCTGGGTATTTCTGTAGGGCCCCCCATCCTTATAATACCTGTTGATGAGACTAATTCCATTACCGTTTTATGTCATGTGTGGAGACTGTTCTTTTTTTTAGGAGGGGCCTCTCTTTTGACCCCCAAAATCCATGGGCGTGGGAGGATTTGCACTCTCTGTATTTACGTACCTGGCCATATAATTAGCCTTTTTGCCAGGGCTATCTGAAAGTCTGTAACACAAGTTCAAAGTTTTGCTTAGCAAAACACAAATACAGCTAATAAATAACCTTCATATAAACAAGAAACAAACGGTTATATGAATCCTGTTTCAGGGAATACCAAGTGACATACTGTAGATAATGTACAGTAAAAACAAAGTTAAAACAAGAATTTTAAAATGGACACGATAATTTATGGGGAGCCAATGTAGAGTGGATAAAATGGACCTCTAGGTCAGTGTGTCAATCCTCATGTGAGGTGTAATTCTTTATGACTGTCTTTTAACAGCCATGTCAACCAGCTCACGTCATGTTTTTATCAGCTCAGAAACATTGCCAAATTAAGATTTGTTGTTTCTAGAGCTGAAATGGAAATGATCATCCATGCTTTTATTTCATCACGCCTGGACTATTGTGCATTTTACCTGTCTGGATTAATCTGTGCTAAACCGCTTGCAAATCATTCAAAATGCAGTGGCAAGGCTTTTAACTGGGACAAGTAGGCGTGCCCACATCACCCCCATTTTATCCACTCTACATTGGCTCCCCATTAATGATTGTGTCCATTTAAAAATTCTTGTTTTAACTTTTAAAGCCCTCCAAGGTAAATCCCCTGTGTACATTTTTTATTTACTGCGCCCCTACTCCCCCAGTCGTGCACTTAGGTCCTCCCACCAAAATCTCCTGGTTGTCCCACGGACCCGGTTAATAACCAAAGGTGACCGGTCCTTCCAATTTATGGCCCCTACCCTTTGGAACACCCTCCCCCTTTCTATGCGTTCACTTGACTCCCTATATCCACTTTTAACTTAAGCTGCAACGTCCCTCATATGGGATGTTTTTCTGACTTTTTGCAACCGGCACTTTGGCGACCCCTAGTGGCTCGGGTGTGCATATTTTGTAATACAATATATATATCAAATTGAAGGCTTATTTGTTGCCTGTCAATAACCACAAAATCCGACAAAATCCGTTCAGCGGTTCTCGAGTTACATGCCGGTATTTGAGGCTTGTGCAAAGTACACGGTATTGTGCAAAATACCACTCCCGACTCAGGCTACAGTAGTTCCGTCAATCTAGATCCGATCTGGAAAATGATTGTGGATCGTTGTAGCCAATGAGTGGGGTTTCCAATGATACCCCATGTGGGGATGTGTGAATCAGGGATCTAGGTGAACAACTCAATTCTTTAACAGGAAGCCAAATTAATTGAAGTCTATGAGAAAACTGAGTTTTTCTTTGTACACAGTTTACCAAAATCACTCCTAATCACTCATTTCTGAATGGATCTTTATGAAATTTGGATATGTACTACATAAGGCTTCAGGCTATGGCTGATTTGTACCTCTGGACTACTAACTACTACAGAAAAACTTGAGTAACAAGTTTTTTTTACAACTCAAGTTCAGACCTATGTTACTCTATTACGTTAGCACTAAAAGTGAATTCTTTTTCTGGAATCAGAAACTTCAGAATGTCATCTTTCAAAAGAGACCAGGCTCATGCATGTGCTATAAGTATAAAGTATGTTGTTTTGGTTTGCAAAAAAAGTATGCAGTCCTCAAAAACGAAAACGAAAATGGCCAATTTTGGGGGCGCCTGTTAATCCTTTCTCCGCCGATGGCGTGTTTACACGTCTTTCCTCGCCATGCGTAATCTGCCAATGACGGGTTACGGCGTCTTTGAGATCAATATTTCATATTTTTGTCATGGTATTCACATTTCACCCACGGAGTCTTTGCTGGTGTTGTAGGACTCCGCTCAACTCTGCAACGCTTCAATACCGCCACCTGGTGGCCGATCGGCGAGTTGCCAAAACCGGAAGTGGCCGGAAGTGCTTAGTCCGTCCCCTATTCTGTCCGGCCACTCGCTGTCGCTCGTGGGACTCTATCCAGACACCGTGCATATCGATCCGTTGCCATAACTCAATAAACAACATGATTGGACGTGTATTAGTATTATACAAACCGGAACTGGATCACCTAGATCAACATCCCATAATAGCGATCTTTTTGCTCCACGCTCATCACCCAATGGTAAGAGGAGATTGGAGTGAGTTTCAGCGTTTTTCTTTACCATTTTCGATACAAACTGCTCTGATCTATATATCACCCATACTACATAAATCATTTAACGTCGGTCATTGAATTATAAACGACCCCCCCCCCCCCCCCCTCCGGTCAACCGCAGATGATAAGTCAACACGTCTAGGACCGTGTACAGTTGACATTTTTTATCTGGCGTCGATCAGTATCAAACTGCATTTGATCATCTAATATATGCATTTATGGCTATATCTCACGTTCTATGAAATACTGCAGAAAACGATAAAAACATATTTATACTCTAGACCGTATTATTGTATGAATGTGTGAATGAAAAGTAAAACGTTCCTACATCCTGAACGATAGATAATTGATGTTGAATGGGCCATAGTAATGTCAATTTAGCAATACAATTTAAAAACGTTTTATTCAGACAGGCTTTTAATTCATTTGAATTAATTCCTGGTTGTATACTTTGTTTACTTATTTATAATTGTTGTTTTTACGACTGACATTTATGTTGCACTCATAGTTATTTAATCTACTTATGTTATGCCTATGCTTACGTTGTGTCAGAATTGTTTTATGTGTAGTGCGTTCATCTCTATGTAACTGCTATGTTTTACTTCTGCGAAGCACTTTGTGATTTTATCTGTGAAAGGTGCAAATAAAGTTTACTTACTTACTTACTTACTTACTTACTTACTTACTTACTTACTTACTTACTTACTTACAGTAGGTCCTGGTTAGCTGGTTGGCACTGTACAGGAAGGTTAATGTAACTGAATGTTTTCCTCTGGTTCCAGTGGCTTCACATGACCTTGTACAACTGACCTGCCCTGCTGATGGCCCACCTGCTGCGTTGGGGTGTAAACCTGCTGCATTGGGATGTGACCCTGCTGCGTTGGGATGTGACCCTGCTGCGTTGGGATGTGACCCTGCAGCATTGGGATGTAAACCTGCTGCGTTGGGATGTGAACCTGCAGCATTGGGGTGTAAATATCCTGCCTTTTTTGGGTGTTGTAGTTTCTCAGCTGTTTAAGTTTATTTGAGTTGTTTACCGATTCACTCGTGGTTTTAATATCTTTAATGGCATGTAATTGTTTTTACTTTGTGTATTTTAGTTCAACAGAGAAAATAACCTAGTATTGGGCCGTACTGTGGCACAGTGGTTAGCACTGCTGCCTCACAGCAAGAAGGTCCTGGGTTCGAACCCCAGCAGGGGGCCTTTCTGTGTGGAGTTTGCAGGTTCTCCCTGTGTTTGCGTGCGTTTCCTCTGGGTAGTCCGGTTTCCTCCCACACCATAAAGACATGCATGTTAGGCAGAGACTACAGATGAAAACTAGCTCATTAGCTAATTCTGGCACATTTACATTGATGTGGAAACTGAAGATGTTGATTAATGTGCACTGTCCCTGGGTAAAGAAAACAAAAATATATATGAAATGCTCCGGGGGCGAAGGAGTCATATATGACTCCAAAGCACTCTAATTACATTTTTTTTTTTTTTTATCCACTTTTTCTCCCATTTTTCCATATTTTCTCCCATCCCAATTTCGTATCATCCAATTCAACCCTCCCCTGTCACGAACGCTGTTTCTTGCCTCCCACAAGCCGGCTGCAATGTGGACTAAGTCATACATAGCACAAGTCCCCTCCGGTACTTGAGGTAACAGCAGTCGCATCTTTTCACCTGCGCAGCTCGATCTCTCAGTGTCGAGGAGTAACGCGTGGGAGGCTCACGCTGCCCCCGACACTTCCTGATTCTACTGCGCAGGCGCACCAACCGACTTGTAGGAGTCGCTTGTTCACAACGTTCGATCCCCACCCTTCAGTTTTCCCTCCCCGTAATACGGCCAATGTGTATTACTGCGGACGACCAGCCAAACTGAAAAACAATGTGGAGAGCTGGATTCGAACACGCAAATCCTAGCGTCTCCACACTGGTGGCGAGTGCCTTGCCCACTACACCACCTAGCCGCCACTCTAATTACAATTTTTAGGATATATAAATAATGATAGGTGCTCACTTTTCTTTGGTCACTAGCTTACTGTTGTTTGTACTGCAGCTTTCCAACGAGGGGTTTAGTTTAGTTTATTTGACAATTATTTAAATACATTACATGTTACAACAAGTCATGTATCCTAAAATGATCAAGGATAGCACAAAAAATACATATTTCCATTGTGGTCCTTGGTCTCAGCAGCACATAGTATTTACATAAACATGTATTACACATATTATCATCAGCCTACAGTATATTGCTAAAAAATAAAATTAAAAAGTGAAATGCAACATTATAAATAAAATATGTACAAAATGTACAGACACACTAAAACTACACTACACTAAAACAGGAAGCTTCCTGGGTTACTCTGGGACATTTTCTAGGAGCCATTTCCTAACGTTCACCTTGAAACTACACAGGTTCAAGCCCTGTTTGGTGATCAAAGGCAACACATTCTACTCCTGTGTTCCTCTGTGAGCAAATGAGCACTGTCCCATCTTTGTTCTACACCTTGGAGGATGCAGGTTTGCTAAGCTAGATCTCGTTATGTGGCTGTGTGATTCCCTAACACTAGGAAAATAGGTAATAAAATATTTGGGGGCCCTGTTATTGATTATTTTGTGTACCATGTTGAGCCTAAACTGGGCTACTCTGGCCTCAACTGGTAGCCAGTTGAGCTCCTGAAAATGACTCCTCCCAACATGATCATGAGGGCCTAGGCCCATCAGAACCCTGATCAGCTTATTCTGTGACACCTGTAGTTTCTTCTTTAATGAAGCTGACAGTCCCTCAAACCAGGCTACACTAGCATAATCAAAATGACACTGCACCAGGCTGTTGGCTAGTAGTCTAAGGCTTTCCCTGTCAAGCAGATTGGCCTTTCTAGCCAAACACCTGGTGCAGGCATTTACTTTACCCAGCACCTGTAAGGCCATCCTCCCCCAGACTGTCATCCAGCATACAGCCCAGGTACTTCACTGCTGTTCTTGCTGCTATAACCTCTGACCCTAATTCTACCTTGAGTTCAGGAGCCTTTTTTAATCTGGGCTTAGATCCGAACAAAATAGACTCTGTTTTGCCTAAGTGAGGTGAGAGCCTATTGTCAGACAGCCAATTGCTAACCTTAGAGTTCCTCTCCTAGCATTCTTTGGAGTGTACTTATCCTTATGGGTCAGGTGCGATTGTATTCCTTTCAGAAGCTCTGTAATGCAGCATGGAAAAGTGTCCCTTTGGAGACTTAATAAAACAAATAAATCCAACTGTGTGTCTTCTGTGATCAGTTGTCGATAATGTCCATGTAGAAACCAGTTGCTGTTGTTGATCAGAACATTGAACACTGATCTTTCCACACACAAGCACACACACAACACACATTCTGCACTCGCTCACACACAAACGCACCACAGGTCACTTTAAACCAGTTGCTGTTGATGGTAGCCGTTAGCTGAAGCCTTACGTATTTATTTATTAACAGAGTTAAACAAAAGTAAATAAAAAATACATAATAACCATATTGTGTAGGAGAAGTTTAGAAGCCTAGAGGCTTATCGAGAACTTCCCCTGCTTTGTAAAATCAAACATACAAAAATATACATATTATTTAAAAAATACCAGTAATGCATTCAAGAGATATGTGTTAATACAAACATACATATACACATACATGCATATATATATATACTGCGTACATAATACATAACCACCCACCCACCTGCCTACAAACCTACCCACCCACATAACCAAATGCATACCTACATGTATGACCTATTTATCTATCTACTACTTTTTGGATATGAGCATTTCTTTGTAGTTTGCTTTAAAAATAAGCAGAGATGGAGATTTCCTCAGCATTCTGTGTTGCTCAGTTTGCAAAAGGGCTCATCCAAAAGCATGCATCCAAAGCAATAACCAAAATAATGAGTAGAATAATGTGAGCATAATATATGATGTGTAGATTCTACTTTGTGCATGTGGTTTGTATTGTAACATGATATGTAATGTGGGTATATAGTTGTTATTCCATTTGTACCATAGAATTTGATTTGATTTGGGTTTTTGACCAAGGAGGGTAAAATTGAGGAGATCAGTTAGCCATCCAATGGGAGATGGGGGTATGGTACTAAGATTGTGCTAGTGGAGTGTTTGGCGTCCACATTTAATGGAAATGCAGCCAAATTGTAACACTGCAATACGCCAATGAAATGACACAATATGTCGCCGTGACCTCTCCTCAATTTCACCCTTCTTGTTTTTGACAAGGAAATGGAAAGGAAGTGAATTTATATTGTTGGATTGTGATTCATCAGGATCCTTCATCTCAGCTTTCTCTAACCCCTCTCCCCTCCTATACTCGCTCCCCTTCCTCCCTCCCTCTCCCCCCCCCCCCCATCTTTCCTTCAATTTACAAATCAACCCAAGACAAGCAGGAGGGCCTTCCTCTCTCTCTCCCACAATACTCATGGTTTGTATCAAATAGTGTTTGTCAATTTCAATTGAAACACATTGTGATCCTAATTAAAGCAACCAGACTTAAAGCAATCTTTGACACTTGAGCAGATGTAAACCTCGTCCACATGTTCCCTAAGTTGTGCCCTACAACAACCCATTCCTGCTGCATGAACACACATTTTGATTTGCTTAAACCTCATGCATCATCATGTAGACTGTTGCATGTCCAACGTTGCTTAGTCTCCCACTTGGGATGTTTTAGAAATGACGCTCTGTTCTTTGTGGAATGTGTAAATATCCGTTTTCAAGCATGTTCTGAAGTATTAAGAGTTGGAGATATGCATACCACTGGTTGGGGGTAGGGCATGGCAGACATTCAGGCAATTTCCTGTTGCTCCAGTATAGCATTGGTTCAAGAGACTACAGCACATGGACTCTACAGTGGAGAGGTACAGCTGCTCCTTAGATTTTTCTTTGTACATACAAGGCAGTTCTCGAACCTCTTGTACAGGGCCCTCAAGAATTCTTGGCACCCTAGAGTAATGTGAACAGAAAAAGCTGTGAAAAAACATCATTGGCTACATTCACACTGCAGGCAAAAGTGACTCAGATCCGACAGTGTGGACAGCACAAATCACATCAAATATTTTTAATTCTGATTTGAGCCACTTTCATATGTGGTCCTCATTCTGAACAGTTGTGCGACTTTTACATCACTCTAAATTTGTCACAATTTTGTTCATTTGTGCATGCGCATCAGTTCAGGAGCGTGACCGGTTCACACTGGAGTCTGATCTTGGCCACATTAAAAAAATAATGTGAACAGCCAAACAAAAAAATATGATCTGAGCAATGAATCCGAATTGAGCACTAAGGCTTGACAGACTCTTATCAATAATATCACTATGTGCAGCCCACCCTGCTATAATATACAGACTATCAATAATATCACTATGTACTGCCCATAATATACAGACTATCAATAATATCACTATGTACTGCCCACCCTGGTATAATATACAGACTATCAATAATATCACTATGTACTGCCCACCCTGGTATAATATATAGACTATCAATAATATCACTATGTACTGCCCACCCTGGTATAATATACAGACTATCAATAATATCACTATGTACTGCCCACCCTGGTATAATATACAGACTATCAATAATATCAGTATGTACTGCCCACCCTGGTATAATATATAGACTCTATTAATAATATCACTATATGTACAGCCTACCCTGGTATAATATACAGATATTATAAAAATATAATATATAACTATAACCTAAGTCCAAACACCCAGTACTCCATACTATATCTTAGTCTATACCTGGTATAAATAAACAGATTAGCAATAAATATAAATATGAAATCATTATTTTACCTTGCAATCATTAGCGCCCCAACAAATATGAACAAAATCTCATAAATGTGCACTTCTTATGTTCATAAATGTTACTTTTTAAAGTTCATCTGAGTCTTTGTCAGCTCTTAAGTGGTTGTGTGTGACTTATTTAGTCTTTCCTGCTATAAAGCAGAGAACAACACCTCTATGTTATTCAAATCCAGTCCCAAGGTTTCAAAGAAAATATAGAGTATCACATTCCTGTCACTATATAAGTGAGAGTACAGACACGTCCAATTTCGCTATAGAAGTCAACGGAGAAATCGGACTGGAAAAAGTCCTGAAATTGCACCTATCTGTACTTTTGTTTAAAGACCCCCTCCACTGAAAAACTTGTTTTCTTCACGGTTAACTCGTCTTGGAGGCGTGACTTGTCACCAGAGTGCCTTTTTCACATTCTTCCCCTGGAGAGGGAGAGCTTGTACTTCCCTGATCTAAGTTGCATGTGTGATGTCACTAATACTATTGGATACACATTTCATGGGCCAATAGTGGTAACTTGACCCCTTTTTAGCTTCAGAAAACACAGAAAGCTGAGTAGATATTGACACGACTTGAAAGAATATAAGCTGCTGACTTGGAATAAAAGCAACAAAAAAAGATCTTCACTACTATGCACTCAACACTGCAGCACCCAAGTTTCAGCACTGTTTGTAAGAGTTGTACCCTTCCTGCTGACTTGTCGTACAGAACTTGTAAGTCGCTTTGGATAAAAGCGTCAGCTAAATTACAAAATGTACATTTAAATGATTGTTGTCAATGTGCATATACATTTACAGTAGTTTATTGAACAATTTGGTGGAATATTCAGTCAATTTGTTATTCAATATAGAACATTTTCTAGGGGTTTACAATTACATCTGGAGGGGATCGTTAAGTAACAGGAGGGTGATTATTTCTATTTTCTCTGAACCCTCTGGACAACATAACATCCAGAAGTCAAGTTATCCCTGTCTGAGTGTTCTGATGGGGACTGCACACCTAAAATCACATTAAGTTCCATTAAAATATATTGGTGGGCGTGGGTGTCTGCTTATTCAGCAGAAAATGCACATTTTGACTTAAATGTGTGAGTAAGTGTTCACAATAAGTGTTCCCAAAGACTCAGATTCACTTTTAGAAACTAAAATCTCCAGAATAAAGCTCTATTTTAAATGCTCTCATATAGAGTGTAAGATAAAGCAGATAAACAACAGGGGCATTTTTTTCCACAGCATTTTTGTACACATGTACCTAGGATGCCAAGAATTCTTGAGGGAGATTACTTTTCTGAGGCCACACCCTGAATAACCATCACCACCAGTTATATTCAGAAAACAAGACTAGGCAGGCCTGGCGAAGCCGATCGACCAGTCAGTCCAGCGAAAAAAGAAGAAAAAAAGCTGGAAAAACTTTACTTTCTTCTTATAGCAATAAATGCAAATGCATTTTTTTTTACATATACATTTTTCTCACATTTGGGGTAAATGTGATAACATTTGATTACTTGTTTTATCATAATGTGATGGCTAAATGTTAATGAAACATTTAATTACATATTTAATTTAGGAAATTCCTAAATAATTATTTAGCTAAATGTTAAATGTGTAGATGGTCAAAGTAAATATTTAGCTAAATGTAAATATAGATTGCCAAGCTAAATATTTAGCTAAATGTAAATGTAGATTGCTAAGCTAAATGTACATCACCAAACAAGAATGTAGCTAAATGTTAAATGTAGACATTCCCAAACTAAATAATTAAACGCACCAGAGATTGATTGATTGATTGATTGAACATTTTATTAACAGATTGCAGAATGGGTACAATACAGTACAGCTCAATACACACAATTGTTAAGGGGTGTTATGGTTTGTAACCGACCCCAATCGCACAACACAAGACAGGTATGAGAGTAAGCCAAAACAGGGCAAATATTTATTATAGAACAAAAAGCGGCACAGTCCCTTTAAGGGAGAACACAAAAACACTAGAGTCAAAGACATATGGAAAATGCGGCACTGTGCCTTTAAGAGGCGAACAGGCTAAGGGACTAAGGCTAAGGGCCAGGGCTAAGGACCAGGGCTAAGTGTCAGGGCCAGGACCAGGGGCACTGGAGAGGGGGGCAGGGACAGAGGCCCGGAGAGGCGGGCTGGAGACAGGGACAGAGAACAGGGTTAAGGCCTTGGACAGGGCGAGGGCCAGAGCTGCTTACAGGGATGAGGACAGGGTTCCGACGGCGGAGGCCTGGCACGGGGACAGGGGCCCGACGGCGGAGGCCTGGCACGGGAACCCGACGGCGGAGGCCTGGCACGGGGACAGGGGCCCGACGGCGGGGGCCTGGCACGGAGATCCTCCTCCTCCTCTTCGGATGCTGCAGACGGGCAGCGCAGAACAAAGGGGGTCCCAGGGGACCGGGATGGGAACACGCCGTCCTCCCGTGGAATACTAGGGAGAGACGACGAGCCTGGGTCCAAGGGGAACGGGATGGGCACACGCCGTCCTCCCGTGGAATACTAGGGAGAGACGACGAGCCTCACCTCCAGGAACGAGGATCACGAAGAGACGCCTTCCTCCCGTGGAATCGGGAGCGATGACGAGCCGGCTTGACGTCTGGAGTGGGAACACTGGAAAACCTCCCGTAGAGAATTAGCGAGCGAAGACGGTGTCCCACTCCAGGCAAACGGCGACAGGTGGTGATGGCTCGCACGTCGTCTCACGCCGGAGACGCGGCAGGTGATGGTAACGTACAGAACTCCATGAACACAGAGTGTACACAGAATCCAGAACACAGAACGACCCGACAAGGACTGGAGGGGAGTCTGCAACCTATGTACTCTCCCGAGGTGATTGCAAACTCCCAACAGGTGCGTGAAGGTAGAGGATCAAGGATGTCCAAGGGTGGGGGCTGGTGAAGAGTAGAGGAGAGTAAATCATCGCAAGGGTGGGGGCTGTTGAGGAGAGTAGACAGGGAAAACACAGGAAAAAGGTCCAGGGACAGGCGAATCCTCACAAGGGGATGCAGACCAGAGAAAGACTTTCGTCTTGTTTACATCAGGGTCCCCCATTTTCAATTCATCATAACATATATGATAATGACATACATGACCAAGAGTTCGTTTCTTCGGATAGTCCGCTTGGTTTGGGCCTTTGGTGTGAAAGCTCATTCAAACTCTGGTGCGGACCAAAAAAGCTAACTCTGGTCTGCCTGAAAACGTAGGTCTCGGTTTGCTTCCAAGTGAACCCTGGTGCGTACTAACCTCGTTCCCAGCTTTATCTCGAGCGATAAAGCTGCATACTTTTGTGGTGTGAATGCTCATCGGACCAAACGCAAGACCAAATATAGGAAGTGACCCGATAAATGTGCATCTTGAGTAGAAGGAAACAAAACAAACACAGCGGTGCGCACTGCAAAACAAGCACGCGTGGAACATGTCTCGTGGACAGACGTGGGCGAATGGGGAGGTAAAAGCCCTGATAGAAATATGGTCAGACGAGCTCATTAAACAGCTGCTTGTGGCCACTCACAAAAACAACGAGGTGTACAAGTTGTTTAGCGAGAGAATGATGAGCTTCAATCGAACAATCGACCAATGTAATGTCACATCAAAGTTAAAAAACTGCATCAGCATTTCAGCAATATATGAGAATAATGTGTGTGCACTGGGCTGCTCCGGGGAATAATGTGGTGTGTGTGTGCGCTGGGCTGGGCTGCTTCGCAGAATAATGTGGTGTGTGTGTGCGCTGGGCTGCTTCGCAGAATAATGTGGTGTGTGTGTGTATGTGCACTGGGCTGCTTTGCAGAATAATGTGGTGTATGTGTGCGCTGGGCTGCTTCGCAGAATAATGTGGTGTGTGTGTTGTGCGCTGTAGAGCTGTCCCCGAAGCCTGTTTTTGGGATTCTATATATCCAATAGAGCGCCCTTTTCGATCATGTGACATTGTCCACCAAACAATTATGTATCTTATTATATATTATATGTGTGAAAGCGACCTAAATGTTAATAGACTTGATGAAGACATTAGCTAGCACAGCTAGTTAGCACCTGACTGTCTTCTTGATATTGTTTGTGAATGTCTACTTTTAACAAACTAATTTAACATTTAGCTAAATATAGTTTAGCAACATCTACATTTCACATTTAGCTAAATATTTAGCATAGCAATCTCTACATTTACTTAATATTTCGTTTTGCGGGTTATGCGTTTAACATTTAGCTAACTATTATAGCCATTGCCTAAATTAAATATTTAGTTAAATGTTTCATCACATTATGATAAAATAAGCCAAATGTTAATGTCATCCCATGTCAGTCATCACTTTTTTTTTTAGCCCCTACCCTAAACGTGAGAAGATGTGACTTGCAAAAGTCGCACAGCTTTGTAAAAGACTCACCAGCAGCTGGAAATGTGGTTGGAAATGTGCCGTTATTTTCGACATGTACAATTCCGCTTTCGGCACGCTATAATAACCATTTAAGCTATTCAACTGTGTCACACAACCCCACTAAAGAGACCCAACCTATAATTATGAGTCAGCGGGGTCGAGTGGCCACCATGGGACCGTTGTGACAACTCACAGAGCTATTAAAAGAGCTGTGTGGCTCTGCAACACATGACAATGTTGTCACAGAACTTCAAAGTTGCGCCATGGCCTGCCACCATCTAAGGCACGCCGGGCACTGGGTGATCCACCAGGACAGAGTCTAAGCATGACCTACTTCTCGAGGTGCTTTGCACTACATCCCTATACTTCATTTTAGCATTTTTGCTGCATTCTGTACTTCATTGTTTGTATTTTGTACTTCATTTTGTATTTTAGTTTTTTTTTTGTTTTGTTTACTGTATGAAGCACAATCTCAGGGGGCGCATACAGAACCAAGCATTTCACTGTGTAATGTACATGTGATGTACCTTATATATCTGTGACAAATAAAACAAAACTTGAAAACTTGAGGTGGCTGTTCCGAGTATGACAGCGTCAGCCAGTCAAAAAAAACAGCCGACATTTTATTTGAATGGTAAATATAATAAACCGCCTTGCGGGATGCGGGCTGACTGACGCTGAGGCGTGTGAAACCCGAAGTATAGGTTATATATCTGGGATAAAGAAGGTTTGGTCGGCTTGATGCACCTGCAGGGCGGGCTGTGACCGCGGGAGATAGAGGGCTCGACGAGGCAGAGATAGCACCGAACAAATGAATGGCAGGTAGCACGGACACAAAAATGGCTCAGTGGTGCACTTCTCATGTTCAGAGGCGTAGTCCCGCTGCATCGTCTTATTGGGTATTCATGATCTGGGCGTGGCGTGTTATATTTACTGACATTCCATAGAGTATAAATAATGTATCGTTTTTATTAGGGAAACAGGTCGCAAATTGTTGACCAATAACAATAAGGCAGAATTCTTGATTTTTCATATCGCAGTCCGCAAACGTCTGCTTTCTGTATAATCATATAAGAGTGGAAGCACTGCGTCATTCATTCACACTGTTCCACATGTGTAAGGATTAATATATGAGACTGTAGCCACATAATCAAACAACGTGTGTATGTGTCTTTGACTTTGTATGCACGTGCCTGGCAGGCTGGCACACTTGATCAGAGTCAGAATCAGAAAGGTCTTTATTACCAAGTAGTTTTTTTGGTGGCAGACAATTACAGTAGAATAAAATAAAAAGGTGGAATAAAATTTAATGCGATATAAACCAAATTTAAATATAAGTACAATAGAATATAATAGAAGTATTAAATTAAGTTTCAAGTTTCAAGTTTCTTTATTAGTTGTCATACAGAAGTACAGAATACTTTTATATAAAATGTTTGGCTCCAGATATTGTGCTAGATAAAAATAGATAAGTATAAAATAAGTATAGTAAGGTTAAAATAGAAGTCAAAGTACGTAGACAAAAGTGTTCAATATATACATATATACAATGTACAATTCAGAGTAGAAAAGTAACTGAGTTACAATACTATATATACTATACAGTACAATGCAGAAATGGGATGAGGTACAATTTAGGTACAATTTACAGTAAGGTGTAATGAGGTATGGGTTGTAGTGCAAATTCTTTGCCAATAAATATAAAGTGTTAAGCAAAAAATTAAGCAAAGAGAGTATTGCACAGCCCTGCTGCTAAATATTCCATACCACTGTATTGTTATTTGATTTATTTGTATTCGAATGAGTGTATAATATACTTGACCACATCGGGCACAGTTGTGTACAGCCCTGGCGGCCTGGCCTAGTTTTATTTGGTAAAACCTGCCCTCTGATATGATGAAACCCGAGAGTGAGGGAGTAATGGGGAGGGTAATACAGTGTGGAATGGTTGAGCAGTAAAGTATGAACAGTGCATTAATGTGTATAATGGATGACGTGTGTTTTCTATAACCATTCGGGGGCAGTGTTCTGTCGGTTTTAGGTGGATATAGTTTTTGTTTGAATATTCATGAGCCAGTCGGGCCACTACGTAGGCTGGCGGAGCTTGTAGGAGCGGCTCGTCCCTCTGGTTCCTCCCCACCACACCGTTCCCTCCCCGGGTGGAGAAAGCATTCTTCCTCCCAGCAGCAGGGGGTTTCTCGCTCTCTCTGCGCACACCGGACCGGATATTCCTGACCGATAAAAAAAAAAAAAAAAAAAACGTTGAAAGCGAGCGAAGGAGAGTCGCCGCCGCAGTCGCCGCGCTCAACCGGGACGCATCCCACTCTCTTATCTTTTAGTTTTGTTTTTTTGTTTTTCCCCTTTTCAGAGATCATTATTTAGGCTGTAGCTCTCCGGTTCCGCGCACTCTGGTTTTCTTGCTGACATGGTAGATTATCACGCTGCCAATAATAATCAACCTCAATATTCGGTCGCCGAGCCACCAGCGATGGAGCTCCATCTACAAGAGAACGACTGGGACCGGGACCTCCTCCTGGACCCGGCGTGGGAGAAGCAGCAGCGGAAGGTGAGGCGCCGAGCCGGGCGTGAGGGAGAGCAGCGAGGAGGGCGAGGGGAACGGCAGGGGAGGGATGGAGGAGAGGTCGGGGACTGACTATGGGCCCTGGTTTTACTGTCTTGGTTGCTCTGTGTTACAGTTGTTACTTACTGCCGAGGTATAGGGGGATGATGATGTGATATACAAAACATATTCGTGTAAATAAATGTGTAGTTATGACAAAAACACCCACGCCTGGCTTGGACTATACTCACAATGGGCGCGTGTGAATGGGGTCGTTTTCCAACAAGCCAGGCGTGGATGCTTTTTGTAATAACTACACATTTGCACTAATGTGATAAACCTGTATTTTCAAGTGGATAACCCCCCCCCCCCCCCAGTTATGAATGAAACAAAGTATCCACTTGTCTCGTGTGAAGCTGCTGTTTTATATTCCAGACGCTCGGTTTCAGCACCTTCTGAGCGATAACACACAACGCCACAAACATAGCAAGTGAATCAGCTCTCGTTATCAGCCCCCTGCTTCGAGGCCGATAATCATAACACTGAGCCGAGTTGCTCTGTTCGGTAGGAGCGTGGAGCTTTTGGAGTCTACTAGCCTACTTCCACTGCAGCTGCATCGAGGCCTTTTCTCAAAACACAAGGCTAACCCGAACCCTCTTGTCCACTCTTTGCTTAAAACCTGCCCTCTGACATGATGAAACCCGAGAGTGAGGGAATAATGGGAGGGTAATTTGAAGTAACATTGCCTAACCGTGTGGAATGGTTGAGGGTGTGTGTGGTGCTAACTAGGCTACGCACCTTATCTATCTGACTAGCCAGATGATTAGCATTCCTTCTAGTGGAGTGACGGCATACCAGGGGTTGAATAGTGCGTTTTCCTTTTATCAGGCTACTTCTATGTTTCCACAGACAACGCTGGTTGTTCCAGTGCCAACATAATGCAACAACAGGTTGAAACTTTCACTCTCCTCCACCCCAGAGCGGCCTACCCTCCTTTGTACACATCATGTTTGTCCACAGAGGACACGCACGGGACAAAGTCCCCCCCCACCCACCCATGGCGAGGAAGGAAAATCTGTCCCGTCAATCATTAACAAATTACAGGCTTGTTCAAACCGGGCCCGTGTTAATTCCCTATGATCTCTATTCTCCCAACCCCACACTGCGGTAGAGTGTTCTAGACTGGACATATAGCACACTGGGCAGTGCCACTGCCATGACATACCCAGAGCCCGGGGACGTTTACCCCAGCCAAATGTGAGCTATGCCGGGTGGGGCGGGGGAAGCAAGGGCAAATTCCTGTGGTGTATTCACCCTTGCCGTGCCAGTTATTGCATAAAAGTTACTGAGTGCCTCCCTTGAAAAATGTCAGAGGGCCATGTGTGTAATGAGTGTGTGAATTTGACTTCTCTTTGTGTCCTGTATGAAGAGGGGGGAACACACGGTCCGTAGCCGTTTGTCTGAGACAGGAGCGCGAGTCAAGTTTGTCCTTTTTTTTTTTTTTTTTTTTTTAACTGTGTCGAGGAAGCTGCCAGTTGTCCGTTTATTACGTTGAGTAACACTTCTCGGCAGCTCCCGGGTGTAACTCGGGTCAGTCCTGCCTCCCTGCCCCGTTAAGTCCAGTTGACTCTCCACCTCATCAGCCTCCCCCAGAAGCAGTGAGTCGTGCCTGACTAACGTGTCATTAAGCTGATCCCCAGTGCCAAGGCATTGACCGCACGTTGAAACATGTCGAGGTACGCACGGCGCCTCCGAGTAACGTCACCGCTTTTTTAAAAGTGTTTTATTGTGACTCTCGGTCGAGGGCTCGAGGCGGCACAGTCCATGCAAGTCCACCGCTCTGACAGTTTTACTGCTGCAGCATTATAGTTCTCATGGCAAAACGGGAGCTGCAGCCCAGTTAAGCGGATAGACACTGTAGTGGAGTTGTGTAGATGCTATGGTAGAGTTAAGTAGATGCTATAGTAGAGGTAGGTAGACTATAGTAAGTAGAGTTGGGTATAGATAGTAGGTTTGGGTAGATAGTATACTATAGTAGAGTTAGGTAGATAGTTACTATAGTAGAGTTTGGTAGATAGTAGAGTAGAGTAGAGTTTGGTAGAGTTGGGTAGATACTATAGTAGAATTGGGTAGATAGATACAGTAGTAGAGTTGGGTACATTTTATAGTAGATACTAGTATAGTAGAGTTAGGTAGATAGATACTATAGTAGAGGTAGGTAGTATAGTTAAGTAGATAGATACAGTAGTAGAGTTAGGTAGATACTATAGTAGAGTTAAGTAGATATAGAGTTGGGTAGATACTATAGAGTTAAGTAGATACTATAGTAGAGTTAAGTAGATACTATAGAGTTGGGTAGATACTATAGAATTAGGTAGATACTATAGAGTTGGGTAGATATAATCAAGATAAAATGATTATTGTGCTGCATGCTGTGTTCTTATTTTGTGTTGTAAACGCAGTGCACCCTTCCTTTACATGTCACATGCTGTTGCTTACTGTATCTTTTCTCTACAGTCGTCATGATAACTTATGTCATTTTAGGATACGGTCCAGGATTGTGTCTGACGTATTCTTCTCTAAACTGACCAGCAACACGCATCGCAGCAAAGAGAGATGCACTGATACGAGTTGTCTTAGTCTCTTGGCAAGTGACTTGAGTTAAGAATCAGCAGGACAGTGTTATCTTGTGTCATTTCCCTATCGTAATGGCTGGTTCAAAGCCGCCGGCCTGTTTGCATAATGCATGGCTATGATTTGTGCTGATCTGTCTTCCGTTGCACACTATTTTAGGATTTATGATTAACACATTTTCAATGGGTTAGGTGTTAGTGTTCAATGTCACATTTCAATCACTCCTTTACCTGTGTTCAGACCACTAGTCTACTCTAGATGACTGTGATCAGACCACTAGTCTACTCTAGATGACTGTGATCAGACCACTAGTCTACTCTAGATGGCTGTGATCAGACCAGTAGTCTAGATGGCTGTGATCAGACCAGTAGGCTAGATGGCTGTGATCAGACCAGTAGTCTAGATGGCTGTGATCAGACCAGTAGTCTAGATGGCTGTGATCATACCAGTAGGCTACTAGGCTAGATGGCTGTGATTAGACCAGTAGGCTAGATGGCTGTGATTAGACCAGTAGACTAGATGGTTGTTTATTTTATCTATTTATTTTATTTAACCAAGTTTGTCCCATTTAGATCCAGGATCTCTTTTACAAGGGAGACCTGGCCAAGAATAGCAGCAACAAAGAGTTTCATAATAAACACATACGACATTACAGATAAAAGTAACATTACAACATGATCAGATAAAACATTTGCACACAGAAAACCTGGTTACAACAGCCTTCACCACCAGCCTTAAATACATGCAGGCTTACCAAGCTTTGCATTTTAAGATCAGACTCAACATTGTTCCAAGCAGTGGGTGCATAAAACCTAAAAGCTTTCATTCACATTTCTGTTCAGACTTTGGGAACAAAGTGCAGAAAGTCCTTCGAACAGAGATGACATTTCCATCGTTCAAATTGAAGAGAGACGATAAGTAAAATCGCCGGAACCATAGCCAAGAATGGCCCTGTATAGGTCAGAACATACCAGTGACTTGAGCCGGCGTGCTCATGAGGAAGACCAGTTCCCTCTTAAATATAACACACAATGGTTGAGTAAGAGATCCACACAGTTTGTAATGCATCTCAGAGCCCCACACAATACACGCTATCCGGCACGTGGACGGTGAGCATTCAATATAGAACACTATAAACGATCACACGCCAGTTTCCCCTTTTATACTTCTGCTTATTTTATGTTTGTGCTTCTGCATAATAAGCCGGGCGGATGACAACATTAGTTGATACAGTTGTACTTGTCTTGCACACAGTGTGGAGGTGCCAGAGTGGTGTTATCCCCATTCTCCTGACACACCCTGCCACTGCCCAGACTTGTAGCGCACACACATGAGCGTGCGCACAGACAGACAGACAGACAGACAGACAGACAGACAGACACTTGCACACACAACCCAGCTTTCCACTGCTGCCAAGGTGGGCAGCTCGGCACAATGTTAGTTTGTTTGGTCCCCGCCCACTTTCACATGCTTTTCATCTGACTGGCACACTGACTCACTACAGATGGCCCAGGTCTGCTTCTGTTGGGATGTGCAGACACACAGTGACACAACTGTGCATTGTTCTACCGTCGGCGCAACAGCTTTGGAATCTCGGATCCTGATTTACCAGTGAGGTTGAACAAGGTTGACCAGACGGCCCGCTCCCCAAACAGGAAGAGAATAAGGAGGCCCTGGAAGTGTCTATATTCTCTGATTGGCTATATATATATATATTCTATTGTCTAAAACGTGATTGGTTGATACCGCATAGCAGGACCGACCTGATTGGAGGGTGTGGTTGATATGGCAGGAATTCGCTCCTCTCCAGGAGTCAGACCTGTAGTCATAGCAGGTGTCCTTATCTATCGGGTTTCTATGGGCTTGGCACTTGTTTGGAAAGAGAATTGAAGATGGTAAGATACCAGTTTTACATGGGAACCATTCAGTCATTCAGATAACACCACTCTGGCACCCTCCCCCCCCCCCTCCTTTCGTCATTTCCGTAGTGACACGTTACAGATTAACCTAGTTCTGTGCCTCATTACTTAGGAGTAAGGTTGCTCCACCTTCAGGATACAAAGTAACTAGCCCCCCCCCCCCCCCAACCGTGAATGAACAATCCTGTGTTGTTGATCCCAAGACCCTCTTCACACAAGATCACTGGATATATCAAGCATGGGTGGTATTATGGGGGGTGGGGTGGGTAGGGTATCGATGGATCATAGTATTGAAATTGCAAAACGATTGACAATCCCATTTTGCTGCAATAAACATTATTGAGGTGAACAGACTAACATTATCACACTAGATGAAACGGATGTTGACAACGTTTTCAATATATCACAACATTGCAATACTACTGTATCGTGACTTAAAGTATCATCATGGTGATATTGCATCATGGGGCCTCTCGTTCTTAATAGCCAACAGTTATATGGATTACAATAGTCTGTATGAATTTAATGAAGTTTGCGCTCAATCGTTGCATCATGGCCACTGCCTGTGTGCAGTTTGGAAGACGCGCCGATGGGGAAATGGTGGTGTTATGTGGTTCCCCCGGCTCCCAGCTGTTCCTGGGTCAGCTGTGGACCAGACCTCAGCCCCACAGCTACACAGCTGACCCTTATCCAGAATCAGCTTGCGTACAACTAACCCGTCAGTCAACCAGCCAGGCAGTGAAAGGACAGAACAGAATGGAATGCAGCCCCTCTGTTTCTCTCTCTCCTCTCTCCCTCTCACCCTCGCCCCCTCTTTCTCTCACTCCCTCTCTTTCTTTCTCTCTTTTCTCCCACAGGCCACAGTGAGGGAGAGTATGCAGGGGGAAACATTCCATTGGTGGCCCATTTTAGCCTGCTAGGCCAGGGGGAGGGGGCTTTTACAGAGGGGCGGGGTGTCCTGTTTTTCGCCCGACAAAAAAAATTGGGGGGGTTTTGCCGGATTGCAGATGTGGAGCTGGCGGGTGGAGCTGGTGGGTGGAGAGAATCTCCTCTGGGGCAAAGGGGGGGGGGGGGGGGGGGGGGGCTGTTGGGGAAGTTGTGTAGTGATGCATTTCCAGAAGGATACAACAGAGATAATAATGTAATGCATCTATAAATCCTCCCGGGAGGTCTCTCTGTGATTGGTCGAATGTGTCTGCCCCGCAAACAAGTGGTTTCAAAGGCGCAAACCTCACCTCAAAACGCCGCGCAGCGGAGGCGTGGCGCGAACACTGAGAGCGTTTAACCCCGGGGTGCGTTTAATATCCATCCTCTGTCGTCCTGCTTGTTTGCGAGGTGTAGGACATGAAGGAGGCAGGCAGGCTGTCCATGTGTTTCTGTGTCGAAGGGATTGTTTCCGGTCTGTTTCTCCCTCACTCTCTAGTCTCCACCCCTCCACCCCCTCTCTCCTTGTGCGCAAGGCGCTATATTTCAGGGGGGGGGGGGTGAGAGAGAGAGAGAGAGAGAGAAAGAGAGCGAGAGAGAAAGAGAGCGAGAGGGGAGAACGAGGTCCGTAAGAGCGTTATGAGAGCAATAAATCCCTTGATGCCCTTAATGGTGGACATGCGTAACCTCGGTTGTCTAGCTAATTGTTGTTGCTTCCTTGCCATTATGCATAGCTGTGCGGATTACCGAACGGCATTTCCCCACTGATGCATTGAAATTGGCGACAATAGGGAACTAAGAATTTCCCCTTTGTGCTTCTGCCAATAATGTTCGAGGGTTCAACTTGAACCACAGACCTCCCTCCTCCCCCTCCTTCCCTCCCCCAATATTTCCGCCTAGTTAAACTCCAGGGCCCTGTGCGTATTATGTTAGAATAGCAATGCTTTACCGTCAACAGTTTGGCTATTAACCCTTTCACTGCCACACAGCAGAAGGTTAACCCTTTACTATCGCACAACTGACGCTCACCGTCGGTTGTGTGATGGTAAAGCCGGGTTAACCTTCTGCCGTGTGGCAGTGAAAGGGTTAACCGGCTGTCGTGTGGAAGTGAAAGGGTTAACTTTCTGTGTATTGTCACAGTGAAAGGGTTAACCGTTTTGGCAGTGCGGCAGTGAAAGGGTTAAGTCATAGTGGAGTGGATGCCGTCATGTCACCCCGACCAGTGATCCTAGATCGCTTATTATGGCGTTCTTCAATACCGGTGTGTGTGTGTGGGTGTGCCGGTGTGGGCACGGTCCCGGTGATCGTACCGGGTCGTTTCACGCTCCTTGCCGGGCAGACGAGTGACTAAAAGAAACGGGAGTGCACGTTCCGTCACCATAGCGACGCTGGTCTGACCGCATTGTTGGGAAAGTCGGCGCGGCCCACAAGAAGCGCGATACAAGTTTTGTACCCTCTTTACTCTCCTGCTGGCCTGCGATTAAACGCCCCAGTAGACCGCTATGGAATTAATCCTGATCCTCGAGTGTGTTTTTTGTCCTCCTTTTACCTGGTATGATGTCCTTTACGCTGCAGAGGAGAGAGAGAAGGGTCTCCTGCTACTCTGTATCACCTGCTGCTCTGTATCTCATTCTACTCTGTATCACCTGCTGCTCTGTATCTCATGCTACTCTGTATCTCCTGCCTCTCATTTCCCACGACGCCCGACCTTCTCGCACGCCTCGCCTGCAGGTGATGGACCCCGCTGCCTCGTTGTGCTTCATCCTCTGCTCTACTTCAGTTTACACACAGAGATGATGGCGGCTCGGCTCGGCGCCAGCTGTTCTCCTCGTGGCTTGTAGGGCAGAAACATTTACGTCATCACACTACGGCCAGGCCATTAATCACATTTTTCCGATTACGATTTTGGCTTCCCACGATCATGAAAACAAGATGATCAGGATAAAATGATAATTGTGCCGCACGCCGTGTCGCTCGAATTGTCTTGTGTTGGAAATGCAGCGCACCCTTCTTTCACAGTGATGTGCCCCCCCCCCCCCGCTCAAGCCCAAACGGTAGTTTCAGCTCGCCTCGTATTGAGACGGAGGAGGGAGCGAGCCACGGTGCGTTTCTCCAGTTATTTTGAAACGTCTTTGGTAACTTGTAGAAGATGACAGAAAGGCAGCCTTTGTTCGAGAAGGAAGGTAAAACTAATTCAGGCGTCGTCATGATGTTCTCAAATCAACGAGTAAGCGCGTTTAATAATCGTGATTTCAATAAAATAATTGCCACTATGATTCTTGCCGTAATCGAGCAGCCCTAGTGGGTTGTGAGGTGAGTCAGACCTGGGTTATCTTAACCCTCCTTTTTGGCATCTTTCAAAAATGCCAGAAATCAAACCCAGGTTGGCCTCTGCCAATAGAACCTGGCGTAAATGCTCTCTGTGAAGGCGGCATTAGAAAGTCTTGACTCATATGGAGCCAGGCAGGTTACATTTTTTTTTTACAAGCATCTGGAAGGAGCTGTAATAATCACCACTGCCTTCTGAGTCGTTAACGCGTTCCACGGATGATGCTGGAAGGGAGACTGTTGGTGATCTACCGCGTATTAAGATGACGGACGCATGGCGATCACGGGGGAAGAGCCGAGAGCACGGCCCTTGGTGCTCGCTCTCCCCTCGGAGCCCATGTGGTTCCTATCTGCAGCGGCGTGTGTCAGCGTTTTGTATACGTAACTTTGGCATGAAAAACTATGGCTGTAGTAAGTGTGTACTTGTGTACATGGCATATGCATGTGTGTGTGTGTGTGTGTGAACATTTACAGACTCAGGGTTTGTTGGAGGAGGAGGGGTGTGTGCTAGCATCCAGGCTATGCTTTGGAAGAAAGGAATGTGTGTTTAGGTGTGGTGGAGCAGTGTGTTTAGATGCCTGTGTATGTGTGTGAGGGGGGGGGGGGGGGGTTATTATATTGTGTGTCTTGTCGAGGGGGTGGGGGGGGGGGGGGTGGGGGGTGGTATTGAGTCCTTTCCACTCATTCACATGGTGGTGGTTCCTCTGCCTGGGGCAGCTGGTAAACACCGTTTGGTTAAATAAACACGGCCCTCCCTCTAGTTGCATGTTTCAGCTTACGGAACCAAGTGTGTGTGTGTGCGCGTGCGTGCATGCATGCTCCGGCCCGTGTGATTGTGTGTGTGGGACTGTAAGCTGTCTGTCCAGGTCCTTCCTCTGTGTCGCAGCACGTTGCAATTCTCACAGTGGTGTCACCGTGGTCGTAGTGTGTGTCTATGTGTGCAGGTAGTGTGTGTCTACAGCGTGCAGGTAGTGTGTGTCTACAGCGTGCAGGTAGTGTGTGTCTACACTACAGTGTGCAGGTAGTGTCTTCTGCAGTGTGTGTGTGTGTAGGTACACTAGGTACTGGTAGTGCAGGTAGTGTGTGTAGTGTGTCTACAGTGTGACTGTGTAGGTAGTGTGTCTACAGTGTGTAGTGTGTGGCTGCAGTGTGTAGTGTAGGTAGTGTGTGTCTGCAGGTAGTGTGTGGCTGCAGTGTGTAGGTAGTGTGTGTGTAGGTAGTGTGTGGCTGCAGGTAGTGCGTGGCTGCAGTGTGTAGTCTTAAGTAGTGTGTGTCTACAGTGTGCAGTTGGTGTGTGTGCAGGTGTTGTGTGTGTTTCTACAGGGCTCTGCTACAGTTCTGGCCTCTGCAGGTGGTATTTCTGGCAGCACTGCATCAGAACAGTATTGTTATTCAGCACCTGAATGAGGAGAGAGTGAAACAGACGCTGAACGTACGAGAGAGGAGATGAAAGGGCAGAAAAGAGTGAAAAAAAGGCAGGAAATGAAAGAAGAGTGTTCCTCTGAAAACCTCCTCTACTGCCGTCACCTCTGCTAATGCTTTGACTCAGGAACCTGACACCAGATAGAAACGTAGCCTGTTCCATTACTAGAGTACCTTTTATTCATCATGTCATAGAAGATCCAGTCATAATCATGACTCAGGTAGTCCGTGTTCTGCTTTCTGTGCAGAGACTTGTTGTTAGAAATGTTAGATTTTTTTAATGGAAAAATAATTAGGCTATTATTTATATTAATTAACCCTTTCTTTGGTCAATCCTCCTTCCAATTTGCTGCTCCCAGCAGTTGGAACGAGATGCCAACGATTTTGAAAATGAACAAATTGATGCCCCTCACTACTTTTAAGTACTCTATCGGAGTTGTTGACACACACCTGCAACTGTCACCCAGCCTTTTAACTATAATTTCTCTGTTCTGCTTCATGTATTGCATACCTTGTAATTTTATTAGTTTGTTTGATGCATGTTTTAATTATTTCCCTTACCTCTGATGTATGTATCGTCTTGTCTCTTTTCTATTTTTCTTTGTCCCTCTTCCCTGTTGCCCTTCGAGGGGATCAGGGGACCCCTTGTCCTCTCACCACACTGTCATTGTAAATAAGAATTTGTTCTTAATTGACCTGCCTGGTCAACCATTTTAGACAAAATTGTATCTTAAGAATCCCATGATTCAATAATGGATAAGTAAATAAACAATAAATATGAGTATATTACGCAGCCCTGTTATACCTCTCGGCTCAGATGAATGGAGAGTGAGATGTGCCTCACACACAACGTTTGTGTAGTTATCTTTCTTCCAACATGGCTGCTTGTTGTAACCACTGGCTTTCAAAAGGAAATGCGGCTCATTTCTATGCAGTGGTGGTACTCTCTCCAGTGGACTCTCTGGTGGCACCTTGAGAGGCAGAAGGCTCGCTTACGTCCGTAT
Source organism: Notolepis coatsorum (assembly GCF_963971535.1). Taxonomy (NCBI): domain Eukaryota; kingdom Metazoa; phylum Chordata; class Actinopteri; order Aulopiformes; family Paralepididae; genus Notolepis; species Notolepis coatsorum. The sequence continues at coordinate 233,680,415 of NC_140165.1, read as the reverse complement.
GACGACCGGCACGCGGCTCTTATCCCTCACTTCCACACACCGACTTGTGATTTATTAGTGATTCAACAAACTCTCAGCGCTCGTGATTCAGCGCTCTCTCAGATTTATTACCGGCATGATAGATATGATGCCCACCGCTGCTGCTTCCTGTATGATAGTCTTCTCTGGAAGAGAGGCGAAATAAATATTGGTAGCCGTTTATCTTTAAGGCCCTTGCTTCATCAGTTCAATGCTACCGTTACCCCCTCCAGAGGGTTACTGGAAAAGATTACACTCCTCCACATACAAATTTATTTGGAATAACAAACCACCACGTATAAAAAGATCCACCGCACAGAGAAATAAAGCAGACGGTGGCATGGCAGTTCCAGATTTTTTCCAATATTTTAAGGCGTACACATTAAGACCATTGACAATATGGTTTGATCCCCAAGCATTAGTATTAGGGATGCCCCGATCACGTTTTTTGCCACCGATACCGATCACCGATCGTCGTGAGCCATATCGGCCGATACCGATCCGATACCGATCGTTTTTGATTAAAAAGATTTTTTTTTTTCTTTTTTTATAAAATATATATATTATATACCAGTAATTAGACTTGTACTTGTATTATCTGCAAGACATCGCCACCACGCAACAAGCTCCACTGTCTGTGTGTACTCTAGTAGCCTCCAGCTACGGCCAGGATTCTCCGGAGCTGCAGCTAGACCCTACATACTCGAGTAGCCTGCAGCTACGGCCAGGATTCTCCGGAGCTGCAGCTAGACCCTACATACTCGAGTAGCCTGCAGCTACGGCCAGGATTCTCCGGAGCTGCAGCTAGACCCTACATACTCGAGTAGCCTGCAGCTACGGCCAGGATTCTCCGGAGGTGCAGCTGGACCCTATTGATCAAATTCAACAACATGCCCTCAGCTCGAATATGCATCGAATGAGTGTTATAAAACATTGATATCAGGAGCTATCTGTGGCTACTGCTGGCCGGCTATATAACGTTGATACAGCGCCTCTGTGAACTATTTAGTTCAGTGGGACATTTCGTTTTGAACAGTGAGCTGGCGTCAGCTAACATGAGCTAGCTGAGGTATCAATGATACACGTCTCTATACTAGACTTGCTGGAGAGTTTGTTGATGTCAGGAGCTATCGGTAGCTGGCCGGCTAGATACCGTTCGGTTAGACAATGCCTCATCATGTATTGGACTGGAAGTGAATGGTTGACTGGGTCATTTTGTAACGGTAGCTAAGCTAACGTTAGCTAAGGGAGACGCCGTCCTCCCGTCACACGAGACTAGACTAATAGACCCGTGTTTACATGCGCGCTGGAGGGAGGAGCAGACGCCGCACAGCTCCCGGAACTCCGAACTCAGCGAGACGAGCGAGTGAGATCGGTTTTGACGCTCGGTGAAAATAAAGCATTATCACCGATCACCGATCGCATATTTATACTGATTATCGGCCGATAACGATCGGTGGCCGATCGATCGGGGCATCCCTAATTAGTATCCTGGAGAAAATTGGAAGAAAACATAGTAGCCCCACATAGACTGAAGGACATAGCACACACTAAACTACCAATCAAGCATTGTGAGCGGAAATTTGGCCCCATAATTACCCATGCGATCCGGAAATGGCGTGAAACACAAAAAAAAATATCCTAACCCACAAAAATGGCACAATCACACTCCCTTATTCAATAACAATGCACTCTTAATTGAAAAACGTCCTATAAGATTCCCTATATGGGAAGAGCAAGGCATACACTCATTAGGGGATGTTTTTAACAACCAGGGTTTTTGTAGTTATGGAGAAATATGCACAAAATGTAATCTCACAGAGTCCACATGGCTTTTTTACATACAGTTACAGCTATGTTTGAAGTCTCACGGTGTTCCATTAGACATACCAGTTGAACACCACAGATACCACAAATTCTTCTATGAAAGAGACATCGAGAGGTTTTGTATCAGGTTTTTATTATCAATTACTAACGTCCTCGTATGAAACCCTCCAACTAGACTCTGTCTGGAGGAGGGATATACCAGACCTGGAAAGTGACTTTGATTGGCAAGGAGCCTGGGCAAATGTCCGTCTTACATCAAGGAACCCGGACCATCAACAAATCAATCTGAACTATATTCACAGGACATACTTGACTCCTATAAGACTGAACAGAATGGGTCTTAAACAAGACTCAAAATGCTCCCAATGTACAAATGGAGACGAAGGAACATTTATGCACATGTATTGGGACTGCCCACCAGTTAAGGCATTCTGGAAAGATGTGACCCATCAATTATCAAAACTCGTATCTTGGAATATACCAGTACACCCCTCTGTATTACTATTGAATGATGTTTTTGAGTTTGCAGTAAATCCACAGCTAAAGAGATTGGTTTTATCGGGTATCACAGTAGCTAAAAAACTGATCGCATCACGCTGGTTTCAACCGGAAAAAATGTGCCGGAAGGTTTGGTTTCTTACATATCTCGATGTGATTTATCAAGAAATATCTACAGCAAGAATTCTGGGACTCAACGAATCCAAAATGTCAATGTGGTTAGAAGTGGTGGAGAGAATAAAAGCTAGCTTATAATGGTGGTGTCTGGTTAGGAGTGGGGGATAATGGAGGTACTATCCAAGGAGGGGTCCGGGAGGGGGGGGTTCGAGCTGGAGCATATGTGTGTAGGGTTTTAGATAATAGGTATTAGGAGTATATCGGTATTAGGAGTATATCCTGTATAAGACATTGGTACAATTGGTAATTTCGTTGGATATACACTGTATACGGTCAAATATTATTATATACTTTTTTTTGTTTTCTGCTACTGTACTTGCATGTCATTTTAGCCACCTTAATTGTTAATTTCATTATGCATTGTGTGTTGAGTACTGACTTTTAGCAATTTTGTTTTGCAATAATAATAATAAAAAAAAATAAAAATAAAAAAAGGCCCTTGCTGGGAAATTACCACCTTATATCACAAGATTGGATTGGATCTACGGACTCCTGAGCATGACGTAAGAGCAAAATGGCTGCCGTGCACTCCATAACTAACTACGCCGTCTGACTCCGCATATCCATAACATGACTTCTGTGTCCGTGACGGCACCGTCTGCAACCCTGTCATTACTCAAGAAAATAGACTTGGATATAGGCTACACCTACAGAGCCACACCTAGACGGGTTCCCCCCCCCCCCCCCGCAAGCTTCACTTACTGAGCTGTATGAGTAGCGGAGTGTAAGTGACAGGCCATGACCCATATCCCACAGCACACACACACACACACAAACATATATATATATATATACACACACATATACATACACAAGCTGTGTCTCAATTCAGCTTAACTGGGAATCTCCGTTCAACATGAGGTTTAACTATCGTAAACCAATCGTCCTGCTATATTCCTTCATCTGACATCTGACATCTGTAATTTATCAGTCTCCCCAGTTAGTACTAGCTAGATTAATACATTTAGTGGAAGTGGCAATAATCTGGTTAAAATCCTTGCTTTATTCGTCTGATTCAGATGACGGCCATTTTGAGCCTCTTTTGGTCCATATTTAAGCATTACATCACACGCAGGAGTGGTTTGTGACCAATAAACCATGCCTAGGGGTGGTTGTTAGGCCCGAGGCGCAGCCGAGGGTCGTTAGACCCCCCTAGGCATGGTTTATTGGTCACAAATCACGACTGCACGTGGTGTAAAGCTTTTATACAACTGCCAGATTCATCCAACCTTATTTCTATACAATAAACACACATTAATCGAAGATTTATTGAAAAAACCATCCGCCAGAAAAAGTTGTTCCCACAACTCCATGTGGAAGCAGCTTGAAGTGCATCCAACCAAACTAACACATCCAACTGTGTATTATTGGAATGATTGAGAGAAGTTGCCTCATGTGGAAGCAGCTTGAAGTGCATCCAACCAACTAACACATCCAACTGTGTATTATTGGAATGATTGATTGAAAATTTATTAAAACGTTTTCTTTGCCCTATAGGAAAAAAACGTTTTCTTCGCCCTATTTTTTTATTTATTTCTTTTAGCCTAAACTTAACCAGTTGGAAACCAGGGGTACAGTAATAAAATTAGCAATCAACCAATCAATCAATTCAATAGACCATGCTCACTTAAAACAGCGCTGCTTCTCTCTCAGTCTGACTCCCCCGCTGTTGCAGACAGGAGTGTGTGTGTGTGTGTGTGCGTGTGTGTGTGTGTGTGTGTGTGTGTGTGTGTGTGTCACAGTGTGTGTGTGCGTGTGTGTGTGTATGTGTGTGTGTGTGTGTGTGTGTGTGTGTGTGTGTGTGTATGTGTGTGTTTGTGGGTACGCCAGCGTCGGACAGTGTGAGAGAGAACGCTGCAGTCGGAAAGTAGGAAGGAAGAAATTTAAATCAATCAATTAATCTATCAATCAATCCGCGATTTTTCTTTTGTTCTAGATTGAGTCAAGACCCATCAATTACATCATCCAACATTGTTTAAAATACTAACACGTTCCCCTTGACAGAATCGCTTTATATTTAGTCGTTATGACGCTATCAACATATCCATTTGTTAAAGATTATTGTCCGCCATCTTGTTTTTTCCGACGGAGTGATCCGGCGGAGTGATGTGATTCGGTGGTGGGCGGGTCCTGGGACCAGGAGCGTGGATTATGAAGGATACATACGTGTAAATGGACTGTTTCAGCCAATCAGAATAGAGAAATTTGCATGCCGTTGTATAAATGGACATACGTGTGTGGCGTGATGCAAGGGCTTCCCCCGACCCTTTGAAATTTTGGCACCAAGAGGATTCCTCCTTTTTTAAATGGGCTTGCGTCAGCCCCAGACCGTCTCATTTAACGACGCTCAGTTCAACCTTCGCTCTCCACAAAGGACCGAAGGATAAGGCCCCTGAATTGAGGGAGAGAGGGAGAGCGACGGAGAGAGCATCTGGAGTGAGGGGTGGGCAGCTGGACCTGGGGCTTAGCATGGTACAGATGTAGCCTTCATCCAGCCTCAGCCTTTCCTCTCAGAGTGGATTAGACTGGCATTAGCCCTGTGGTGAGAGGGCCAGCCACAGTCTCAACCAGAGGACTAGTAGGTGCAACACTGCACTGTTCTGCCCTCGCATAGCAAGACCCCAGCCCCTCTCCACCACCATACAACATCTGCTAGCTCACTATTCAGCTGAAAGCACTCTTCCATACTTTAGCAACCTTTGACCCTGCCTTATTGACATTAGTGTGCTTTGTCCTTGTATGAATATTCAAGATCTTCTAGCGTCCAGACTCCAGACACACGCTTGTAGAAGTCATACACCAGTCAGTTTCTTGTCTATTAACCCCCCCCCCCCCCCCCCCAAATTAATGACTATTCAGCTAAAGTCATCAGCTGCTGTTCAAAGTTCAGGACCCAACATGAAGTAGTTGTGTATATGTTTGTAGGAACATCTCTCACGTGACCCCAAACGGGCGTACGCCTCGACTGAAGCCGGGTAACTGCTTGGTTTAGTGTGACATCATGGCCTCAGGTGTTCAGCCCACTGCTTGGCTGTGGAAATGAGGGGTATGTTGTCGTAGGCCTACGTACAGTCATGTCAGCGCTATTGGCTTTAACCCAATGCTTATTATATAAGCCCAATGATATTACATACACGCAGCCACTCTGTGAGATGAGGAATTGGAGTGGGTATTTTATTGATCGAGGTGAGTGATGATGCTTTTCACAGCGCACTTCATCAGCAGTGCGGGGTAGTTGGACTCACGGTGCATTGAATTGTGTGCGTGCGATGCGTGTGTGTGTATGAGAGAGAGAGAGAGAGAGAGAGTGTGTGTGTGCGTGCGTGCATGTTTCCTCCAAAGCATCTCTGATTTCCTCATTGAAGTTGTGTTGTATTATTAAACAGTAGGCTAGCAGGGCCACTGTGGTGGAATGAGGTGAGGAGGCTAAGGCCTTGTCCAGACTAAAACGATTTCCGATCTCTTTCGCTTTCGTTTTGTTTTCATTTAAAAAATGAAAAAACGATTAAGTGCGTGCCACAAAGCTAGGCCCACTAATGCACACGCATACACTCAAAAACAAACAAGGCACAATAGCAAACAACATACATGATACATAGGCCTGCCGCGATAAGCAATAAATCGATTAATTGCTGCGATAATTAAAATGAATGCAATGATTTTGACGGGCGCGATTAATTGCTATTTGCGCGTTTGTTTTAATGAGGCGGAACCAGTGCCCCTTGCAGTCTCTCTCCGTGTGGGTTGGCCGCTGGCTTTACTACAGAGCACAGCACGGGAGCTCCGTGGGGCAGTAGCAATGCCACATATAGCTTAACTACATTTCTCAATAGTGTTGCTCCTTTTAACCAAGTAGCGTTATTTGTAGTGTAACGTTAGAATAACACAGAATAACGTTAATACAATTACATGCATCATTGTTTACAATGAACGGGTGGGGCTAGTCAAAGCACTGGAGACGGGGACAAGTTAAACATGAATTAATTTATTATAACGGGTCGTTTTCGAGTCGTGCTGCAGTGCCTACGCACCACAGCTATTCTATTATATACTGCTTTGACGCTTCCGTCTCATCGTTGATTGCCTGTAGTAGCTGCATCTAACGTTAGTAGCTAACGTTAAAACTAAAAAACACAACCGGACGAGACAAGTTGTCGGCTAGGATAATCACAACAATACTTCCGGTCCGGTCGGTGGGCTTCAAAATAAAAGTCTTAAACCGGAAAAGACGGAGCGGTGGGCTTCAAAATAAAAGTTTTGGGAAATAAATTTCTCAAGAAAATTCTCTAACCGGTCGCAATAATATCGCTTATCGCGATATTTTCGGGGGCAATTAATAGCCCAGCAAAATGTGTTATCGTGGCAGGCCTAATGATACATGTTTGTTCAAAGACGGATACAACGCATGAGACGGCAGAGAGGCCTGTACACCTGATGCTGGTTTTGGTCGCAGGGTTCATACGGTTCTATTAAATATTTACTGTTTCTGCCTGGTAGCCTCAAGGTCCCAGTGCGCTCAGAACAAAACACACTCTATACTCAACCAGCTCTCGCTCTCTCTCTGCGTCAGCGTTTCCGTTAGCCGGTAATTACCGGTATTTGTCCGGCAAAATCTCCTGAAGTCCGACATATTTAATTTCTCCGGTCTTAATGTCCGGTGAAAATAATTCCCTGAGTCTAAGCACAATTTGATTATTTGAATTGTATTAAAATAGGCTAAAATTAAATAGCCTATGCGATGAACGAAACGATCATTACATTTGTTTCCTCGTTGCTTCTAATAATGACAACGACGTTGTCAGCGAGAGCTTTAAAAACGTAGGTCTCGGTTCGCTTCATCGGACCAAACGCGAACCAAATATAGGAAGTGATTATTATTACCACTGCTCGCAGCACTCACTGCAAAACAAGCACACTGCATCTAATCTCTCTATCTATCTATCTATCTATCTATCTATCTATCTATCTATCTATCTATCTATCTCTCTCTCTCTCTCTATGTCTGTGCATCTTGGGAAGAAGGAAGAAAAAACGCGGCTTATTATTATTACCGAGGCGCGCGGCTTATTATATTATTAAAACGGCTACTTGTGGGCACTCATAAAAACACCGTGGTCTACAAGTTGTTTAGCGAGAGGATGGTGGTAGGTAATGTGCTTCAATAGAACAATGGATCAATGCCATGTCAAAACTCGGCTCCGCTGATCTGGGCTCCGCAGTACACACACAGACACACACACACGCGCGCGCGCACACACAGGATCGCAGCCACACACACATTTCCACTGTCCAATAGACAAGCGCCCTTTTCGACCGCGTGACATTGAGGTGGAGAGAGTAGTCACGCAAACCACGATAATGTTGCAGTCTCTCTGCTTTCTCAGTTCTTCGCTTGATATAATTAATACAAATGTCCAATATAACGGAATTCGTTAGCTCATAAAAATGTGATTATAACAGACTGCTGTTCAGTGTCGGACCGACTGCCACATACGCGGTCTATTTTATTTCAAGTCAGCAGCAGCACGGAGACGGAGTATCGAGGGACTTATTTTATTTGGAATATATTAATGACTGTATACGCAAAAGTAGCCTAGTTTTAAGTAATAATATTATAAATCTACATGCCTTGAGGATGACATGAGCCTGCCTATCAATTGTTTTAAAGCTCAATAAACTATGACCGGAATTAATCTCATTTGTCCGGTAGTTGAAATCTTGCAGGTCACGGAGACCGGCAACAATTTTTTCTAACGGAAACCCTGCTCTGCGTGTGTCTCTCTCTCTCTGTCGGTCTCTCTTGCTCTCTCTGTATTGGTCTCTGTCTCTCTCTCTGCCTTCATCTCTATCTCTTTCTCTCTCACAATCTATCTCTCTCTGTGTGTGTCCATCTCTCTTAGTCTTTCTCTCTCGCTCTCATACTTTCTTGCTTTCTTTTTCTGCTTTATTTCTCGCGTCCTTCCTTTCTAGCTTACACTCTCTTTCTCCCCATGTGTCTTTGTTTGTACATCAGCCCAACGTGTGCAATGTGAGCCATTAAGAATACCGGCTCAGACAAAAGGGGATTATTGTTTTGCCTTGTAGAGCAACTATTTTTAGGGTATGTTTTTCAGTTTTCTCCCCAGTGGCGGTGTGGTGTAGAATAATTTGTGTGGTTTAGCATTTCAGCTGCGGTGTTCTTCCCTGTATTTGTGTGAGACCAATAGTATTTCTAGTCAGGCACGTAGAGGGCCATCCCAGGACCAGTCGGGCAGCTAAAAGCACCATCTCTTTGCCTCATCCACCCAGGGGCCGTTGCTTCAGAGCTGGGCCCTAAGAGAGGCCCCTGGCCTGCAGCACAGACAGACGTCCACATACTTTCATAAAGGGTGGATTTATGAACTTTCCTCAGGGCATTGCAACGCAGGGAGGCACTCTGGAGAGGATTACCTTGCTATATTATGATGGATGGATAGATGGATACCTTGCTGTAAGATTGATTAATACAGATATTTAAAAAAAAGAGATGGAGCCCTTAGAGATGAGCTCGGAGGACAAACAAAGAGCGAGCCATGAACAGACTGCTTTAGGCAGAGAGATAGATGGATGGATGGATAGATAGATAGATAGTTGGATAGATAACAGACCTAACTTTAGGTTGAATAGCAGCTTATGCGGCTGAATAGAAAACAAGATCTAAACATGCTGTTAGCCTCGGGGGGAGGGGGGGGGGGGGGGGAGGACCAGAGAACAGCAGTCTGTACCAGGCCAGTCTCTCTGCTGCTACTCGGGCCCCGATATAGACTGTTCACACACATTCTCACATGAGCATCTTGAGTGTCACGGAAGGACTGTGTGAGTGACGAACCTCTTGAGAGATGACTATGACGAGGCAGAGGAGAGGAGGATGAAGAGCAGAGGGAGGAGACTGGGGGGACAGGAATAAAGTGAAGGAGAGAGGGAGTTGAGCGAGAGGTAAAGAGAGGAGGGTGCAACAAAGCGGGGATGGGAGACGAGACGATGAGGCATCAGGGAGTGATGAGAGCCGTGTTGCCTCGTCTCTCTGGCGAGTCGTAACGGGCCAAGAGGAAGGAAGGCTTTGAGGTTTCTGTGGTTTTTCACTCCTTCCCCTTTTTCAAATAGAAAGACGACACACACACACACACACTGACCCATGGGACCCTCACTGAGTCAGGGAGAGACTGTAGCGTTGTCACCCATGCTATGTCTGCCAAGCGGTGGGTGAGTCCAGGAGGGAAGCCTCTCATTCGTGGGGCGGCTTTGGCTCAGGGGTAGAGCGGGTCGTCCAATGATCGAAGGGTTGGTGGTTCGAATCCCGCTCAAGCCCATGTCCATCCCATTGCCGTTGTGTCCTTGGGCAAGACACTTAACCTACTTGCCTCGTATGAATGTGTATGCATGTGAATGAATGTTGGTGGTGGTCGGAGGGGCCGTAGGCGATGATTATTCGCCACGCTTCCGTGAGTCTGCCTCAGGGCAGCTCTGGCTGCAATTGTAGCTTACCACCACCGGTATGACTGTGTATGAACGAATAATGGACTCTGTAAGCGCTCTGGGGTCACTGGGGTGTCATGAAGAGTGCTATATAAATCCAATCCATTATTATTATTACACACCAGAGGCCAGGGTTTAGTGATCCCCCCGCTGTTCACCCATCCTCACAACTCGGGAGCAGCGGGGCAGCGGGGCGCCCGTGGGACCGACTCTGGTTGCGATGCCAGTACCGTGGTCATGAGCAACGGCAGGAGTGTGTACTGTACCTGGCATGCTGCTGGTGTGGGAGGAGGCGGGACTCTCCCCCCCCCCCTCCCGAGAGGAAACCCACACGAACGCAGGGAGAGTTAGTAGCAAGCGCCATACAGAAAGGGCAGACGTGCCATATGTACCTCACCACCACACTAAGGGAAGGACCGCCCTCTACTAGTAAACCTCACAACAAACCGCTTCTTTCCACGTTCAGAGTTTAGGGAAGTCTGGAGTGTCGCCGGGGATACAGATTTCCTCGATCCTGCGCGACGGCATGGGCACGGTGACGTCACGTACCGGACGGTATCGGTCCCCCCTGATGTGGGGGTCGGGAAAGCACTCCCATCTCCTCTCGTCCCCATTGGCCGGCGGGGGAAGTCAGCGAGACTACTATCCTGTCTGATCCAATCGAACCCGGCCTGGGGGGATTATTTAGCGAGCGGGTCTGGTTAACAAAGAGGCCTCTGTCTGTCCGGCTCAGCGCCGACTCCGTGCGGAGTGCGCGTCACTGTTGTGCCCGTGGGGTCACCTTGCGCCCTGGTACCCTGCAGCATCACACTGCCTCAGAGCCGCACAGATGTGCAGAGGGCTGTGTGAACTGAATAGCGTGTGTGTGTTTGGACGGGTACTACTACTATATTTGTGAGGTACAACAAAATGAATGTCCTTGCGAAGATGGAAATATAAGGTAAATCTGTTTTTTAAAATGGGTATTTTAATTATGAGCCAATAGGGCTTGGTTTGGGGTTAAGGGTTAAAGCGGGGAATGAAATGTACTTCCGCTATCAAGGGAAAATTCAGATGCCAAGAGAAGGGAGCTGACTATTAGCAGAAGTCCCATGTCATGGTAGATTGTCACAGATAATTCATTTAATACCACGTTCTCTATTGTTTTGGCCCTCTGTCAACACATCTGTCAGCACGGTTGTTGTACACTCGGTTGAATTAAAGAGGCACGACATGAAACAGTTTATGTACTGAAGGAATGCATTCATCTTACACAGACATGGGCAAAGTTTAGGTCGGTAAGAGATTCATAATCTGTACATTTTCGGTATATGGCACAGTCCTATATGGTGCCTCTTTTGGGTTAGAATTCAAGAAGCCACTTGAAGGGAAAGCATGGCCAGCTCAATACACACTTGTTATGGGGATGCGGACCAGAGAAAGACTTTCGTCTTGTTTACATCAGGGTCCCCCTGTTTATCTAGCACCATAATTGCTGATCTAACATATAGCTTACTCTGAAAACAAGGATTTAACTTTGTCTAAATATGCACTGGATTTTGGCTGTACAGTAAGTCTACTAGGCTAGTGTGCATACTAAATATTCACTGGTTATTTGCTCTTGACTAGTACATTTCTATTGCAGCAAAAGACATCGATACTTATTGACTAGTGAGCTAGTGTTCATGGCAAATAGGTTCTTGGTATTTAGCTTGACTAGTGAGCTAGTGTGCATAGTAAAGATGCTCTTGGTATTAGCTGTGGCCTAGTAGGCTAGTGTGCATAGTACTGCAGTGCATAGTAAATATCCTCTTGGTATTAACTGTGGCCTAGTAGGCTAGTGTGCATAGTAAACATGCTCTTTGGTATTAGCTTGACTAGTAGGCTAGTGTGCATAGTGATAGTACTGCAGTGCATAGTAAAGATGCTCTTGGTATTAGCTGTGGCCTAGTAGGCTAGTGTGCATAGTACTGCATAGTAAAGATGCTCTTGGTATTAGCTGTGGCCTAGTAGGCTAGTTTGCATAGTACTGCATAGTAAAGATGCTCTTGGTATTAGCTGTGGCCTAGTAGGCTAGTGTGCATAGTACTGCATAGTAAAGATGCTCTTGGTATTAGCTGTGGCCTAGTAGGCTAGTTTGCATAGTACTGCATAGTAAAGATGCTCTTGGTATTAGCTGTGGCCTAGTAGGCTAGTTTGCATAGTACTGCATAGTAAAGATGCTCTTGGTATTAGCTGTGGCCTAGTAGGCTAGTGTGCATAGTAGGGTTGCACGGTATACCGGTATTGGTATAGTACCGCGGTACTAGAGTGTTTGAAATGATACTATACTGCGTTTGGGGAAAAACTGTACTTTTTTATTTATTCATTTATGCATGCGAATGCCTTCCTATTGGAGCACAGCGCTGCTGTCAGTGGTGACGTTGCGCTAGTTTACCGGAACCAACCTTCTGGAATGAAGAACAACAAACTAGTTCGGACGGGAGCTGGCATGGCTCGTCCGGCGAGTGTTTGCATCGGTGGCACGACTGCAGTGCTGATGGGGGCTGCTGTGGCGTGCAGCGTTGGTTGTCGTGGCCATCGGCAGTCGCGGTGAGGATCTTTGTTGATTGGCGGTGGCTAGCTGGCTTTGGCTGGAGTTGTGGTTCGCTAGCTGTGTGGGCTAACGTTGGCCGAGTTTACTCTGGCAGCGTGTGCTGGCTAGCTGGCATTGGTCAATGATCCTCACTGCAATTAGTTAGTTATCATAACCATCGGCAGTTGCAGTGGGGATCTTTGTTGATTGGCGTTGGCTGGCTGGCACATTATGCATGGGGAGGAACTCGGCTGACGTTGGCTTGTGTAGCTGGCGAGCTATGGTTCTGGTTGGAGCTAGCTGGCGTTGATCAGTGGAGATCCTCGCTGTGATTGCAGATGGTTGTGGTGGCTGGCGTTGCGTGCTGCGGCGGCTCCTGTCGGTGCTGTGGTCGTGCCGTTGATGCCAACGTTCGTTGGATGAGCTATGCTGGCTCTCGTGACTACAGTTCCTTATACGAGCATTAGAAAATTTCCACAATGCTAGTCGCAAGAATAGAAAATAAATTGAAAAGCCTAATAAGCTATACATAGCCTAAACTGCCGTGCTGAAAGCTAGTAAACGCAGCATGTCTATGGCTTAGTCACAAACGTGATTTATACAGAGACATTTGACAATTGCCCATTAATGGTTCATACATACTGTATAAAGACAACGGAAATCTATTTTATTTGTTAAACAGCTAGATTATGATAGGCTATAATCAGTCTCACTCATCAAAAATCAAAATGTTCTAGGTTATGGTATCTCAAACTAATTAGGCCCTCTGCTATCTATGACAAATGTATAATAATACAACCATACTTTTTCTACCCCTTGAATGTTTTTTTAACTACAGAAGTCTGCTGCATTTGGCTCACAGAGTGACTCCCCCCACTCAGAAGCAACCTAACCTCCGCTTTTTTTTAGCAGCATATAAAGTACACAAATTAGTCCAAAGATGATAAAAGGCTCAACAGGGCAGTCGCAGAGTTCATCTGTAGGGACCAAGTTCCAATATATATAAAGTTGAGAAAGCTGGGTTCAGAAACCTTGTACAGCAACTGTTGAGTGCAAAAAAAGTTCTCCAGCATTTTGAATGCCTCCTCTTGGTATTAACTGTGGCCTAGTAGGCTAGTGTGCATAGTAAACATGCTCTTTGGTATTAGCTTGACTAGTAGGCTAGTGTGCATAGTGATAGTACTGCAGTGCATAGTAAAGATGCTCTTGGTATTAGCTGTGGCCTAGTAGGCTAGTGTGCATAGTACTGCATAGTAAAGATGCTCTTGGTATTAGCTGTGGCCTAGTAGGCTAGTTTGCATAGTACTGCATAGTAAAGATGCTCTTGGTATTAGCTGTGGCCTAGTAGGCTAGTGTGCATAGTACTGCATAGTAAAGATGCTCTTGGTATTAGCTGTGGCCTAGTAGGCTAGTTTGCATAGTACTGCATAGTAAAGATGCTCTTGGTATTAGCTGTGGCCTAGTAGGCTAGTTTGCATAGTACTGCATAGTAAAGATGCTCTTGGTATTAGCTGTGGCCTAGTAGGCTAGTGTGCATAGTAGGGTTGCACGGTATACCGGTATTGGTATAGTACCGCGGTACTAGAGTGTTTGAAATGATACTATACTGCGTTTGGGGAAAAACTGTACTTTTTTATTTATTCATTTATGCATGCGAATGCCTTCCTATTGGAGCACAGCGCTGCTGTCAGTGGTGACGTTGCGCTAGTTTACCGGAACCAACCTTCTGGAATGAAGAACAACAAACTAGTTCGGACGGGAGCTGGCATGGCTCGTCCGGCGAGTGTTTGCATCGGTGGCACGACTGCAGTGCTGATGGGGGCTGCTGTGGCGTGCAGCGTTGGTTGTCGTGGCCATCGGCAGTCGCGGTGAGGATCTTTGTTGATTGGCGGTGGCTAGCTGGCTTTGGCTGGAGTTGTGGTTCGCTAGCTGTGTGGGCTAACGTTGGCCGAGTTTACTCTGGCAGCGTGTGCTGGCTAGCTGGCATTGGTCAATGATCCTCACTGCAATTAGTTAGTTATCATAACCATCGGCAGTTGCAGTGGGGATCTTTGTTGATTGGCGTTGGCTGGCTGGCACATTATGCATGGGGAGGAACTCGGCTGACGTTGGCTTGTGTAGCTGGCGAGCTATGGTTCTGGTTGGAGCTAGCTGGCGTTGATCAGTGGAGATCCTCGCTGTGATTGCAGATGGTTGTGGTGGCTGGCGTTGCGTGCTGCGGCGGCTCCTGTCGGTGCTGTGGTCGTGCCGTTGATGCCAACGTTCGTTGGATGAGCTATGCTGGCTCTCGTGACTACAGTTCCTTATACGAGCATTAGAAAATTTCCACAATGCTAGTCGCAAGAATAGAAAATAAATTGAAAAGCCTAATAAGCTATACATAGCCTAAACTGCCGTGCTGAAAGCTAGTAAACGCAGCATGTCTATGGCTTAGTCACAAACGTGATTTATACAGAGACATTTGACAATTGCCCATTAATGGTTCATACATACTGTATAAAGACAACGGAAATCTATTTTATTTGTTAAACAGCTAGATTATGATAGGCTATAATCAGTCTCACTCATCAAAAATCAAAATGTTCTAGGTTATGGTATCTCAAACTAATTAGGCCCTCTGCTATCTATGACAAATGTATAATAATACAACCATACTTTTTCTACCCCTTGAATGTTTTTTTAACTACAGAAGTCTGCTGCATTTGGCTCACAGAGTGACTCCCCCCACTCAGAAGCAACCTAACCTCCGCTTTTTTTTAGCAGCATATAAAGTACACAAATTAGTCCAAAGATGATAAAAGGCTCAACAGGGCAGTCGCAGAGTTCATCTGTAGGGACCAAGTTCCAATATATATAAAGTTGAGAAAGCTGGGTTCAGAAACCTTGTACAGCAACTGTTGAGTGCAAAAAAAGTTCTCCAGCATTTTGAATGCCATTGCTTTTAATTTTATTTATTTATTCTTGTCATTGTTCATTGTTGTGTTTTAAAATAAAGAACAATGACAAGAGTTTTCCCCTGATTTTGAGAAAGTATCGAAATTAATATTGGTATAGTATCGAAACTAAAATGTTGGTATCGTGACAACCCTAGTGCATAGTAAATATGCTCTTGGTATTAGCTGTGGCCTAGTAGGCTAGTGTGCATAGTACTGCATAGTAAACATGCTCTTGGCATTAGCTGTGGCCTAGTAGGCTTGCGTTCATAGAAAGTGGATCAGAGCAAGAGTCAGTCACTGATACACTGTGTAATACTTGCACTGGATTGGTCCATATGGCCCAGAGGGGGGAGGGGGTGGGGCCGTGTATTAATTTAGAAGGGATTACACTGATCTGGCCTTATGATCCACCTGCACACAGTGGTACCCTCCATCACTTAGCCCCAAGGCCCTCAGAAGGGGGAGGGGTGTGGGTGATGTCTCTGCAGGAGTCCATCTGGGGCATCAGGATCACTGCATTGAGTTGAACTAGGGATTTAGGGGTGGGAGGCGGCATGCATGTAGAGGTTGAATTTTTTTACCATGTAGAATGTGCAGAAGCAGGCAGTGTGTATGTTTGTGATGGGGGGGCTGTTTTGTGTGTGTGTGTTACATCTCTAGCAGTGTGTAGCTGTGTCATTACAAGTGTCTGGGTGTCTTCAGAGTGTCTTCTCTGTGGCTCTTCAAGGCCCTCCTTCATCTCCCCTAGACCCCCCCACACACACACACCTCACTCTCTACACTAGGCCAATCGCAACATCCCTGTGTCCAAAAATCTGATCCCGTCAGTCCGTCTGTCTATAGTGTGTGATAAGACAATCTCAGTGGTTAATCGATGTCCATTTGCATGCTAATTTGCCTCTGCATCCATTTAGTGTGTGCGGACTGCGTGTGTGTCAGACAGGCGTTGGGCCAGTGAGTCATAAAACCATAAAGGGCAGGGGGAGCTGTGGAATGTGCGACGGAGATGTGTGTGTGTGCTTCTGCATGGGCCATCAAGAAACGGAAACTCAGAGGAACAAACAAGAGTGTCGTTGCTGCTGTCTGGACCCTCAACACTTTTTATTTTTTACAAGCCGCCCCCTCCCTTCTCTCTTTTCTCTTCCTCCTTTCCCCTCTGCTGTTCTCATACCCTAATGACACCCAGGGCAGTAGAATTAAACTCTTATAGAAGGCTATCTAAGTCCACACACACACACACACACACACACACACACACACACTATTGGACCTGAGTAGTATTCTTCAGAGGCAGGAAGTTGGGTGGTCTCTCGCTCTCTCCCTCCCCCCCCCCCCCCCCCCCACCAATGTGAACCTGGTTCTGGCGCCGGTTCTCGGTTGGTTCAACATGCTAACCTTGTAGGAACCAGTTTGTTCTCCAGGGGCCCGAGAGCCACGTCACTGTATAATATTATGTCTCCATCCTGTTTTGCCAAAAAACTGAACATTGGAATTACTTCACCTATAAGCACAACCCTGCTCAGTTTAAGAGATTTACTGGAAAAGATCATCGATTTTGTGCATAGATTGCTAGATTCATCATTGGCTTATAATACGCATTTCCTGGTTGAGGAGAAGATGACCGAGGGCAATTGGACAATAGTGAACATTAAATACTTAACCTACAAACGCAAGACTGTTCTGACAGCACAATATTGATGATATTGAGATTCGCTGGGGATTCTTTTAGGTAACGTTATATCAACAACAATCCGAGGTCTGCATCGCAGTGTTAATTTTGGCAGCTATTTTAGTTTTAGTCTTAGTCATGTGTCAAATGCTCCTTTTTCGTTTTCATCATATTTAGTCACCTTCATTTATTTTTCGTTGAGTCGGTTTTATTTTTAGTCTCGATTTAGTCTTTTTTGTTTTAGTCTAGATTTAGTAGCAGAAAACTTATGCAATTCTTCTTATTCTTTAAGTATAGTCTAGCTAGCCAAAACCCTATCAGCTGATTAACAATAAGTTCTGTATAAGGCTAGAAGCCCAATAGTAACCAAACATTCCTTGAAATGGTCAATAGATTTAGAAATAGTCAGACATGGAATGGAACATATTCTGATTTAAATTGCTTATTTAATTTTTTTTAACCAACAAAGCAACAATAGGATAGTGTAAATACACAGTACACACTGATTGCAATTCTCACAGGGACCTACTGTACAAATCTCACGCACATCACACACGTATTCCCTTTTGTCCATCGAGTCAAACCGTAGATCGCTGACGTCACTTTAAACTTAAAACGGCGACCTCCATCAGAGCATTCGGCTAACAACATTAGCTTAGCGAACCTGCCACTGCACTTCTATGTGCATAAAGTGTGCTAACAAAATATCACAGCCCCTAAGACTGGGAGCGTTCTAACTCTACTGAGCATGTACCCAACATTATATATATATTTTTTTGATCCACTTTTTCTCCCATTTTCTATTTTTCTCCCATCCCAATTTCGTATCGTCCAATTCAACCCTCCCCTGTCTCGAACGCCGTTTCTTGCCTCCCACAAGCCGGCTGCAATGTGGACGAAGCCATACATAGCACGAGTCCCCTCCGATACTCGAGGTAGCAGCCGTCGCATCTTTTCACCTGCGCGGCACGATCTTTCAGCGTCAGGGGTCTGCGCTTTGGAGCGGCGCCGCCCCCATCGCTTCTTGATTCTACTGCACAGGCGCACCAACCGACGTGTAGGAGTCGCTGTTCACAACGTCCGATCCCCACCCCTCAGTTTTCCCTCCCCCTAATACTGCCAATTGTATTAGTACGGACGACCAGCCAAACTGAAAACAATGTGGAGAGCTGGGCTCGAACCCAGCGTCTCCAGCATTGGTGGTGAGTGCCTTGCCCACTGCACCACCTAGCCGCCTACCCAACATTATATGAAAAATAAAAAGTAATTACGATGTTTTAGTGCGCTTCAAGCACTAAAGGGATTCATTAACAATGTATACTAGTAGGGTCCATCTCACTCTGTGTTAGTACTTGTCTGTGTCTTTTCATACCAACATTACCTTTTTAAGTGAACGTGGTCTTGTCCTTGTATCCATGTGTAATGTTGATAGTAGTGGGTGTACACAGACGAAAGAGTATCTAGGGTGGAGAGCAAGTCTGTGTCTGGGATATAGGTTCCAGGCTATTAGCTCTTCTTGCAGCCTAGCCATCCTCTTTAGCCTCCGTCGTCTTAAATGCTATGTTCTTTTGGTAGAACTGTTCGGCTGAGTGTTGAGAGAGTAGCAGATTCCATTCATGGTTATTGGTATAAGCTGTAGTCACGAGAGACCTGGGACGCGGTTTTTAGCCTCACGTAGCTTGGCTTTTAGTAAACTGTGCGGAGCTTAGCTATCGATTAGCCGGAAATGCTGAAATAATAACGTGAATTATTCTAAAAGTTATAATTATTTTGTCATCTTGTTTTAGTCAACATAAATTAAGAGAATTCATCCTGTTTATTTATTTTTTTATATACTTTTTCTTCCATTTTCTATTTTTCTCCCATCCCAATTTCGCATCGTCCAATTCTACCCTCCCCTGTCTCGAACGCTGTTAGGCCATGCCTCCCACAGGCCGGCTGCAATGTGGACGAAGCCTTGCATCACGTGTCCCCTCCGGTACACGAGGAGGCAGCCGTCTCATCTTTTCACCTGCACAGCGCGATCTCTCAGCGGCGAGGGTCTGCGTGGGAGGGTCACGCCGCCCCCTTTGCTTCCTGATTCTGCTGCGCAGGCGCACCAACCGACCTGTATGAGTCGCTGTCCACAACGTCCGATCCCCACCCACCAGCTTCCCACCCCTAACACTGCCAATTGCGTTAGTATGACGGACCAGCCAAGCTGGTAGCAATGCCGAGAGCTGGGCTCGAACCCAGCATCTCCTGCATTAGTGGCGAGCACCTTGCCCACTGCGCCACTTAGCCGCCCCTTCATCCTGGTTTTTGTAAACTACATTTTTGTGTCCTCAGTTGTGGTCAACAATAATTAATTAATTAGTCACGTTAGTGTCACATGGTCCGCATTAACGTGACGTCTCGTTGCCGTCGTGGGGAAAAAGCTTTGTTGACAAACATATTTAGTCATAATTTTTGTTGACAAATTTAACACTGCTGCGTCGATACTGAAGCTCTGTTTTTAACAATGGCGTCCAGTGGGTCTTGTTGTTCTTGATAATCCCGCCCCCCAGCCCCTGATGGACTCTCTGCTCGGTTCCAGACCAGAAAAGGGCCGGTGCTGCTCTGGAACCAGTTGGCCGAGAGCCGTTTTTTTTTTTTTTTTATATATAAATATAAATCCCCCCCCCCCCCCTTGTTCCCGATTTTTCTCCCATCCCACTGTTAGTCCTTATGCCAATTCCCAACCCCCTTCCTGGTTGTTGCGCACTCCCATCCCACTGTTGGTCCGGGAGGCCGGAGACTGTCAGTGTCACATTCTTTCCTCCGACGCATGTGCAGCCAGCCTGGCAGCGCAGATTCTCACCGGGAGAGTGTAACGTGTGGAAGGTCACACTACCTCCCTCCAGATCCTACCCTCGCTGTGCAGGCGCCCCGACCGAACTGTAGGGGTCGCTGTCCACAACGCCCAGGACCCACCTATCAGCTTTCCCACCCCTAACAGTGCCAATTGTGTTAGTATGAACGACCAGCCAAGCTGATAGCAACGCTGAGAGCTGGATTCGAACCCAGCGTCTCCAGCATTGATGGCGAGCGCCTTGCCCACTACACCACCTAGCCGCCCCCGCGAGAGCCGGTTCTTTGGCGATCAAAACGTGAAGAACTTGTTGGAGATCAGGCACCGGCTCCGAACCGGCCCTCAAACCGCCTTGGTGCAAAAGGACTATCTTTGTAGCTTCCTCTCTCGTCTCTGGTGCCGGTTTGTTTCTGCTGCCTCATAGGAAGCTCCCTATCGGAGGGGAGAAGGGTGGGGAGAGTCGCGTTTCACATTCCTGCATTTCAGAATGAACAAACACACACACACACGCACGGGCACGCGCAAACAAACGCACACACAAACTCGTACAGGACATAGATGCATAGCAAGGATGTATGCCACTAGCCAGGCAATCTATAAACTAAAGATGTGGTTCATTTCAAGAACCAAACTCTCGCTCTCTCTCTCTCTTCTCTCTCTCTCTCTCTCTCTCTCTCTCTCTCTCTCTCTCTCTCTCGTGCTCGCTCTCTCTCTCGCTCTGGGACAGAGGTGTACTCACTATCGGGTGATGACGACAAACAAATGTGAGCAGTTTCATGTGTTTGTCTGTGTATGTAAGAGTACTTCTATCCCGGTGTCTTTCCTAACTGTGCCTTTTCTCTATATTTAGGGTGTTACTTTTCTTACTTTGTGTACGTGTATTCTGTGTGTATTGTGTGTGTGACTGCAGGGGGTGCACCTTACAGCTCTGTTACATCACCGTAGTCGCGGTGACAGGCAGTTAAGTGCGTTGCCTTATAAGGTAAAAGCGCACCAGGCGGGTGGGGAGGGGAGGGGCAGGAAGAGCTTGTTACCGTGACAATGCTGTCTGCTACTGGGCTACTGGGCCGTCCTGAAACACCCGTTTAGCCACATTGTGACACACACACACACACACACACACACACACACACACACACACACACACACACACCCTCTATGATTTATTTCTTTTGCTCTCCCTCAAAATGTCTTTAATTGTTTAATTATTTAATTATCTCATTTCTACTTACTGTAAACTCAGACATTCAGAGCTCATTTTTCCAACCTAATGGTTTTTAGTGACTTCTACTCCTTTCCTGTGTGTGTGTGTGTGTGCATCACTTAAACAGCCCTGCGTCCTGTGCATACTATCTAGGTTGTATATTTATTGGCCTACATACTGTATAGTACATACAACTGCATAGTATCTAGGTTGTATATTGGCCTACATACTGTATAGTACATACTGCATAGTATCTAGGTTGTATATTAGCCTACATACTGTATAGTACATACTGCATAGTATCTAGGTTGTATATTAGCCTACATACTGTGTAGTGCATACTGCATAATATCTAGGTTGTATTAGCCTACATACTGGATGTGTGATAGATCAAGGGCACATTACCCACTCCTGCTCTAGTTGGAATGTAGGCTAAGGAAGTGAGTCACAGCTGCAGAAAGTACTTTATACTGATTGGTGAATGTCTACAGTAGTACTTTATACTGATGGGTGAATGTCTCTATAGTCTACTACACAGTAGCACTTTATACTGATGGCTGGGTGAATGTCTATAGTCTACAGTAGTACCGTACTTTTCGCACTATAAGCCGCACCTGAATATAAGCCGCAGCAGCTAAATTGAATGATGTGTACATATATAAGCCGCACTGGACTATAAGCCGCAGGTGTTTTAATGTTCAATTACCATATGTAATTAGCATTGGGACACAATACTGTCAGACAAATAACAAGAATTAACTCATTTACAAGTTGTATTAAGTTTAGCAAATAAGGGAACAGATGAATAACATTTCAATGCAGTCAAAAAAGCAATATTTTGATTTTTACATTTTCGGGTTTGGTCACGTCGAGTCACATATAAGCCGCACCGTTATATAAGCCGCAGGGTCGAAAAATGGGGGAAAAAGGTGCGGCTTATAGTCCGAAAAGTACGGTACTTTATACTGATGGGTGAATGTCTATAGTCTACAGTAGTACTTTATACTGATGGGTGAATGTCTAGAGTCTACAGTAGTACTTTATACTGATGGGTGAATGTCTATAGTCTACACTCTACAGTAGTACTTTATACTGATGGGTGAATGTCTATAGTCTACAGTAGTACTTTATACTGGTGGGTGAATGTCAATAGTCTACAGTAGTACTTTATTCTGATGGGTGAATAATGTCTATAGTCTACAGTAGTACTTTATACTGATGGGTGAATGTCTATAGTCTACAGTAGTACTTTATACTAGTGGGTGAATGTCAATAGTCTACAGTAGTACTTTATTCTGATGGGTGAATAATGTCTATAGTCTACAGTAGTACTTTATACTGATGGGTGAATAATGTCTATAGTCTACAGTAGTACTTTATACTGGTGGGTGAATAATGTCTATAGTCTACACAGTAGTACTTTATTCTGATGGGTGAATAATGTCTATAGTCTACAGTAGTACTTTATACTGATGGGTGAATGTCTATAGTCTACAGTAGTACTTTATACTGATGGGTGAATGTCTATAGTCTACACTACAGTAGTACTTTATACTGATGGGTAAATGTTTGTCATTAGTACTTGTAGAAAATGATTGTAAAGTCATGTCAGCGCTCGCTCTCTCTTTCTCTTTCTTGTTCTCTCTCCCTGTCATGTCTTTCTCTCTGTCTCTCTCTGCCCCCTGTTTCTGAAGAATTTCAGCAGAGAGGCGTATGATTAACCGTAAACCTTGTGTGACCTTGTCTGTCTCACTGGACTGATAGTGTGTGATGCGCTGATGATGAAGCGGATGAGGTGTCTCTGCTAACTAAGCTAGTTTTGTGTGCATGCGTCGTGGGAACAAGGCTTTCTGATGATTTAGAAGAACCAAGCAGTCGAAACTGCCCAGTTTAGCAGTTTCTAGCATGTCCTTCTATTATCAAGAGTGCGGTGTACACACACACACACACACACACACACAAACGGACACTAGCCTGGCTACCACTGCAAAGTTTTTGTGAGAGTGTGTGGTTTCGCTAACGGGTGTGTTGTTGCTGAATCCCACTCGGTTGATCGTTAGCCATCTCTTGTTCGTTTTCTCTCTAATGACTTCCTCCAATACACTCAGTCATCATGGCCATAGAAGGACAGAGCGGTGAAGCGTGACGTTTAGCCTGCTGGCGCTCTGCTGTGACCTCTGAGGGAAACCTGCTGTGGTTCACGTCGGGCTCCGCTCAGACCGCTACGCAGGCTGGCCGGAGTTTCAGTGCGATCGCTGGTTGGGAGCTGGGCTGTAGACTTCACGGTGAATTAGCGCACGCCTTGAGCAGCTCCTACACTCGGTGTAGCTTCCACTGTGTGTCAATGACCATGTGCCAGTAAATGGGGTTCCTTTTCGAATGTAGAAATACCATGAACACTTCTCCAAATTGCACCAGCGACTTTAGGTGATGATCAAATGGTGAGAGCGGTTAGGTGATGATCGTAATGGTTGGTGATTGGTTAGGTTTTAGTTGGGTTAGGGGACGATCGTAATGGTAACGGCTAACGGGTTAGGTTTTAGTTAGTTGGACAAATGAGAGCAGAGGAGGTTGATCAAAGCCACTTCCTGTAGTTGTGAGTTGTGCTTTACTGGCCTACATCTGGTTCTCTGCCAGCAGCTGTTTCACTTTGGGTGTCATTAGACAGCATCCTAGTGACCGGTTCCATCACGGCTTAGACACCCACGCGCACATGCACATGCACACACAAAGAGGAGTATATATGCATGTCTGGACAAAGGTCGGAATACATTTTAAGAACCTAAATTAGCTTTCCCTAAACTAAATGAGCATTTCCTTACTAGCAATGTCATATCAAATACTCCTAATGTTTTAAAAACCTATTTTCATGTAGTTATTTCTCCAATTGTGTAACAGCAGCCAACGCGGGATCGATAGAATACACCGACAGCTCTGATACACACACCTCAACTCCGGACCTGAGCCTGAACTTCTAGAATGATTTAACCAGAAAAGAGTTAAAGCCTCTCTCCCTGCCAACCCACTATCTGGCCTATACGCACACACACACACACACACACACACACACACACACACACACACACACACACGCACACACACACACAGGCGTGTAATAATGACCTCAGCTCATTCAGTGATTGGGCTGTAGCTTTGTAAATGCAAGGTCAGAGCGTGCTGAAATGAAAGCAGCTTCTGGAAGGGAACCCAGACTGACTGCTGGCTGACCCTCGTCTGGATATTAAAGCGCGTTATAAATGACTCAAAAGGCCAACCGCGGTCACGCCATTGTCAAACTCAACACGTCAAGGTCGCTGGAGACATGATTGTTTTGAATGTTCCAGGCCCTGATTAGCTAATAGTCGTCGTCACTTCTCTCACTTCTCTCCGTGGAGACTTTTGATAAATCTCAGCTTTGACTCGTCAAAGTGTTTTACTGTTATCGCGGGTCGTTAATGGAGAAGTTGTTGTGTTTTAAACTACTCCCCCCCCCCCCCCCCCCCCCCTCTCTGTGAACTATGGTAATGTTGTGGTTTGCATTCGGGGCCATACATGTACCTTACTTCCCCGTGGAAGTATTTCACCTGATACTGACGACTAAAGTCAGTTTATTGAGAGTTTTTTCCTGAGAAACCATCCCTTCAGTAAGTTCAGATTAAATCAGCAGGTCAAACTCGGTGCGCTTGTCTTCACTGTAAATTGTACATTTTATCTGTATGTCTCCCCTCCCCCTTGTCTATGTGTTTGCTATAGAAAAGGTCTAGTAGTTCCATTGTGTGGGATTGAATGGTCGTTTCCAGGCGTTATCCGCGACCCTGGCTTGGTTTCCAGGCGTTAGTCTGGTCTGAACAGGCGCATGAATAGGATCCTTATCTAGGCAGCAAACCCACACTGCCATTTACACAACTAGGATAAGAAACAGACCTGTCGGTGCTCGTGTGTGTGTACACACTGTGTAGAGATACAGTACAGCTGTGTGATATGTTTCTGTGTGTATGTGTAGATGTACAGTACAGCTGTGTGATGGGGAGTTTTTAGGGAGTTGGAACAGAATCAAGAGTTTGTATTTCCTGTGTCATAGATTATCAGTGTCATATATTATAGCCCCCCCCCCCCCCCCCCAGAACCAACAAGATAGCGTGGACTGACCTGACTGACCTCACCTGAATGATCTGACTGACCTGGCTGATGATGATGGGAAGAAACCCACAAAATTGCTATTAGATATTCACTGAGAACTATTTGATTAATATTAATCAAAACCCCCCTGCCCACGTTATAATATGATTTCACTTTGGATGCCATGGGTCCTGTGGTTTAAAAGCAAGCGTATGCCACCACCCACTTCAATGATAGAGCACTCGCATTTGTGAACGCATTTACTATATCTTAAATTATGGCTGTCTAATCTGGCCGTCGCTTATCAATGACTTGTTTGCAGTCAACATTGTCGAAACCAGGTTTCGAAATTAACGGGGGCTTGGGGCAAAATGCCCTCGAAAATTGACCAAATGCCCTCGAAAATCAGTTAAGGGGGGCAATAAAAGCCCCCGACAGTTTACTAATTATATATATAATTATATATATGCTCTACAGTGCGAGCATTTCCCCCGTATTTGCCCCTAATAATATGTGTGTGTGCGCGAACCGGAAAAATCATTTACTTGCAGAGTGAAGATTACAAAACAGCTCCGCTGTTAATAGTTAAGAAACTGGACTGAAATTCAGTTTTTGGGTGGAATGCAAAGAGGGAGGGAGGCGGGGCCCGCTGCGTGTTAAGGGTGCTTGAGGTGCGAACACAGACAGACGGAGAGCTCTGCTTTTCAGCAAGCATGCATAGTGCTGTGTAACATTAAGTTACACTGCTATCTTAACGTTAGCAAGCTAAGCATCTGCATAGCGCGACCTGTGTAACGTTAAGTAACTTGTGTTCGGCGGGGAAAGACCGTTCCATTTGTAACACAACTCCAAAGAATAACATCCAAATGATACCGATGCGCATTTCCTTCATTCCACAGCACTGAGCGCGCAACGTATTTCATTGATCGATCTGACAACAACACAACTTGCCCTCAGGGACAATCATATTTAATCTATTTATAGAGTATGTATGTATTATTTACAGATAATTGAAGGTACCTCAAAACATGAAACCAAGCCATGTCACACATCGTGTGTGTGTGTGTGTGTGTGTTACTTGAACAATTGTCACTCTGCTCCTAAATTTCTGTGTGCTCCTAAATTTGTATTTAGATTTTATTTATTAACATTTTATTTAGGAGCACATGTGCTCCTTGGGAAAAAGGTTAGCGTAGAGCCCTATATATGGAGACATTAACATTACGTTATCAAACATAGGGACGAAGACTGTAAAAAAAAGTGTCAACAATGTTTTATAATCTTTATGTTAATTTTCATTATAAAAATGTTGTGCCCCCGAAATACAAAAAAAAGCCCCCGAAAATCAATTAAGGGGGGCAAAAAAAGCCCTTGAAAAAAAATGTTAATTTCTAACCCTGGTCGAAACGGATTGTTTTGTAATCGGTTCATTTCCGTTTTATACCATTTTGAAAAACGCTTGTTTCTTGAAACTTTCAGAAGATTCTGTGATAAACGCCCTTTACTGTAATACACAAAACACGTTATTTTTCGGCCTATTTATGAATCGTTTTCAAATAAACGCTAGATTATCGATAGTATACTTGTGTACTTATGCACGTTATAGAAGCGGGCTGAAAAATCGAATCTCTTATTTCCTGATCGCACACACACACACGCATAGGGCCCACGTTGATATCTCTGTGAAAAAAGCTCTGATTATCCTAAGACTGGTAAAATAGATTCCTTACCTCAGATCAGATGTTCTCCAAAAAGATTATTCCAATTCCTGATCGCCATTCCAAATATCGATCGTGTTTATTGATCCAACGCTGGGTGGTCGAAACACAGATTCCACGCTGTTCTGATTAGGGATGCACGATATTGATTTTGACACCGATAACTTTATGCTCCTCAAGCCGATAACCGATATCGATAACCGATATTTATTGTATTATAATTTTTTTTTAAATGTATATATATATACCGGTATATATATATTTTTTGATCAAATTTTAATTTTTTTTTGTATTTATAAGCTTCGACGTCATCGGTACTGCTATCGGTACTCGAGAAATTATGGAGTTTTTTTTTGAGGAATTTAAACGTCGCAAACTAATCTTGTTGGCCGTTTTCTATATCTCTCCTGCCTCTGTGTCTCTGCCTGCGCGAGGAGCGGGCTGTGCTCACACACACACACACTCACACACACGCACACGGTTGCTGCCGAGTACAGACAGCTCTGCTCTCATCATGGCGGACGGAACGAAACGTTCAAAAGTCTGGGTCTATTTTACTAAAGTCGATGCTGACAACGCTCGTTGCCACAAGTGCAACAAGACATTTGCCAGTAATGTATAAGCGCTGGTACTTGTCCATGTGGCTGGCGGGGAGCTAACGTTATTAGCCTGAGCTCCGAGTAGAATAATGGCCGACAATCCGGAGGTAAATAAACGAACGAGAGCTTCTGATTGGTGGTAAGAAGAGGTGGGTGCAAGCGGTGGGACGTAATTGGCAGATCGACTGTCTGCCTCCGAATGTAACGTGACTACGTCACGGGCCAAGAAAGGGAGCGCTGGATTTGTGAAAAACTCCCTGTTCCTAAACCACACGCTGTCAGTCGTACCACAGTACTGGCAAAACGGGAGGAGGCTATAATAAAAACAAGCGCCCTTCATCCAAATCCACCCACACCGGATTTCTTTTAACCAAAAAATGTATTATATATTATCGGAGCTATCAATAACGTTATCGGGATGACGTCATAATTGCTGATATCGGCCCGATAATTATCGTGCATCCCTAGTTCTGATGGTCCAGAATGAATCCGATCGTCTCGGGCAGGGTTCGAAATTAACGGGGGCTTGGGGCATAATGCCCTTGAAAATGGACAAAATGCCCTCACATCAGTTAAGGGGGGCACTTAATGCCCCCGACAGTTTACTAATTATATATATATATATTTATCCGGTAATGGAGTGTCTGTGTATCGTACGGTTCAGATGACGCGCAAATAAAAAAATTCATTTGGCGGAGCCATTCTGCACTGGCTGCAGGCAGCAGCAGCACTGCAGCCAGGTGCTAGTCAGTTTGTGTAAAAATGGCACGCACAATATAAATCAATCTTCATTACGACTTTAAAAACATAGCCATTAACATTACATAGGCCTACACACATCTTGCCATAGCGTTAGCAGTTTGTAAACACAACGCACGTTTTAACTATGGTAGCCCGACGCAGCCCGCAAGCTAATACTGTACAGTCAATGAAATGTCACCGTAGCTACTGTAGCAGAGGAGGAAATGGGAGTCTGAGAGGCGGGGTGTTTAAAGACAATGATAGGCGTTTATTCAACATCCAAGAAGGCTAACATACAACTGTGTTTTACTAACTCCAACCGGGACTATTGCCGCTGTCCCACTGCATGTTGATGTTATGAACTTCTCCTAACGTTACCGGAGCTGATAATAACATTGCCTGAGCTGGTGGTCCGTGACGCTAAAATGTCCGTGGGGACCCGGCGCCAACCCATAGATAGTTCCAACTCACCGAATTACGTAATCCACCACAGTTGCACTCAATATTTAAATAATGTTAGTCCAGGGCTGTACACGGCGAAATATTATTTGGGAGCAACGTTGCGAGTTGTGATTTCAACCCTTCATTCGCATTTCACTCCTAAATTAATCCATACAAATTGGATACATTTTTTTAAAAACATTAGCCTACAACCAAGGCTGTACAGTGCGACACAATGTCGTGGTGCTATGAAAGAATCTGTCGGCAATGAATGAACTTACTGCGATCACCGATAGCCTGAGTGAAAAAAAAGATTTGCGTGTGGAGTGAATCTGGGTCACGCTATATACTTGGTACTTGTAGTCTATCGTGCGATTAAAGACCATGTCCCTATCTGCGTAGTCTATACATCCAACACCAAATCCCATAATTCCTAGCAAAACGAAACTGAATGTGGCCTCTCTTCCTTTCAAATATGGGCTATTGCATTGCCAAAGAAGCACCTCATTTCAATACATTTAAGACGCAAATTTTGCTCTGCAAGAACAACGGAGTGGATATCAGTCCATCTTATGACAACCACGTCCGATGTGGAGAGATGATAAGATGATGATGATTGACGTGATGATTGATTGACGGGGACACGGACACTTCTAACCTTCAGGTTCAGCTATGCATTAGGTGAGTAGTCCTACCGTAAGAGCCTCATACGGGTCAATTAAACCTTTTTGATTAGTCTTTCCTTCCAGCTAAGTTGGACTGAACATTTCACTGTCAAAAGCGCAAATGTAAATAAGGTTGCGTCGCAACACGGTTTTCAAAATAAAGGTCACATATACAAATACCTCTCAATTCTTATTAAAAAAAGTCCCGGATATACATAAACATTAATTGGCATAGATCTCTATAAACGGCCCAACACATTGATCACTTTAGGCACACACTGAAACCAGTAACATCACAAATATAAAGCAGGTAATTACCCATACAAATAATAAACCTTTCATGGGGTTATTTACAATAATAATTCATTTGATTTCTAAAGCACTTTTCATTGTGAAACAAATGTATGCAGAGTTTCTTGTCCTCCTGATTAATGCAATGGTGTGTGTGTGTTGTGGTGATCTCATTCAAGGAGCACTACACAAGCGTGCGCACACACACACACACACAGTTTGTTGTTTTTGTTCTATTAGTGATTTACACACTTTCTCAGTTGGTTCATTATAAAAGATACAAACCTGAAAACAAACTCACTTAAAAGGACCACAGTAATGAGGCAGGAGGAACATATTTTTTTAATAATGGTAAAATTGTTATTTAAAAGTTGCCCCTAAAAAATATTTTTTGCCCCTAAATTTCTCATTTAGGGGCAAGTGTGCCCCTAGTGAAAAAGCTTAGCGTACAGCCCTGTAGTCTAAATAAATGTAGACAGAAACATAATAATTTCAAGCAGAAAACGAATCTTTCCATTAAGAACTGACAATCAGGGAATTTAAACATGGTTGACATTGTTTTTGTGTGTTTATATTAAAGAAAGGAAAGTCTAGTGCTGGCTGAGCATATTGTTTGTTTGCACTAAGTTAATACTTTGACAAATGTAGCCTATATTTTTCAGTCAGTTCGGTCTTTGTGTGCCAAACATTATTTAAGGCTGTAAACACTGTAAACCTTTTATTTTATTTTTAATAAATGAGAAGCATGTTTAGATTTGAGTGTTAAATTTTTTTTAATAAAAATTAACGTATATCGAACTGAAAACCGTGACCCCAAAATCGTGATACGAACCAAACCGTCCATTTTGTGAACCGCCCCACCCCTACCGTATATCGTAAAAATGCAGTGCCCCCGAAATACAAAAAAAAGCCCCCGAAAATCAATTAAGGGGGGCAAAAAAAGCCCTTGACATTTTTTTTTAATTTCTAACCCTGGTCTCGGGTGACTTGTCTGAGAAGTAAAATGAGGAAGCAGGATTTTTTCCCCCCATGCTTTTCATTCAGTCTAATCCAATGGGGTGCAGTACGATAGGGGGCGGTATTTTTCCAAAGGAGCTCAGAGAGTTCCAGTGGTAACGGGAGGCTAGATTGATGAAATATGAATGGAAATCGCTAATAAAAAAAACGATTAACGAGATCTCTCGTCTCTCTGGCACTCAACGGTTGGCATGAACTAACGAGAAATCTCGTTGTTGGCACTCAAAAGTGTTAATAGCGAATGTGAGACAATCAAACAAGCAAGCTAGCTGGCTACTGTCATTTCTAACGGCTAGATATTTAGGAGTCGCAGCAGGCTAACGTTATTTCCACGAACAAAAGCATTCATTATGAAAGTTACATTGTTGATGCTTGAAATGTCTGAACTTCCACGTTAATGTGTGGTTTTGTTTTTACTTAATGGCAAACATGATATAATACAATAAGCGAGCTAGCTGGCTGCTGTCATTGCTAGCGGCTAAAGCTAGTGTACCAGGTGAACGTAAAGCATTCGTTCTGAACGTTACATCACTGATGCTTGAAATGTGTGAACTTAGTGAAACAACATGGTAAATGTACAAAATGTTGCTACCATCTTAACACCTCCAGTCTCTTTCTTCATCTTTCTTTTCTCTTCTCCCAGCTACCTGGCTAGCTACCTGTAGCCTACCCAGCATGCCGTTCAGCGGTGAAACGGTTAATGGGGTCCCCTCTCAAAAACAATACACATTGTAGGTGCCGGTAAAAATTAGGGAAAATGTATCTTTTAAGACTAAACCATTATTACATTTAAAAATAATTGAATGACTAGTAAAAAAAATCAATGCCCATCCCTACTGGCTGACCTGACTGACCTCATCTGGTGTCATCGAAATGTATTACATGCTGTATAGCGGTACATATTTCAGCCACCGTAAGGATCTAGGGATATATTGAAAATGGGGCACTATAACCCCCCCCCCCCCCCCCTTTCTAGATCTAGCGTGTTTGTTTCGAGTCCCAGGGTGTCGGGGAGGATGCGTTCAGTTGATGACGAAGCAATTATTTAGTCTGGAGATCGGTATCGGTCTTCCTGAAGAAGCTGGTTTACGTTAACAACCGCCTCGCTGAAAGTGATCAGGAAGGGGACGGTGGTGTGAGCAAGGCCTGGGTTTAGTCATCCGCTTCTGGAACCTGGAGACACTGGGATTCTGGAGAAATTAGATTGGAGAGTAAGAAATGGTATGTCTTTTTTAAAGAGTACACATTGTACCGCCAGTGGCTCAGGTGGTAGAGCGGTCGTCTGGTAATTGGAAGGTTCCCGGGTCGATCCCGCTCCTCCGCTGTGACATGGTGACTGTGAGGCACGAGCTGTAAAGCGCTTTATAAAATGCAGTCTTCATTCTTCAACCGTATCACTTCATAAGATGAGATATTCCTTTATTGATATTGAGGAAATTCAGGCGTCATAGCAGCATGGGGGAAAGGGGAGGGGAGGTACAGGTGTATGGGCAGCGTAATGGTGGAAAGACGTAAATATAGGCAATAACGGCACATAACTCAAATAACGATATAGTTTTTGGTATCCGTATAGAATCCTGGGTATTGGTATTGGCACCGGTATCGAAATTATTCACACAATACCCAGTTCTAATTTATATTTCTACTGCCGGTTATAAAATGACAGCCTTTGTCAGTCGTCCAGGTGCTGTTATTTGTTATTGGCTGTTGATTGCTCTGCTCTGTAAATCATTTCAACACCTGGACTTGTTGAAATCTTCAACTGCCCTTTTATCTGTGTTGGTGGAGGTGTGATAGTTGGTAATCAGGAATGTATCGAGGGAGACAGAAGTGCTACTTAACATTGTTATGAAACTGTGATGAAAATGGTTAGTGATGGAATGATTACTCTTGTCTGTCACATCACGCCGGCCCTACTGTGTTTAATTTGTTTTAGACGGGACTATCAAACCATGGACGAGGAAAGTGGATAGACACGCCCGCAGCATTCAAAACCACTCTTCATCTAGTAGGCAGACTATTGAAACAACACTGGCCTATTCTTCAGTGTGTTGCTGTGATCGTAGCCAAAAGCCATTGGTTTTTTACAGAATCAAAGGGTTTCCTCTTTACTGCTCCTTTTCCAGCTGCGACTGTATAATATTTCCATTTGTTCACCAACTGCCGCAGGGCTTTCTTAATGCGAGTGGAACGTGTGGTGGGTCGCCTATGAGCTCATCAATGTCATCATCAACTTTGGATTTCTTTTTAGTTTTTTTTGTATGTTCTAGCATAATCTACTTAGAAAACGATAAGAATGTAAGTATAGGCTGGACTGGAAGGCTACTGCTACCTTCTGGAACATACCAAACGACACGCAGCCTAGCCAGCCCTCCGTGTACTGAACCCAGTGACCCCTCGGAGCAGATTCTTATCGGTTCGCTGGTAACCTCTGCGTGAGTTGTCGGAAAGTCAGCCGGGCTATTTTTGAACCATTCTTCCGAGAGAAATGGCGGGAGATCAGGTTTCTGTTGACATCCTGTGTAGTTGGTTAGTTTCCTCGTTGAATCGTCTTTAGTAAGCTGCGACGTCATCCTGGGCGGATGGCTGCTATCTTGATGATTCACTTTTATGACTTTCCTCTCATGCCAACCTTTAACAAACAACTGTGCCACGTCCGGCAATCTGGTTGAGTTGGTTTGATTCGCAGAGCGGCTACATGGTAGATGTGTCACACAGTCTGCATTCCTGAAGAAATAACATGGACTTCCCCTCCCACTCCCACCCCAACTACCCCCCCCCCCCCCACACACACACACACACATCTACCCAACCGCTCTACACCAACCTCATGCTCCGTTTCCTATCTTGTGCCTCTAAGGACAGGAAGTGGATTTACTAGCTTCTGCTGATTGGATATTACAAAAAAACAGCGATGGGTGGAGGGAGAGTGGTTCCTGACTACTCTCTCTACCTCTCTTTGTCTCTCTCTCTCTCTCTCCTCACTGTCTCTTTCTCCTTGTCTCTCTTTCTCCTTGTCTCTCTCGCTCTGTGTGTCTCTCTCTCTGTGTCTCTCTCTGTACAGTGTCCGTGTCTGATTGTCTCTCTGTACAGTATCTCTGTGTCTCTCTCCTGTCTGTCTGTCTATCTGTCTCTTACTCACTCACTGTCTGTCTGTCCTCTCACTCGCTTTGCTTTGTCATGTTTCTGATGGAGGAGGATGATGAGGATGGCAGGAGGAACGGGGTTGAGATGGAGAGCGAGAAGAGGAAGGAGAGCAGAGGGATAGAGGGATAGAGTGGTAGAGGAAGGAGAGCAGAGGGATAGAGGGATAGAGTGGTAGAGGAAGGAGAGCAGAGGGATAGAGGGATAGAGTGGTAGAGGAAGGAGAGCGGAGGGATAGTGGTAGAGGAAGGAGAGCGGAGGGATAGTGGTAGAGGAAGGAGAGCGGAGGGATAGTGGTAGAGGAAGGAGAGCGGAGGGATAGTGGTAGAGGAAGGAGAGCGGAGGGATAGAGTGGTAGAGGAAGGAGAGCGGAGGGATAGTGGTAGAGGAAGGAGAGCGGAGGGATAGTGGTAGAGGAAGGAGAGCGGAGGGATAGTGGTAGAGGAAGGAGAGCGGAGGGATAGTGGTAGAGGAAGGAGAGCGGAGGGATAGTGGTAGAGGAAGGAGAGCGGAGGGATAGAGTGGTAGAGGAAGGAGAGCGGAGGGATAGAGTGGTAGAGGAAGGAGAGCGGAGGGATAGAGTGGTAGAGGAAGGAGAGCGGAGGGATAGTGGTA
Organism: Notolepis coatsorum; assembly: GCF_963971535.1. Lineage (NCBI taxonomy): Eukaryota > Metazoa > Chordata > Actinopteri > Aulopiformes > Paralepididae > Notolepis > Notolepis coatsorum. The sequence continues at coordinate 233,645,858 of NC_140165.1, read as the reverse complement.
GAGGAAGGAGAGCGGAGGGATAGAGTGGTAGAGGAAGGAGAGCGGAGGGATAGAGTGGTAGAGGAAGGAGAGCGGAGGGATAGAGTGGTAGAGGAAGGAGAGCGGAGGGATAGAGTGGTAGAGGAAGGAGAGCGGAGGGATAGAGTGGTAGAGGAAGGAGAGCGGAGGGATAGAGTGGTAGAGGAAGGAGAGCGGAGGGATAGAGTGGTAGAGGAAGGAGAGCGGAGGGATAGAGTGGTAGAGGAAGGAGAGCGGAGTGGTAGAGGAAGGAGAGCGGAGGGATAGAGTGGTAGAGGAAGAACATAGCAGGCATTCCTTGCATCCCTGTCATGTTTCACTTAGATGCCACTCATTCCATTATTCCCTCCCTCCCTCCTTCATTGTCTTTCATTACTTCCCTTCCTCCCTATTTTTCTCACGGCGACGGTCCGGGTTACGCGCAGCAAACGGTGGTCACTCATCCGCTCACTCTCTTGCCCACCACCCGGCGGGGACGTGTTGTCAGCGCTGTCGCTTCAGCGTTTCATTCCTTCAGGGATCATTCGCTGAGCATGTAGGATCTTCCTCGGCAACGCCCTGCTTCACGATCCTGCGGTTCCATACATTCACACCTGGCGGGTGCCTGGTGGTACGACCAGTCTTTTACTGTCTGGTCACTGAATAGCTCCCCTGGTGGTTGAGTGCCTTGCTCAAGGAGAGAGGGCTTCTTGTGCTTCTTGATTCCCTGCCTGGTTCAGGGAAGCAAACCGCTGACCTTCCGGTCACGAGCTTTAGGCTCCAACATCTCCATCTTTATAACCTCTCTCGGTCTGAATTCACCACCTCCTCAGCTCTGCCCGTTTTCTCGCTCCCTCCGCACCCTCTCTACTCCTCCCTCCCCCCTGGTCCTCCTGCATCCATCTATCCTCCTTGCCCATCTTCCCTTCTGCCTCTCTGTTCCAGAGCCCTGATCAAAGGCTTCAGACCCATCTGGGTGACTCTCTGTCTCCCCCTCTCTCTCTGTGGCTCTCTCTCTCTGGCTCTCTCTCTCGCCCCCTTAAGTAGCTGACAGGCAGAGGCCTCATCATTCCCTTCCCCTCCTCCTCTCCTCCCGGTACACTTCACTGAACTCCCCGTGACTCCTATTAAATCCCTCTGCCGTCGAGTGTGTACATTGACATTTAGGCGTTGAGCCTGCGTCTCGACGTCCAGGGTAGCGGCTCGGCCCTCTCTCTCTCTCGATTGGTGACACAAAGTGTCCTTATAAGGTAGCGAGTCTTCAGGAAGTTCCACGAGCCCTGGGAGTGCACGCATACCTCCTAGGATTAATGGTTTTAATCTGCGAGAGATTTTCATTTTGATCATATATAGTCTTGTAGGAATGTGTGTCTGTGTGTAACAGGTTACAACATGAGTCCTGCGACACATCTGATCTGGCTTCTGCGGTTGCGTGTGTGTGTGTTGTGGCGCAACTTGTCACAAGATTGACAGTCATTATTGACACACGGGAGGATGACAACATAGACGCACAGAGTTGTCTTTTATGTTTGGTCAGTGAGAAAAGACAAGAGGACAAATCATGTATTCGTGTCTAGTAATGCCTTCCTTCCTTCGTAAGTGGATCTCACTGACCCCAAAGGGGTTAACCTGGCGGGTTGGTTGTGCAAACCACACACACACACACACACACACACTCCCCCTCAGGGGCAGTGCAACCCGACCCAGAGGTGGATTCTTTGAGCAACAAAGACAGGAAAAGACGTAAATAAATGAACAAATGGCCACATTGCCTCACACTTCTCCTCTCCCTCCATCTCTCCTGCTCTCCCTTCATCGATCCCCCCACCCACCGCTCGGGCGAAGACATGACCGTCGCTCATGTCAATCTATACGTTTAGCTCAAGGCACTGTGTGACCCTGTAGGAGACACCGATATGCAACAGTTGATGTTGGTTTCATGTTTCCTCCATGCTCACACATGCACACGCACACACACGCATCTCTCTCTCTTACACACACCTCACACACATCTCTCTCTCTCACACACACACACACACACACACACACACACACACACACACACACACACACACACACATCTCTCTCTCTTACACACACCTCACACACACCTCTCTCACACGCACACACACATATCTCTCTCTCTCTCACACACACACACACACACTCATCTTACACACACCACACACACCTCTCTCACACACACACTCATCTCACACACACAGATACACACACCTCTTACACACACTCACCTCTCACACACACAGATACACACATCTATCTCTCACACACACACACACACACTCACACACGCTCATCACACACGCTCATCACACACACTCATCACACACACTCATCACACACACTAATCTCACTCACAGCTACTTAGTGGAGGTGATGGGTTGATATGAGTGATCACCGCCGTGTCTGTGTGAGCGAGGGAGGAACACGGTCACTTTTCCACTCCTCCCCCCTCCTCTCCTCCTCTTTCCTCCACTCTACATTCTACCACATCCATCACCCACTCCTCCTCCTTCTCCTCCTCCCATTTCCTCTCCTCTCCCCCTCCCTCCCCTTCCTTCATCCTGTCGTTCCTTTGTTTTGTCTGTTTCTATATTAAGCCGGCAGTAGAACCATGGTGGTCTGCCTCCTCTGTTTGGCTCCGTTGATTACAGCACCGAACTGTTGATGCATGATGATGGCATGTTTGAAAGAAGCATACAATGAATTGCACTTTTCTTTTTAGCTTCCATAGGTCTCTGTGTGCGTGCGTGTGTGTGTGTGTGTGCAGTACACGGTGGTGAGAAACTCTCACATTAGAGTTCAAATGTAGTTGCTGCCTGTTGCCACATGAAGAGGCGGGCTCCTTTACACCGTGTGTTTGTTTTAATGATCACCTGTCCAGACTTGAGAGGATAATGAGAACAGTGACCTCAGCATCTTCTTCTCTTCTTCTCTATACTGTCTTTGTTCCTATAGATGACTGCAGTACTCTATATAGTGACTAGTAGGAGTCCTCACCATGTCACTGATAATTTGTGAGTTAGAGATGCTACTGTGTGTAACTGTATGAGTATGACCTTGAAAGACTGCAGACTTTGTCCAAACAGCTGTTTATTCACTCTGCTGGAGGTTTCTCTCCCCTGCTCTCTCTCTCTTTCAGCTCTGAAACTCTTTAGACACACACACACCACACACACCCAGGTGGGAGCGAGCCTGACTGGGTTTCACAGCCTGCCTGTGGGACCAGTGTCATGTTGCTGTGCTGGTCCGTGCCCCTAGACCGGCTCTCTCTCTCTCTCTCTCTCTCTCTCTCTCTCTGCTGGTAGAACCCGTCTCCAGTTCCATTCGAGGCCTGTATGAATGGAGCCGTTTGAAGCTGAAATGTGTTGTCTGGCTCTAGAATTACTTGTTGTGGTCCTAGATCGGAGTTTCTAGATGTTTTCTTGCAGTTCTAGACATCTCTCATTCTGGACGTTTAGTGTGGTTCTAGGCATCTGTCGTTCTTGATGTTTAGTGTGGTTCTATAGAGATCTCTCGTTCTAGACGTTTAGTACGGTTCTAGTAGAGCTCTCGCTTTCACATGTAGTTTGGTGGACTCTGTCCGATTCGGGGGGGGTGAAGTTGCAACATTGTTGCATTCTTCATTTGGTTAGGTTTGCTTTCACACTGCAATTTGTCAAGTGCACCAAACTCTCTGAACAATGTCACACGATCGAAAAGGGCGCTCTATTGGATATATAGAATCCCAAAAACAGGCTTCAGGGACAGCTCTACAGCGCACAACACACACACCACATTATGCTGCGAAGCAGCCCAGCGCACGCACATACACCACATTATTCTGCGAAGTAGCCCAGCGCACACACATACACACCACATTCTGCGAAGCAGCCCAGCGCACACACATACACACCACATTATTCTGCGAACCAGCCCAGCGCACACACACACCAAATTATTCTGCGAAGCAGCCCAGCCCAGCGCACACACATACACACCACATTATTCCCCCGGAGCAGCCCAGCGCACACACCAGCGTTTCCGTTAGAACATATTCGTGCCGGTCTGAGTGTCCTGCAAGATTTCTATCCCCGGACATATTCCTGAAATTCCGGTCAGAGTTTTAAACAGCAGTCTGTTATAATCACATTTTTATGAGCTAACGAATTCCGTTATATTGGACATTTGTATTAATTACATCAAGCGAAGAATGAGAAATTGATTTGCAGAATCAAATTACTATCTCTCGCCTCCCAAGTTAGTGCGATACGCTGATCCAGCATCAAGCTCCCGCGCCGCAGGCTCGCACTGCAGCAGCTGTCACACGCACCCCCAAATGAATCTCGAGTCGACATCGCTTCACCTTGTTGTATCAGACACGTCACGCATATCATAATGTTCAACTTCACACACGGCAAACTGTAGTTGATCATCACATTGCCTCGTTTGCATGCAGAGAGCGAGAGGACGAGCCACATGCTCGTAATGCGTTTGTTGATTTCATTATAGCCTACATTTAGTTATAATCAATTATATGCATTACTATGTGACACGGCAGTCAACCAACAGTTGCATTAAGATTAAAAAATGTCAACACTTACTCACCCCGTCTCGTTCTGCCTATCCGTTTTGTACCTGCGACTAGATCCCCATTGCATTGGAACAGGTGGACTTCTGCGAGGCTCGCAACGGTAGCAGCAGACTGGGGATGCTCTTTGTGGTTCAATCAATAAAGTGTACTTTGTGTACGTTCAATCAATGTTATCTCTCGTACATCATAGACGCTAGACTACTAGACTATAATGTCGTACCTCAGCCAGGAGAATTTAACTTTCCACTCGGGCCGCCGCCTGAACGCTCGACATTTGTTTATTTTCCGCGGGAGCATCGGCGGTCTCTGTGACTTCAGAAGACTCATCTTCGTTGTCAATGTCATTATTATTAGACCTGCTTGTGCTTGGTTTCATGAAATATTTGTTAAGTTTAGCTTGTTTGGCCATCTCTCTCTCTCGCTCGTATAGCTGTTTGTCGTTATTATGGTGGCCAGACAGGCTCAAAAAAAGAAAAAAAAAAGATTCACATCCGAGCGGCGCCATCCGCGCTTTATTAGAGCGAAGCACAATGAAACAAATGTAATGATTGTTTCGTTCATCGCATAGGCTATTTAATTTTAGCCTATTTTAATACAATTCAAATAATAAAATTGTGCTTAGAGGAATTATTTCCACCGGACATTATGACCGGAGATATTTAAATATTCGGACTTCAACATATTTTGCCGGTCAAATACCGGTAATTACCGGCTAACGGAAACGCTGGCACACACATTATTCTCATATATTGCTGAAATGCTAATCTCTGTCCTCGAGACATGTTCCACGCATGCTTGTTTTGCATTTCCCGCCGCAGTGTTTGTTTTGTTTCCTTCTACTCAAGATGCAGTTTATCGGGTCACTTCCTATATTTGGTCTTGCGTTTGGTCAGATGAGCATTCACACCACAAAAGTATGCACCAGGGTTCACTTGGAAGCGAACCGAGACCTACGTTTTCAGGCGGACCAGAGTTCGCTTTTTTGGTCCGCACCAGAGTTTGAATGAGCTTTCACACCAAAGGCCCAAACCAAGCAGAGTAGCGGACTATCCGAGGAAACGACCTCTGGTGCATTTAAAGCGTACCAAACTGCTCTGGTGTGAATGTGACCTCGTTCTGGATGTTTAGTGCGGTTCTAGAGATCTCTCATTCTGGACGTTTGGTGCGGTTCTAGAGATCTCTCGTTCTAGATGTTTAGTGCGGTTCTAGAGATCTCTCGTTCTAGATGTTTAGTGCGGTTTAGTGCGGTTCTAGAGATCTCTCGTTCTAGATGTTTTAGTGTGGTTCTAGATGTTTAGTGTGGTTCTAGAGATATCTTGTTCTAGATGTTTAGTGTGGTTCTAGAGATCTCCTTCTAGACATTTGGTGCGGTTCTAAAGATCTCTCGTTCTGGACGTTTTGTGCGGTTCTAGAGATCTCTCCTTCTAGACGTTTGGTGTGGTTCTAGAGATCTCTCCTTCTAGACGTTTGGTGTGGTTCTAGAGATCTCTCCTTCTAGACGTTTGGTGTGGTTCTAGCGATCTCTCGTTCTGGACATTTAGTGCGGTTCTAGATGTTTAGTGTGGTTCTAGAGATCTCCTTCTAGACATTTAGTGCGGTTATAGTGATCTCAGCCACAAACCTTTAAATGGTCTTGGAAGGAAAAGGTAGAATGAAGGTCCACAACTACAGTGGGAATTGTGAACCCCTGATCCTGACTGCGTCTACGCCTTGCTCTGGTTCTGTGGGAGTCGATGCATGCATTTCTTGTTTTGCCATAGTCACTAGGCGTTGCTCGCAGCCAGGGGGCAATATTCAGTGTCATAAAGTCCCAGCTAATGCAGGATTGTGTTGAGCGTGTGGCTGGCATTTTGTTTGTAAATCTGGTTAATACATGAATAATGTTGTTAAATCAGGTGTGTTAAGAGGATTGCGGTGTGGCAGGTGTTCACTCCCCTTGTTATCCGTAGCTTAATTGGATCAGACTGTCTATTTGCCTTTTTAATGATCTTCTTGGCAGCGTTGATTAGCAATTACCAGACCCCCCCCCCCCTTGTTTCAAACCCAGTTGTGTGATGTCCTGCATGTGCACACAATCATAATCTGTTGACCCGTTCGGCCTGTTCTCACTGCAGCTTTCTCGCCCCTGGGTTGTGTGAACGTTTCCACCATGACGTTGCAGAGAAGTCCTCTGTTTACGCACGGCCCGGGTGTTCAGTGAAGTCGAAGCGGTCAAACTGATCGGGTCGGTTTGATGGACGAGTTGTGTTCCTGTGTGTTTGAAGCAGAACTGTGTCGCAGACCACAGCCCTTTCTAATTGGTGCGTCTAAGAATAGGTGGCCTTGTGTCGAGCCGGGCCAGACCAGACCAACACACAGAGCTTCATTCACACGGCCAGGGCAGCATGGTTTTGGCCCATCCCAGTCCCGCACAGCACAGCACAGTCAGCCCAGTGTAGCTTGGCTCACTCCAAGTTCCTTGAGGTTGTGCATCCTGCCAACAGGCCCTATATAAATGTTTTTAAACAGCTGCTCTAGAGCAGCAAGGCATCTTCTGCTGGTTTGTGTGCTTCACCCTTTCTATCTCTCGTTCTCTGTCTCTCACACTCTCCCTGTTTGACTCAGTATTTTTCCTCTTCTCTGCCTTCTGTTTCTCATTCTCCCTTGTATGCCTCTTGTGCAGTAGCCTAACCATTGTCCCTTAAGGCCTAATGTCTTAATATAGACTACATAGTAGTAGGAGGTAGCAGCAGCATCTGTGCAGTAGCCTAATTACTATTACTAGTCTGTCTCAGCCTCATTATCAGCTAATTACTACCACTAGTAGCACCAGGCTATTAGCCTGTCTCAGCCTCTATCAGCTAATTACTACTATACCTGTCCTGTACCAGGCTACTAGTCTGTCTCAGCCTCATTATCAGCTAATTACTACTATGCTACTAGCCTGCCTCAGCCTCAAATATCATCTAATTACCACTAGCACCAGGCTACTAGCCTGTCTCAGCCTCATTATCATCTAATTACCACTAGCACCAGGCTACTAGCCTGTCTCAGCCTCATCATTATCTCCCTGCACTGGTCTGAGCTGCTGCATGTCTCTGCCTGCCTGACTATCAGTTTAGCTGCTTTACTGGCCTTCTCAACTGGGAGAGCAACCGTGAGAGAGGGAGAGAGAGAGTGTGGGGTGGGTGTGTGTTAGAGTGTGAAAGTGCAACTGACGGTTATAGATTGCGTAAAAAGCATGTATTTAGGTGTGACTGTCGGGTGGGTTTGAGATGCAGAGCGCGATGCTGCGCGTACAATTAGCATCTTTTAATCTGCAGAGTAAATTCTTTGCATACATATCTTACCAGGAACGTACCCTGCATGTAACCGTCCTAACGATGTAGTGGACGACGTCCAGCTCTAATGCCTGTGCTGTGCATGCAGTTCTACTGTCATGCATGTGTTTCATGGTGTGGGAGGAAACCGGATCACCTGGAGGAAAGGAAAGCCACTCGGACGCGGGGAGAACCATGCAAACTCCCACTCCCGTCAGATTAGAACCCAGGACCTTGCTGTTGTGAGGGGACCGTGTTAACCCGTTCACTACCACACTACAGACGGTAAAGGGTTAACCTTCTGTAGTGAAAGGGTTGACACAGGGGTTTTAGTGTCTACTAGATATATTAGTGATTATTACTGCATGGTGAGACTGAGTTAGAATTGTGTGTCAGGGGGGTGTGTTCTATGCGTTCTTGACTTGGCGTGTCGTGTGACTAACCTGTGATGAAAGCGATTGGTTGTGAAGTGATGGTGAAAGAATGAGCTCATCAGTGTCAGGAAGAAAAAGGGTGTGAACTGGTGTGTGGCAACACGTGCACACACACACACACACACGCACACACGCACCATGATGAAGTCATGTGGAGAATGCTTGGCAGTTGAGCAGTAACATTGTCTTCAAGCCTGGTTCATTCTTTCCAAGTGCATAAAGACACACCCTTACCTGTCAGGGCTGCTGAAACGTGAAATGTGCACGTGTGTGTGTGTGTGTGCGTGTGTGTGTTCACGCTTATGTACATGAGGCAGTGAAGGTGGCTCTGCAATTAGAAAATTGTACATGCTTGAAAACATTGTGTCAGTGTGTGCGTGCGTGCGCGTGCACAGTTGGTTCTTGTGTTTCTTAAGCATTCCATTCCTTTCCAAGGAGTGGTATTGGTTGGTGTGTACGTGAGACGGAAAGAGAGAACGACAGACCGTCTGTGCTGTTGGTCTGCATGAGAGACAGGTGTGTGGTTGTTGTCCCAAGACAATGGCTTAAATCTCACGTCTTGGGGATACCGATAACCGATATTAATATTGCTGTTCTGGCCGATACCGATATTTACCGATGTCGATATCTCTGTATCTAGAAAACGCTTTTTTATGAGAATCTAATAATAATAATAATGATAATAATTTATTTTCCAAAATGCATTTTTACTTTTGTAACTTATTTTCAGAAATGATTGATTATTTAAGGCCAAAACATGTAAAAAGAAAAAAAAAGATTAAAAAAAAAAAACTGCCCTATCTTGATATCGGACCGATACCGAAAAAACTGCCATATCGGCCGATATTATATCGGCGGCCGATATATCGTGCATCACTAGTCTACAGCCCTACTCCTTCCTGCTCTTCAGGCCAGTGTCTCCTCCTCTTCCTCAGCGTTCTCCTAGCTGGTCAGAGTGGAAGCTCTCCTCTTCCTCAGTGTTCTCCTAGCTGGTCAGAGTGGAAGCTCTCCTCTTCCTCAGTGTTCTGTCTCCTAGCTGGTCAGAGTGGAAGCTCTCCTCTTCCTCAGCGTTCTCCTAGCTGGTCAGAGTGGAAGCTCTCCTCTTCCTCAGTGTTCTGTCTCCTAGCTGGTCAGAGTGGAAGCTCTCCTCTTCCTCAGCGTTCTCCTAGCTGGTCAGAGTGGAAGCTCTCCTCTTCCTCAGTGTTCTGTCTCCTAGCTGGTCAGAGTGGAAGCTCTCCTCTTCCTCAGTGTTCTGTCTCCTAGCTGGTCAGAGTGGAAGCTCTCCTCTTCCTCAGTGTTCTGTCTCCTAGCTGGTCAGAGTGGAAGCTCTCCTCTTCCTCAGTGTTCTCCTAGCTGGTCAGAGTGGAAGCTCTCCTCTTCCTCAGTGTTCTCCTAGCTGGTCAGAGTGGAAGCTCTCCTCTTCCTCAGTGTTCTCCTAGCTGGTCAGAGTGGAAGCTCTCCTCTCAGCCCAAGCTCATCTGACCTGTACATTGTACCATGTGTTTCACCATTAAACCTATATTGATCATGAAGATGTGTCCACGAGCATAATTGATGAGTCCGATTCCACCGGTGTTGGTGTGTTGGTGTGTGTGTGAGACGGGTGTTGGTGTGTATGTGACATAGGTCTTGGTGTGTATGTGAGACGGGTGTTGGTGTGTATGTGACATAGGTGTTGGTGTGTGTGTGAGACGGATGGAGAGAACGACAGACTGCATGGTGGTTTGGGTGTGCGAGTTGACTGAGTTTCATGTTTTATTACAGCATACCAGTACTGTATGTACAGTGTGTGCCTTTAACATTTTAGTGTCATAGGAAGCCGTGTGTGTAGCCTAGCCAGAGTTCCTCTCCTCCCTGAAGCGGTAATGTCTACCTGACCTTTGACCCAGTACACCGGTTGGAGATCAGACTTGAAAGACTGCTGCGGTCATATTGATGACCACTAGTAGTGTGTGCGTTGTGTGTTGGCATAGTTAGTGAGCGAATGATCAAACGGCTGACCTCATCACACCCCGTTAGACCCGGAGTCATATACCTGTCATGCTGACGGAAGGAGGAATGTCGGGACTCTTCTTTCACTACTTCCAGACACGGTCACTGTGGTCACACCTACGCAAACCCTCCTCCACCCTGCATTCTTGTCCTTTACATCGACATCGTGGAGACGGGCTAGGCGGAGGTGGGGACGGGCTAGGCGGAGGTGGGGACGGGCTAGGTGGGGACGGGCTAGGCGGAGGTGGGGACGGGCTGGACGGGCTAGGCGGAGGTGGGGACGGGCTAGGCGGAGGTGGGGACGGGCTAGGTGGGGACGGGCTAGGCGGAGGTGGGGACGGGCTAGGCGGCGGTGGGGACGGGCTAGGCGGAGGTGGGGACGGGCTAGGCGGAGGTGGAGATGGGCTATAGTCTTAGTGTGATAGTCTTCAACCCTCCCTAGACCGGCAAGTGGGGGGGAAATGCGCGCAACGACCAGGAAAGGAGGGAAGGGATTTGGCATAACGACTAAATTTGGATGGGAGAAAAATACAGAAAAGGGGGAGAAAAAGTAGAAGAAAAAAAGTAGTCAACGGAAATGATGACTAAATAATGGTCGTCAACGAAGCTTTTTCCCCTGACGACGAGACGTCACGTTAATAGAGATCATGTGACACTAACGTGACTAAATTATTCATGTAATGTCGTTGGTTAAAAACGACGACACAAAATGTAGTTTACAAAATAAAATCTTGCTGAAAACTCTTAATTCTAAGACTAGACAACATGAATTATTCTAACATTTGCTATGTGTGCAGCGCAAGAGCTTTGAATAATTTCCTCACTTGCCTTATTTGTTCTTAGCCAGCGTTCTAGAACAGCATGGGTTTAATGTAACAATGGCGGGGGGCAACGGGGTGTAACCGAGGAATAGTCCGCCGGCGCCTATACTTTCGAACTATAGTAAAATAAAATCACGGGATAATTGATATTTGATCATCAACATAACTGTTTTATTCACCTTCTTCCTCTTTCCACTCCACAACAACGGACCTGTCACAGGCGCGTGCCCCACTCTTCCCCAAAAACCCCAAGAGGGCGCGCAACTCCACCTAATAACGTCAGCATCAATAATAACAAGAAGAATAGGAGTCTGAGGCGGGGTTTTGAAAGACTACGCTAAACATTTATTCAACATCAACTTAAACGTCAACACTGTTTACTTGCTAGCGAACAGGAACTCGTTTGCCGACAGGAAAGTAACAAACAATATTGTCCGTGTGTGGAACCCTTATCCCCAACACGTAGTTCTGTGGGTGAATTATGTTGATTCACCACAATATAACACATTAAATAGCTTGCATAAGTCTAACCAGATAGCACTAACGTTAGCTTGTTTTTGTTTAGAAAAAGGCAAAAAGCTCATGCTGGGGCGGCTAAGTGGCGCTCGCCACTAGTGCAGGAGATGCTGGGTTCGAGCCCAGCTCTCGGCATTGCTACCAGCTTGGCTGGTCGTTCATACTAGAGATGTTCCGATACCATTTTTCCCTTTCCGATCCGATTCCGATACCTAAGCTTTGGGTATCGGCCGATACCGATATTTATCCGATACCAGTGCATAAAAAAAAAAATTAAAAAAAAATTATATAAATTATACTCTTTTTTTTTTTCAGATACTGTTATACTGTTTTTTAGTAATAACTAGAACGTATGGTATTTATTCAACAACAGGTGATTGTATAGATTTGTATTAGTATCATTAATCAATGAGTATGGGCTGCAGCACTGCAGATATACCCTACTCCAATGATCCACACGGACATTAAACGGTGTTGCACTCGCTACTCAGTGGCTCTGCAGATATACCCTATTCAGTCTGTAAGCTAGTGGCAGATAGAAGTTCGTTCATGTTGTGATTTTTGATGCAAAATAAATATTCAACATTCTCTTTTGAAACTCCGCCTCAGACTCTTATCCTTTGGCACTTGCTGTACTTTGCTTGCAGGTCTGCAGCCATTATTGCTGGATTATGTGAATAGCACCAACTTTAGACACGGTAACGTTATCAAGCTAAGCTAACTGACCTAGCTCGCCTTCCCGCATCGACATTAAGATAACGTTAGTAATAGTCAGCTAACGCTAGTCCGTAGCTACTTAACTTAAATACAATTCACCGTGGGTGCATTATTGTTGATAGACGGTCACGGACAGTGTTAGGTCCTGGAGAAAGGACAGGCGATCATCTGATTTGATGTAACGTTAAAAGCGGATGTTGTTCCAACTAGCTATCTTTCCAGCTAATGCTATCATAACACCAGCCAAACACATCCCGATTCCCGTCCGAGCTCCCTGTCACACCGCACTGTCGGGGACAATGGAATTTAAGAAAGTGTATCTGCTGTTAAAGTGACACAGCATCACACTTTAAAACATGTTCATTTTATAATCCTCACTCTCCGCAGGACTCGGCAGGAGATAAATTACATCATGGGATCGGAGGCTAGAATTTACGTGTACTCGCCGATACCGATACTAGCATTTTAGGCAGTATCGGCGGCATTTCCGATACTAGTATCGGTATCGGAACAACTCTAGTTCATACTAACACAATTGGCAGTGTTAGGGGTGGGAAAGCTGATGGGTGGGTCCTGGTCGTTGTAAACGGCGACTCCTACAGTTCGGTCGGGGCGCCTGCTCAGCGAGGAAAGGATCTAAGGGGGGTAGTGTGATCCTTCCACACGTTACACCCTCTCAGTCAGGGACCGAAACTAAAGCCCGCCGCCCGCCAGGGGCGGGCTGTTTTTACCTTTGGCGCATGACACTTAGAGGGCTGCCCGCCGTGTGGCGTGTAGACGTGTAGTTCATAACTTCATAACGATACTCTTGTGCGAGTACAGATTATAGCCGCTCGTCTTTTTTTTCTCCGCCGTGAGATCGTTAAAAAACTACAAGTCCCACATCGCACTAGGTCCAATCACAGTAGAGTGACGTGACTGGTTTCACGAGGAAAAAAAGCAAATGACCAATCGGAAGCTATCATTTGGCTTGTTTACTTCCATCTGCTCTAGTCTATATCGGACCTCCAAGAGTCTAACGTTACTGTTTAAACAATGACCCAGTCAACTATTCACTTTTAGTTTAATACATGACGCGGGCATTGTCTAACGGTATCTAGCTGGCTAGCTACTGATAGCTGCTGATATCAACAAATGCTCCAGCAATAGTCTACTCGAGTGCATAATACCTCCGGTCCCTCGTTAGCTAGCTTAGCTAGCTCACGTTGATCCATATGTCCCAGTAAACTAAATTGTCTTAACGTTATCTACCGGGCTAGCAGTAGCTACAGATAGCTCCTGATATCAATGTCTTATAACATTGATTGAATGCGTATTCTAGCTGAGGGCATGTTGAATGTGATTTGACAAAAGAACGGTAACGTTATAAATAGGTCCAGCTGCATCGCCGGAGAATCCTTGCATGCTGAATGTAGGGTCTAGCTGAATATAGGGTCTAGCTGCAGGGCCGGAGAATCCTTGCTCGAGCTGGAGGCTACTCAAGTATACACACAGACAGTGGAGCTGTTTGCAGATAGCAAGCATTTTGACTTATTGCGTGGTGGCGATGTCTCGCAGATAATACAACTACAAGTATGATTATATAATATATATTTTATTAAAAAAAAACTTTTTATATAAAATATATATATATATTTTTTTAATCAAAAAAAATTTGGCAGGTAAGAAATATGCTTGGCGGGTAGACTCTTCCCATCTACCCGCCACTGGCCGGTGAGTCAAAAAGTTAATTTCGCTCCCTGCTCTCAGTGAGAGTCCATGCTGCCAGGTGAAAAGAAGCGGTTGATTGGAAGAAGCATGTGATAGCCTCCACTCTCCCAGACCGACCGTAGGGGGTAGGTGCGCAGCGACCAGGAAGTGTGTTGCTTTTTAACAGCGGAGGAGTGCAAGAATGTGACAATGTGACCATGTGACCGCGGCAGCGCGAGAGAGCGGCAGTGCGGAAATAGGCTGTCTATTGCCATTCTCTAAGACAAACGCTAACCTTAACCAGCTCCTTAACAGCGCCTAAACTTAACCTTTCTAACCTTAACCAACTCCGAAACAATGCCTAACCTTAACCTTAACCTTAACCTTAACCTTAACCATGCCTAACCTTAACCTTAACCATAGAAAGAATATTGCCATTCTCTAAGACAAACTCTAACCTTAACATGACTAGACTTAAGACTAAAACTAAAATGTAAAATAGCTGACAAAATGAACACTGTTCACAGGCCACCTCCACTATTTCTCTAAGCAAATAGGTCTTTAGATTAGAAAAAAGAAAGCTCAGAGTGATTGTTGGTTCTCCGCCAAACTGGCTGGTTGAGTAGACGGGCTCAGCAGCCACAGCAGCGTTGATGTCCCACCGTGGCTCCGGGGCCTGGGGGCCTGCGCACTGTGCGCTGGGGATGGGAGATGATTAAGGGATTGCCTCGAGCCACATGGTGGGAATTCCACCCAGCTTTTTGAGCTGTCATTACGTCACGACGCCTCATCACACTATTACACCCCTTCCCCGCATTGTAGCACTGTGGTTTACTGCGGCATCGCCTTCGATTCCTGCTTGAGACTGCAGCGAGTACGGGGTTGATATGAACCGGGAATGTTACAATTCATGATCCATGTGAATAAAATGTTTTATTGAATTTTAACATAACTCTGTGAAGGAATAACTTGGCGTAAGCTTTTAATCTAGTTTTGACTGAATTATTCCACTTCCAGGAAGTGTAACAAAAAATGTATCCACTTTGGACACAGAGGGAAACGACGGTTGCAATTGGAGGAGGGAGAAAGGAGGGCGGGGCTTGACACGGGTCCATTGTTTCCCCGTAGTAAAGGGAATCTAGCCTTGTCAGACAGGGTTGTTAAACCCGCAGGACTAAGTGGCTTGTTGTGCAGGGCTTCTCCTTTGTGTTGCTCTACTACTTAACTCCGGGCCCACACAGCCGCTCGGCTCGTCATCCGTGTCCTCGGCTCGGGTCACAGATCCTCTCGTCGTAGCCCATCTGACCTGTCGTGCAGAGAGACAACGGAGGGAACACGTGCTCTCTGGCTTAAGAAGTTCCAACTGAACTGGAACCAAACAAAGGGAGGGAAATCGCCATGTTCAGTCTTGGAGAGTAGAGTAGTTCACGTTCCAGTTTCTGTGTATTCATCTGGGAATGTTGTCTGTGCTCTTAATTTAGTTTAGTGTCGGACCGACTGGGTCTGGGAGGCACCGTGATGGATCCATGCGATGCTGTTGTCAGCCATGTACTGTTTCTGTTTGCTACACAAACCGTACAGTCTTCCAGTTTTAATACAAGTTAAATATTTATTATTAGAATTCTTTAAATAGATAACCTTTTATTAACATTATTCATACTGGAAAAATTAAACTCTCACAGAGATATTGTTCTACCATCAGAAATGATGGTAGAAATGATTCTGACTATCTCCTCCATCTCTAGTACCAATTCTCAGGGCCTGGTATCGGCACTGATTTCCTCGTTCCCGTTCCATTTACAAGTTCCCGATTGAATTGAATTCACTTAATTAAATTTGATACAGATTCAATTAGGCCAGACGGCGCTGGTCCCAGGGGGTCAGAACATGCCATTGATGACCCAAAATGTCATTGGGTCAAGTGAGTTTCTGTAGTAGTAGAATTTGCTCTCGTTATTAAATATGTTTATGCATGTTCTCGCAAGTGGCCCAGTCTGCCGCCGCTGTTGTTGACGTGCATGTTGACAGACAGGTGGTACATGTTGACAGACAGGTGGGGTGGTACATGTTGACAGACAGGTGGTACATGTTGACAGACAGGTGGTACATGTTGACAGACAGGTGGTGCATGTTGACAGGTGGGGAGGTACATGTTGACAGACAGGTGGGGAGGTACATGTTGACAGACAGGTGGTGCATGTTGACAGACAGGTGGGGAGGTACATGTTGACAGACAGGAGGTACATGTTGACAGACAGGTGGTACATGTTGACAGACAGGTGGTGCATGTTGACAGGTGGGGAGGTACATGTTGACAGACAGGTGGGGAGGTACATGTTGACAGACAGGTGGGGAAAGGCGTTGGACTGAGCATATTTGCTCTCTGGGCTGTTATTCAACATTGAGCAACATCTGTGTGGTCCAGGGGTCATACAGGTGCGTGTGTGTGTGTGTGTGTGTGTGTGTGTGTGGCAGCACCACGCCTCCCAGTGTCCCCGAATGACTCGCTTCCTCAATATAATCAAATTCAATTCAGTCAAATTCACACGGAGCCAAGGTATTTCCCTTCCTCGTTTTCACTGACGTGAAACATTTTGACAGGCGTTGCCGTCGCCGCGAGCGATAATGAGGAGGAGGAGGAGGAGGAGGAAGTGAATGAGGTGTAGGTGAAGCTCTGCAGGTCCAGACCTGCTGCCCACCGTTGTGTTTCAGCACTCGACCTGCCGGGTCACTCCCCTGTTCCCAGGGCTGCTGTTGGAACGCGGTTGACCTCGTCCTCCACGTCGCTGCTCCAACATGTCGCCGACACTCGCGCTCCTCACGTCGAGATGCACCCCAGTACTCTGTGTGACCGAACCGCTGGTTCCTCCGACTCCCATCGTGGTCCAGTGACTACATGGTCGTTTCACCTGAGGTGTCTGTGTTACGTTTACATCATTTAGCTGACTCTTCTATCCAAAGCCACTTACACATTGTGAACAACAAGTCAGGAGGAGGGCTGCACCTCTGGCAGCTAAGGGTCAGTGGCGGTGTTCAGCAAATAGTGTGGAACTTGAGTCTTTACACTCGATAGTAGTATAGATAGTAGTAGTATAGACATATTGGCATGATGGGTAGTAGTATAAATATAGTAGTGTAAGGTACATAATGGTACAAGGTTTATTTTACTAGAATTAGTGTTGGAACAGAGTGGCCATAAACTCCTGTGATGTGATTATTATATTTATGACAGGGTTATATATTCAGTATGTCCGAGCGGAGGGTTGGTTGTTTGAATCAGTGGCGGTGAGGCGGTCAGTGACAGTGATTGGTGGGAGGAACTTCCTCTGCCCGCCACTTCCTGCTGGGGGAAACGCGTCCTTATCGTCGCTCTCCCGGTGGCAGTGTGGTATGGGTGGCATTGTCTCGTCTGTTTGTCTCTCTCTCTCGCTCTCTCTCTCTGTCGCTCTCTCTCTCTGTGTCTGCCTCTGTTCCCACCCACCCGCTCGTGTCACTATGTGTCTCCCTTTCTGTTTGTTTGTATGAAATGCATCCTCCTCCTCCTCCTCCTACTTTCCCAGCTCCTCCTTGTCTCCCCTGTCCCCACAGTGTCTCTGTGTGGTTTGGGGTCTGCGGCGGGAGGAGCAGCGAGAGAGAGGGGTGACAGAACAGAGGGGGAGAGAGAGAGAGAGAGAGGGAGAGAGGGTGGGCTGAAGGGAGCTATTATCCGCAGGGCTCAATGGCTCCTTTGTGCCGCTGGACACAGTGGAATGAAGGGAGAGGACCAGGGCTGCAGCAGTACCCCGTCATAATGTTATACATTACCCACCTCCAAGACCCTGTACCCCCCCCCCCCCAAGACCCTGTCCCACACACCTACACACACACCCCAAAGACCCTGTACCACACACCTACACACACACCCCAAGACCCTGTACCACACACCTACACACCCAGAGACCCTGTACCACACACCTACACACACACCCCAAGACCCTGTACCACACACCTACACACACACACCCCAAGATCCTGTACCACACACCTACACACACACACCCCAAGACCCTGTACCACACACAAACACACACACCCCAAGACCCTGTACCACACACCTACACACACACACCCCAAGACCCTGTACCACACACAAACACACACACCCCAAGACCCTGTACCACACACCTACACACCCAGAGACCCTGTACCACACACCTACACACACACACCCCAAGACCCTGTACCACACACGACACACCTACACACACACACCCCAAGACCCTGTACCACACACAAACACACAGTCACACACCCCCCCCCGAGACCCTATACCAGTAATACCACACACCTACACACACACCATTTGGGGGATGAGATGGGTAAGGATGAATCTCTATTAACAGACATCTGTAGGCAAGGGACAAGATTTTCATATCTGAAGCGTTCTGGTTTCCGTTTGTAGTCGGAGTAGTATCGACCACTTCACGTTTGAGGGGGGGACGCCACTTGAAATGTAGGTGGCGATTTCTACAGGGACATGCAGGTTAACAGTCTGTGTGGGAGGAGCCAACAAGGTGGAACACATTGGCCAAAAAGTCGTCTGGATCTAAAACGCCTACAGAACGTATTGATGTTTGTGTTTTGTGTGGAAAAACGCTCGACTTGTGTAAGAAAAGAAACGCCTCTTTCAAAGTCTGACACGATTTGCTTTTGAAAGAACGACTGGAGTCGTTTGCTAATCATATCAGAACTGTAAGCGATTGCCGGAAGAGGAAGTCTTGGCCAACAATACGAAATGTCCCTTCAAGAGAAAATATGCCCGTCTTCCACTATTCTGCAAATGACATGCCTGTCCGTGCCACAGGGATTTGCAAAATAAAATGATTAAAAACACATTTCCCAAGAATGCTGGCTTACCAGAAGCACAAAAGCAAAAATTCCAATCAGCCCTTGATGTGTATTTTCTCCCCGGATGGTTGTTTTCTTTTTAGAGCCATTATGATACTTGGCTAACCGGAGCTATCAGTAGTTTTGTGGGCTGGTGTCCATTTGTCCAGAGATATTGATGGAGCAAACAAACGAGATGGTGTAGTGATTGTAATGGTACATAAGTCACCCACGGAACTAGTGTTAGGAACATTAGTTCCGCCCGAACATTCTGGAACATTTGTGATGATGTCATAGCCGAACATTCTAGAACATCAAACATTCTGGAACATTGTGGTGATGTCATAGCCGAACATTCTAGAACATCGAACATTCTGGAACATTGTGGTGATGTCATAGCCGAACATTCTAGAACATCGAACATTCTGGAACATTTTGGTGATGTCATAGCCAAACATTCTAGAACATCTAACATTCTGGAACATTGTGGTGATGTCATAGCCAAAACGTTCTAGAACACCGTATGATGTCATGACCAATGTTCTAGAACATTTGTGTATATATGTATTCGGCAAGTCAGTCGACTGCAAGCTACGTAGCAGTAGCATGTTGTATTTCTGTGCTTAATTTGAATGCTATTCGCTCTGCCTCTAGCCACCGCGCCGACTCATCTCTCGCCACTACAATGGTCTATATGTATCTTGTCCATTTGGAGAATAACTATAATCAATATGAAATAATAAAGGTATACTGGATCATACAGCGTGCGTCGCGCCTCATCCTGTTTTCCCGCATGTTCCTGCGTTGTCACTCTACCTCTCTTGACCTTCCCTTCCTGCCAATTCAATTGAGATTTATTATTTGTTCCCTATTCAAAGAGCTTTTCTGGCAACGGTGGGGAATTGAACAAACCGTTCAAAGCACGACGAGCGCAAATAATCAACATCTTCCTGTCTCTCGTGTTTCCTTGCAGACTTTCACGGCATGGTGCAACTCCCACTTGAGGAAGTCCGGCACGCAGATCGAAAACATCGAGGAGGACTTCAGAGATGGACTCAAACTGATGCTGCTGCTGGAGGTTATCGCAGGTAACTGACGCACAGGATGGGAGTAATGTAGGACGCTCTCTCGCTCTGTTTCTCCATCTGTTTCTCTCGCTCTGGCTCTGTCACTCTCGCTCTTTCGCTCTGTCTATGTCGCTCTCTCTCTCTCCCTCGCTCTGTCTCCGTCTCTCTCCCTCTCTCGCTCGGTCTCTCCTCTCTCTCTCGCTCTGTCTCTGTTGCTCTCTGTCGCTCTGTCTCTGTTGCTCTCTGTCGCTCTCTCTTTCCCTCGCTCTGTCTCTCGCTCTCTGTCGCTCTCGCTCGGTCTCTCTCTCTCGCTCTGTCTCTGTTGCTCTCTCTCTCCCTCGCTCTGTCTCTTGCTCCGTCTCTGTCTCTCTCGCTCGGTCTCTCCTCTCTCTCGCTCTTGTCTGTCGCTCTCTCGCTCTGTCTCTGTTGCTCTGTCTCTGTTGCTCTCGCTCTGTCTCTGTTGCTCTGTCTCTGTTGCTCTCTCGCTCTCTCGCTCTGTCTCTCTCGCTCTGTCTCTGTTGCTCTGTCTCGCTCTCTCTCGCTCTGTCTCGCTCGCTCTGTCTCCGTCGCTCTGTCTCTGTTGCTCTCTCTCTCGCTCTGTCTCTCTCTGTCGCTCTGTCTCTGTTCTCGCTCTGTCTCGCTCTCTCGCTCTGTCTCTGTCGCTCTGTCTCTGTTGCTCTCTCTCGCTCTCTCAGTCTCGCTCTCTCGCTCTGTCTCTGTTGCTCTCTCTCTCTCTCTCGCTCCGTCTCTGTTGCTCTGTCTCTGTTGCTCTCTCGCTCTCTCTGACTCTCTCTGTCTCTCTCTCTCTGTCTCTGTCTCTGTCTCTGTCTCTGTCTCTGTCTCTGTCTCTGTCTCTCTGTCTCTCTGTCTCTCTGTCTCTGTGGTTTCCTGGTCATGTGGTTCTTGGTCTCAGTGTGGAGTCCTCTGCAGTCTGCAGCAGTATCCACAGGGTATTAAAAAACCTTAAAGTACAACATTTATAATTCTCAATTTAAGGCCTTGTATGTAGGGTATTTAAAAGTCTTAAATTTAATTTGCACAGGTATAAAATCTTTTGGGGGGCAGCCCGGCTGTTGGGAGATTAAATATATGAAACGTGAGAATTTAAATTGGCAGCCGCCAGTTCAGCGTTGCCATGTGTTTTATGTTTTTTTGCTAGTATGGTCAGGAAATTGGTATTAAAAAGTCTTAAAATTGAACTTGTTGAAACCTGCAGATACCCGGAGTAATTCTGTTCAGGTTTAGGATGCTTTTTTTTTTTTTTTTTTTTTTTTATATATATATATATATATATATATATCTTTTCCCCCCCTCCTTTTTCCTCCGTTTTTCTCCCATCCCAATGTTAGTCGTTATGCCAATTCCCAATCCCCTTCCTGGTCGCTGCGCACTTACCCCC
Organism: Notolepis coatsorum; assembly: GCF_963971535.1. Lineage (NCBI taxonomy): Eukaryota > Metazoa > Chordata > Actinopteri > Aulopiformes > Paralepididae > Notolepis > Notolepis coatsorum. The sequence continues at coordinate 233,624,467 of NC_140165.1, read as the reverse complement.
CACTCGACTGTGGGGGCTATCACGTGCTTCCTCCGACACACGTGTAGCCAATCGACCGCTTCTTTTCACCTGGCAGCGCGGACTCTCACTGAGAGGGTGTAACGTGTGGAAGGATCACACTACCCCCTTAGATCCTATCCTCGCTGAGCAGGCGCCCCGACCGAACTGTAGTAGTCGCTGTTTACAACGACCAGGACCCACCCACCAGTGTTCCCACCCTCTAATACAGCCAATTGTGTTAGTATGAACGACCAGCCAAGCTGGTAGCAATGCCGAGAGCTGGGCTCGAACCCAGCATCTCCTGCACTAGTGGCGAGCGCCTTGCCCACTGTGCCACATAGCCGCACAGGTTTAGGATGCTTTAACAAAAGTGTTGGTTCTTAAAATTGGTGAAATGCTTTTGTTTTGTGAGGAATGTGAAATATAATTTCTCCCCATTTTCTCTGGCAGTGTGTATTGTGGAAAAACAGTGGTGTGTGATATCATATGAGACTGTCCAGTGTCCATACAGCTGATAAACTAGATCTAACTTGAATCCCATGTGGTCTATAGTGAGTTAAAACAGTGGTGTGTGTGATATGAAACTGTCCATACAGCTGATACACTTGCATCTAACGTAGATCCCATGATGTGGTCTATAGTGAGTTAAAACGGGAGAGGACTCTGGATACGGGGGAGTAGTGGATTAAAGTAGTTTTCTGCCTCAATACATCTAAGTGTGGTTCTGTAGACCTCAGTAGCCTCCCTTTAGGTTAGAGGGACCTCACTTAGCTCTGCCGTGTCCAAATGGTAAATGGACTGCATTTTTTTTATATAAGCTTTTATCCAAAGCGCTTTACAACTTTTTTTTGTATCCACTTTTTCTCCCATTTTCTATATTTTCTCCCATCCCAATTTCGTATCATCCAATTCAACCCTCCCCTGTCACGAACGCTGTTTCTTGCCTCCCACAAGCCGGCTGCAATGTGGACTAAGTCATACATAGCACAAGTCCCCTCCGGTACTTGAGGTAACAGCAGTCGCATCTTTTCACCTGCGCAGCTCGATCTCTCAGTGGCGAGGAGTAACGCGTGGGAGGCTCACGCTGCCCCCGACACTTCCTGATTCTACTGCACAGGCGCACCAACCGACCTGTAGGAGTCGCTGTCCACAACGCCCGATCCCCACCCATCAGTTTCCCACCCCCTAATACGGCCAATGTGTATTAGTATGAACGACCAGCTAAACTGAAAGCAATGTGGAGCCCTGGGCTCGAACAGGCGAGCCCAGCGTCTCCGCATTCGTGGCGAGCTCCTTGCCCACTACGCCACGTAGCCGCCTAGCGCTTTACAACTTATGCCTCACATTCACCCATTCAATCACACATTCACACACTGACAGCGAAGGCAACCATGCAAGGTGCCAACCTGCTCATCGTGAGCAGTTGGGGAACCTTCTGATTACCAGACGACCGCCTCTTACCTCCTGAGCCACTGTCGCCCCACACACCTGAATTGAAGAAGTGATCGCATGTCCAAATCACAGACAGCTGTGACGACGCCAAACTCCCATGTAGATTTATTAGGAAATCAACATTTCAAGGTATAAACCAGAAGTCCAAGAAATCCCTATAGCTGTCAAGTCTTGTAGAGCAGGAGAGCTTCAGAAACATTCCAGACACATGCAGGAGGTCATGGAACTGATTTGTAGATCATCTGGACAGGCAGGAGTCATGTTAAGGGCAAGACCTTCCAGAAAACCATCTCGGACAAGGCAAAGACATTTTGTCATGGTGACATTTAAACTTACAATTAACTTATAATTCAAATTCAGGACATGGATTTTCTCAAAATATTGAAACTCTTTAGGCATCATAAAGGTCGTCTCATCCAACCTGAGAGATAAATTAGTATGAATGCCTAAATGCTAATATTATATCATAACCAAATGTAATTGATTGCAATTTGCATGACCAAAAATAGCATTTGCAAGGCTATTTCCATTTTTAATTGGCCCCTATTTTCAATTGGTGGGATTAGCTTGTTAAAATGAAAGCCTATAATTAGTAGTTCTGGAGGCCATAAGTACAGGTAGGACCCAAAAGACCACCCTAGGTTTAGCTCAGTCATAACATTGCAACAGTACTTAAATGTTGGGATTGACTTGAGACCATCGTCATGTTTCCTGTCTTCCATTAGGTTGAAGCTATGTGATGTAGATTATGGCAAAAATCATAATCAACATCATACGACGACGACGACTGAATTAGTTTGACCTTTCTTCTCGACGAAAGGCTGCCTTTTCGGTCGCCGTCTTCTTACTTTTAAAACAACAGGAGACACGTGCCGTGCCTCCCTCCTCCCTCTCGACACTGAAACTACTGTTTGGACTCGAGAGTGAAGCTGTGAAGGAAGGGTGCGCTGCCTGCGTTTACAGCACAAGACAAAAGAGAGCAACACGGCATGATGCGGCACAATGATCGTTTGATCTCGATTGATCTTGTCCTCGTGATCGTGGGAAGACTACAATCGCAATTGGAACTGAAAGTGGATTAATCTCCCTGAGCCCGTGTGACGATGTGACTGATGCGGCTGCTGTGGCTTTAAGCGGAGCTGCTGTTCTCCCGTCTGTTATTCTGCTGAGCCGGTGGAAACATGCTCCCTTGTCACCGCGGAGCCGCCTCGCTCACTGTTGTTTGCTCCCCTGTGTGTGCGCGTGTGTGTGTGCACATGCTAGGGCTGCACATGACACAACTCTATTCTTGTTGTTGATCATTTTTGTATAACGACATTTAAATTCTTTGAATTGAATATTCAATTGTTTCCTTCCCCTTAGTTTGTTGGCACTATATACATGACATTATTATTATTAATGAGAAATCTAAAGTTAAAACGTTTGCACTCTGCTACTAAGGAATCTACCTTGCCTATATTACTACCTACTATGCTAATACCGTAGGTCTATAGATACTACTACCTACTATGCTAATGTCTATACTACTATGCAGCACTCAAGTTCGACACTGTTTGACGAACAATCTTCCTGACCCTTAGTTGCCAAAGTTGTACCCTTCCTGCTGACTTGTAAGTCGCTTTGGTTAACCCGTCAGCTAAATGACTGAATGTAAATATCTTTGTTCAGGTGTATTACTTAGCCAACTTACTTTGGTTGGCCTGTAGAGTAATTATTTGGAATACAGTTTGGTTTGTAGTTTGCATGTTATCACTGTGGGGCAGGAAACGGCTTTTCTGTCCAGTAAAACACATTTTAACAGGCTAGTTCAACGTTTAAAGACTGAAAAACGTAATTGGAAAATGTATTATGAAGCTTTCAATTAAATGATCGGATCAATTATTTTAATGTGCGAGAGTGATTGACTAATATGCCTCTATGCATATTCTGTATGCAATGCATGCATCTGTAATATTTGTGTGCGTCTCTGCAGGTGAACGGTTACCTAAGCCAGAGCGAGGAAAGATGAGGGTCCACAAGATCAACAATGTCAACAAAGCCTTGGACTTCATCGCCAGCAAGGGAGTCAAGCTGGTGTCTATAGGAGCAGAGGGTCAGTACAGACACAAACACACACACACACACACACACGCATACAGTACTCGCACTCGCACACACTCGCACACAGACAGACGGAGAGATGTATCTCATCCTCAGACAGACAGGCAGGCAGACAGACAGACTGACATCTCTCATACTCAGTCAGACTGCGGAGCCAACTGGCCACCATCACCTTGACTTGATACTGTATGTGAAATCTGCCATTTCAAAAAAGCATTATTGAACAAAACTTGACCTATTTAAGAAATATGATATTCCTTCATTGATCCCCTTGCGGAAATTCGGGCATCAGAGCAGCATGGGGTAAGGGGGCATGCCAGGGTAATGGTAGAAAGACATATAGGCAATACAATTGGATCTGAATATTAAAATATAAGAAATATAAAGTGTAAACAAAGGTGGCAATGATGGTCTGTATGCCCCATCTGTTATATTATACGTTACAATAGATAATGAGCAATAAAGAATTTTAATCTGAACGTATATACTATGAGTAAGAGTAAATAAAATGGCTCCTTAGGGGGGGAAAGATGGCAGGCTTAACATGCAGCAAAAGCCTGTTTGCAGTAATAACCGGCTAGTAACCTTGTGTCCAGTGACCGTAAGAGACATTTCATATGAGGCTAAATGTGGAAGCATCAGTAATAGCACAGGAAAACAACGGAAACGGAGTAGTTTCAACAAACTCAGTGTAGACGCATCATCGAAGATACCCGAGATGGTTTCCTTTCGTAGTGTCATGGTTTTCCAGCGTGAGCGCTGCTGCATCGGCTCTTCAGCTGCAGACTTAACACTCTCCCACCTCGTTGAACTTTAGCGTTACAGCTGGGCAGGCTGCACTAGTTAGCCAACGCTGGTTTGAAGAATGTGGATCATTGTTGTGGACTGGTAACCTGCTCTTTGCTTAAATCTACAGCCGACCGTGTCCCTCTCTGCCCATGCTCATGCCAGTTAGGGCACCTTGTGTATCCTGCACCTTGTGTATACTGTTTACTTTTACTCTTACTCATATACTATATTATTCTGATTCAAATTCTTTATTGCCTATATTTATTGTAACATATAATATAACTGATGGGACATACAGACCCTCATCTGCACCTTTGTTTACAGTTTATTTAAAAAATAAATTATATTCGGATCAAATTGTATTGCCTATACGTCTTTCAACTATTACCCTGCCCATACCTCCCCTCCCCCCTCCCCCACGCTGCCATGACTCCACATTTCCCCAAGGGGATCAATAAAGGAATATCTTATCTTGGTTTGAACGTGGATCATCGTAGTGGACTGATGACCTGCTCTTTGCTCAAATCTACAGACGACAGTGTACCCTCTGCTGAGTCTCGCCATGTACTGTTAAGTGAAACGGCAGAAGTAGTAGCAGTTGGCACGTTGCTACCACAACAAAGCTAGTGGCTGCAGAGAGGGGGCGTACTGAGGAGGAGAGAGCCAGTTTTGAGAGCAGTAACGCAGTGGCACTCGACGTGTGCCAGAACACAACGCAGAGTCACAACGCCCACCGTGGCAAACCCTGACGCACACTACAGCTACATTCTCTCTCGCTTAACTCCTCTTTCTCGCCCATTTTAAAGGCAGAATTCATTGTGCGTATGTTGCAAATACCGAGCTCCGACTAAGAAACGGACATGTCCCGATCCCACACACAGAGCGAGAGTGGGCGAGAGCGATAGAGAGAGAGAGAGGGCGAGTGAGCAGGGTCACAGTCTCTCTAGTCTCCTGCCGTCCAGTAGATCAGGTTTGACCGACGGAGACGATGACTTGTGAGAGAGGACAGAGGTCCTTTACTATGTCACTAAATCAGCGGGGAAGCGGCCCTGAGTCTGTCTGCAGCGGCCCGCAGGACGATGACCTTTCTGCTGCTATATCACTACTAACGACCTGCGACCCCCCCCCCCCCACCTCATTCCAGCTGTATGACACAGCCTAGAATAATGTCCCTCTCACAGACACACATATATACGTACACACCAAGAGACAGACGGACACACATACGCACCATTTCACTCCAAGCGCACGCTCACTCACTTTCTATCCTGGCATAAACCAACGGCCCACAAAAGGTCATCTGCTGGAAAAGTGACTGATGGACAGAAGAATGCAGACCCAGGGAGAAAAAAAGTGAAGGGATGAGAGGAATGGAGACTCTCGAGTCTGTTGAGAAAAGGAGAGACTCTCTGTCGTCTGTTTAATTGAGCGGGATGAGAGTAAAGGAGAGAGTGATTGATGAAGTGAAAGTACAGTATGGAGAGATTAACTGATATGATCATGACAGAGGTGAACGTATGGAGAGATTAACTGAAGTTATGATCATGACAGGTGAACGTATGGAGAGATGAACTGAAGTTATGATCATGACAGAGGTGAACGTATGGAGAGATGAACTGAAGTAATGATCATGACAGAGGTGAAAGTATGGAGAGATGAACTGAAGTAATGATCATGACAGAGGTGAACGTATGGAGAGATGAACTGAAGTTATGATCATGACAGAGGTGAACGTATGGAGAGATGAACTGAAGTTATGATCATGACAGAGGTGAACGTATGGAGAGATGAACTGAAGTTATGATCATGACAGAGGTGAACGTATGGAGAGATGAACTGAAGTTATGATCATGACAGAGGTGAACATATGGAGAGATGAACTGAAGTAATGATCATGACAGAGGTGAACATATGGAGAGATGAACTGAAGTAATGATCATGACAGAGGTGAACGTATGGAGAGATGAACTGAAGTAATGATCATGACGGAGAGGTGAACGTATGGAGAGATTAACTGAAGTAATGATCATGACGGAGAGGTGAACGTATGGAGAGATTAACTGAAGTAATGATCATGACGGAGAGGTGAACATATGGAGAGATTAACTGAAGTAATGATCATGACGGAGAGGTGACAGTATGGAGAGATTAACTGAAGTAATGATCATGACGGAGAGGTGACAGTATGGAGAGATGAACTGAAGTAATGATCATGACAGAGGTGAACATATGGAGAGATTAACTGAAGTAATGATCATGACGGAGAGGTGAAAGTATGAAGGGATGAACTGAAGGTATGACAGAAAGAGAAATGCACTCCAGGTATGTTTGTAAGAAACCAGTGGAATGTGAACCATGCTACAGACACGTCTGACCTGCTAGCATACCACATGCTGTACCCGTGTGTGTGCATGCGTGTGTGCACTTTCCTAATCAATCATCTATGGATTGTGAAACTTGAGATCATGATATTTGATAGCGACACACCTGTTTCTACCGACCTACTGGAATATAAATCAATATATCAACACAATGCATTTGACTTGATTGGATGAATGATTGACCACAGAAAGAAAATGCACACAATGGATCAAAAGCAGCTCTCAGGTTTTTAATGCTGAGCTTTCAGTGCAAGTGAACCATTATGTATCCAATCACTGAGACTGCATTGAGAGTGACTTCAGCCGCGATTCAAATCTGAAAGATGTATCGATGAAAGTGTGTTGAAACCTTTTGTTGTTATTATAGATGTTTCCTTCTCTCCGGTGCCTTGGGGGGTGTATAGTCTCTCCGGTGCCTTGGGGGGTGTATAGTCTCTCCGGTGCCTTGGGGGGTGTATAGTCTCTCCGGTGCCTTGGGGGGTGTATAGTCTCTCCGGTGCCTTGGGGGGTGTATAGTCTCTCCGGTGCCTTGGGGGGTGTATAGTCTCTCCGGTGCCTTGGGGGGTGTATAGTCTCTCCGGTGCCTTGGGGGGTGTATAGTCTCTCCGGTGCCTTGGGGGGTGTATAGTCTCTCCGGTGCCTTGGGGGGTGTATAGTCTCTCCGGTGCCTTGGGGGGTGTATAGTCTCTCCGGTGCCTTGGGGGGTGTATAGTCTCTCCGGTGCCTTGGGGGGTGTATAGTCTCTCCGGTGCCTTGGCGGGTGTATAGTCTCTCCGGTGCCTTGGGGGGTGTATAGTCTCTCCGGTGCCTTGGCGGGTGTATAGTCTCTCCGGTGCCTTGGGGGGTGTATAGTAGACCAAATGAATGACTGAATGTTAAAGTAATGGGTAGTATCCATTTCATATGGATAATAATGTCTATATTGTAAATGTTTCATCGCATCGGTTTGACTGTTTTGTCATATAAACCATGAGGTGTCTTAAGTGGAATATCCATGCTCCTAATGATTTATATGGTGGTTATAATGATGTTGGTGGGTGTGATGTCATAATCGTAACATGCCTGGTAATCGATCGTTATGGAAATAATGTGATCTGTTTTTGTAGAGAGACACACTACCCTGCACTGACGACTAGAGAGAGAGAGAGAGGGGGGGGGGGGCGCGAGAGAGGCGTCTCCTTGATATAGTAGGAGGATGAGGCTAAGATCAATCACTGTATTAATGATATGCTGTTCTGCCAACATTGTGGACAGAATTATGGCTGGACATTATGAGAGATTATGAGATCAATATCATGATAATCATCTTGAATCGTTCCCCAATATCGATATTACGTCACGATATCTGTTCACACAATGCAAAATCACAAGACGAATAATTAATCCCAGTTGCTCGTTTGTGGCATTGAACCGCATGGTAACGTAAAGTGTCATTATCAAACTGAAACTCTTTGTTATTTTCAAATAACCCCCCCCCCCCACAAATGTGGTTGTTATAATTAATTTAGATGACCAAATGATGTGCAGCAATATCACAATGATATTTTAATCACAATCTCGTGATATTGAATTATGGTCCAACCCTAAATGGAAGCACTGTAATCTTAGTGATGTGATGTTGTGATGTGTAGAAATCGTGGATGGGAACGCCAAGATGACCCTGGGAATGATCTGGACCATCATCCTACGCTTCGCCATCCAGGACATCTCTGTAGAAGGTACACGCGCACACACTCGCACTCACACTCACACTCGCATGCACACGCACACACACCTCCCCTTTGGCCCAGCTGTGCATGCTGAAAGATTCCTCTGGGAACTGGAGTGGAATTAACAAAGCTTCAGCCACACACACACGCACACACACACGCACACGCACATGCATACATACAAGCACACAAGCCTGGTGGAGTGTATCCGAGATAGTGATGATTGGCCTACTTGACTGGTTTTGGACCCAGGTCTTGGATGGGTGAGAACGAAAGAGCGTGTATGTATGTAATGGAGCCATTTCATGGCGGTCTATCCACTGACCCAACGCCATCTATTCATATCATTAGATTCCGGCTCAAATGTCTCAAATGATAAGTAACATTTTATTTGTGCACCCACCCATTATCCTCTTCTCTCTCCTCTTCTCCTCCTCTCCCCTCCTCCTCTTCCTCCTGCTCTCCTCCTCATCTCTTCTCTCCTCCTCCTCCCCTCCTCTCTGCTTCCCCTACTCTCTTCTCCTCCGCTTTTCTCCTCCTCTTCTCTCCTCCCCTCTTCTTCTCTCTTCTCCCCTCCTCTCCTCTCCTCCTGCTCTCCTCCTCTTCCTCCCTAGAAACCTCTGCTAAAGAAGGTCTTCTGCTGTGGTGCCAGAGGAAGACTGCTCCTTACAAGAATGTCAATGTGCAGAACTTCCACATCAGGTAAAACACACGCACACACACTCATAATACCAATGTGCAGAACTATTAAAGTTGATTACAGATGCTGAAATGAACACAAGCAGTCTGGTGTGAGGAGAGATGCTTTTCAAATGACCATGGATTCCAATGCAATGTCAAAAGCTCTTCAGGAATATTATAATGTTGGCACACTTTTCTTTTGGGTCATGGCCGCCCCCTGGTGGATATAAGGGGAAGATGTGTCACTAATATAAGATTTTGTCTTATACTACAGTGGTGTTACATGGTCTACGGTCAACTCGCCACACTGTCAACTCGCCACACTGTCTGTCTCCATCTGTCTCTCTGTCTCTCTCTCTCTCTTTCTCTCTCTCGCTCTCTTTCTCTCTCTCGAACAGCTGGAAGGATGGCCTCGCCTTCAACGCTCTGATCCACAGACACAGACCTGAGCTCATCGACTACGACAAGCTCAGAAAGGTACACACACACACACACACACACACACACACACACACACACACACACACACACACTGTGCCAGTAACATCTTTCACCAGTCTTTCTATTTTAATATGACCTCATTCAATGTGAACATAGCGCTCACATGGGCTAGTTCGCTGCTCCTTCTCAACGCTGTGATTGGCTAGTTCGCTGCTCCTTCTCAACGCTGTGATTGGCTAGTTCACTGCTCCTTCTCAACGCTGTGATTGGTTGTTTCAGGACGACCCGGTGACCAACCTGAACAATGCCTTCGAGGTTGCCGAGAAGTACCTGGACATCCCCAGGATGTTGGACGCGGAAGGTATGACTTTTAACATGTTCTCGGCTGCGGACGTGTGCCCGTGCCCGTGAGAGCGCCTGGGGGAACGCCTGAGTGTTCTTCCTCGTGTTACTGGTGGTATGCTCATTAGTTTGTTTTCAGTGTGATTTCACTTGAGAATGCATGACAGTGAATGTATTTAAAGGGGAATGTGGATATATTTAAAGGGGAATGCCACCTATGTTGAGCACGTTTTTCCTCTGCCCCGGGACAGTCCTCTGGAATGTTTGAGAGAGAATCAGGGGTGGGACGGGTTTACCTAGATGTCCAAATCTAGCGGGGCTGTCCCGTCCCGTAGACGTTGAATGGGGCGGTGGCTTAGGCGTGGGATGTTTTCTTGATCCTCCAATCCCAACTGTTGCTTCCCTGACATTTAGGGGGAGCAACAGTTGGGATTGGAGGATCAAGAAAATAGGGTGGGGCTTGAGATACAGTAGAATTGACCCATTATGTGACGTTTGATATGAATCCTGTTTGAGTAAGTGAATGAGAGTTAATGAAGGGTTTTTCATTTCAAAATGTTATATATATTTTAAATAGGTATGTTGGTACTTGAAAGTAGTCTTTTAAAATATCTTTCTTTTAAAAATGCAATTTTGCGAGCAAAGGGTTTAAAGTAGCTAATAACTTAATGACAACCCATTGCTATACTTTCATGATAAAACTCTTTGAACTATACTTCATAATCATGTATATGATGACTGTGCATAACTGGTTCTCCAAGCCCATAATTCAACACAGCAGATGGAATGAGAGCGAGACTCATCCTTCAATGAGGACAAGGCTCATCCTTCCCGCCCCCATCTCCCTTTATCATCCCTCCCTCCCTCCCTCGATCATTGTAACATTCATCCTCGCCCCCGTATCTTCTCCAGCTCTTCAAGCTGCAGTGCATCTCAAACCCGCCCTCTTTTTTCGATCCTCCAATCACAACTGTTGCTCGATGCAACAGTTGTGATTGGAGGATCGAGAAAAGAGGGCACGGCTTGATTATAGGCCCATTAACTGCCTGGATGTGCCTGTAGTTACTGTAGTCTGTGTCCACCTTGTTGTCGTCTGTGTTTTTGTTCAGTGAAACCGTGTTTTTGGAATGTCCTGTCTGGCCTGCCGTACGGATAACCTAGAGAATACGTGTCCGTCAGTCTGTGTACTGTCCACTTGTGTACTTGTTTTATATATAACTATCTGTGTCTTGTATCCTGGTTGTATAACCATGTGTGTGTCCTCTGTCCTGCTCGTGTCTGTGTGTATAACCGTGTCTCCCCCCCCCCACTCACTGTAGACATTGTGAACACTGCTCGTCCCGACGAAAAAGCCATTATGACCTATGTGTCCAGTTTCTACCATGCCTTCTCTGGAGCGCAGAAGGTACCCTCTGACCCCGTGACCTCCAACCCCTGATACTAACGGCCCCCGTCCATGTGCGCTGCCGCTGCTGCTTCTCCCCAGCATGGCTTCCATCTCTCTCTCTCTCTCTCTCTCTCGTTACAGCGTTGGGATTGGCCTCGCCCAGGAGACGGGTTGTTGGGACACGCATACACACACGCACACACGCACACCCCTGCAAGATCTTGAATGAATTATGTTGGTAAAAGCAGTAAATGTCCCCTTATATAGTGTAGTAAGGGCATATCAGTATAGTCGTATAGCTAAGGTTGTGAATACTCCAGTATTACCACAGCACAGTTAGTGCAGGCTTAGTGCTTAGTCTTCCTACAGTAGATCTCTCTCTCCCTCTCCCTCTCTCTCTCTCTCTCTCTCCCTCTCCCTCTCTCTCTCTCTCTCTCTCTCTCTCTCCCCCCCTCCCTCCCCCCCTTCATTCCCATGCTCCCTCATATTCTCCTCCTGCTTTCCATTATCCATCCCCTCATACTTCTCTCTCCCCCTCCTCCTCCTCCTCCTCTCCCTCTAGGCCTCAAACAGGAAGCGAGCTGATACGTCTCTTGTTTTGCTCTTCTTCCTCTAATTAATTTCTGTAGCTCACTCAGAACTTGTTTGCATGCTGCAGTCCCAGGAGAGGTGTGTGTATGAGAGAGAAGTGTGTGGGCGTGTGTGCCGCTTGGTGCGGTTGCTCTAGTCCTAGCAGTATTGACTGTGTAGTTGCATAAAGGCAGATGGGACAGTTTTGTTTTGCTACTTGAATCAATTTAGCAACAGAATCTTACTGCTCTTACCAGCGTGGCTCATGATCACAGCTTTTAATATACCAACAATATAAACCACATTTGATCCCATTCACCCTCGGATATATCCCAAATACAAATAAATCAAATGGATACAAACGCAATAAAGCCCTAAGGCTTATTCACAGCGTGGTCCTTTATGAGTGTGTGTATAGTGTAATGTGTGTGTTCGTGTGTGTAAAGTGAAGTAGTGTCCCAACCTCATGCTCACAGCTCCAGCATCCCTTCTGTCGAAGTGGACGTGCATCTCTCTCCCTTCCACCCCCCCAAAAAAAATACCCTCCTCACATCCCACCCCCTCCAGACTACCAGTGAGGTAGTTGTATGGAGGGGCTTGGAGCTGTGGACCATCAACCTTCTCTAACGCCTCCACACACAAAAAACTTCGCTCTCACGCCCTCTGCTAGGGAGTGGGGACCTCCTAGCTTTGGGTAGCTTAGCTTCACCCTTTCTCTCTCTCTTCTCTGTCCATCTCCCTCTCTCCCTCTCTCCTGCTGGTTGCTGGGTGGTGCATAGACATCGTGGGCACGCTGAGGCCGGATGAGAAGGCCATTATGACCTATGTATCCTGCTTCTATCACGCCTTCTCTGGCGCTCAGAAGGTGAGCTCTGCTCTGCTCTGCTCTGCTCCACTCCACTCCATGCCGGTTCTTCAGATTCACACAAACACTTCTCTTCTATTGCTCCTAATTCTATGCTACCCGTACAGACAGGTCGTTGGCAGTGCTTTCCCACGGGGCGATTTATGCGACGCGGCCCCGTCTCCCAAAATCACTGTTAACGTTTTAAATGCCTTGCAATGGAACTAAGAGGATCTTAGCGCTAATGTGCTTTTGGGAAACCAGGCGCCGGTTGCCATGACTGTGGAAAGCACTGTTGACGTCGCTCCAATTTCCTCCTCGGCCATTAACACTTTCCCATTGGGATGTTTGATGTTGAATATTTCATGTTTTTATAATGTGATTTTTAGAAATGTTATGAATATTTTAGCGTAACCAGACTACCGTTTTCGTAAGTAAAAGTCAAAGCAAGTATTGAAAGTAAGTTTACTGAATCAATAAAACTGTACTGTTTCTTTATTCCAGTGGTACAGTAGTGTAATATCCTAGGCAGACCTACCGATATGGACTACAGCTCTACAGAAGGTGTAACTAGAGTATGCACTCAATGCTCCTGGGTTGTGACTGGAGACGCATGGAGTTTAATCACACTGAGAGTGTGACACTGGCATAACTAACGGCATGTTCCATTAGCCTAGACATCAACCTTATGTTTGAAATATTGTATTTGTGTTCCCCCGTGGTTTTTCAGTAACCCGTGCCTGGCTGTGTGTTTAAAGATATGAGTCACTGCTTGCGTGTGGAGTGTGCGTGCTCACACCGGTCTACAGGGCCGAGACGAGAGTCACTGATCTAACGATCGGAAATGCCAGTTAAGAGAGGCACTATTTACAGACCAACACCAGTGGAAAGCTGGCACTAGAGAGTAGGAGTTGCCTTGCCTTGGTTTGTGACAAACTGTAGGTTCAGTGTCTCACCTCGGAATGTCTTAACCTTGTTTTTGGTAGAGACTAACTTGGGCTCTGGGTGCAGTGACTAAAGTTGATGACGGCAGACTTTTGGCCAATCCGTGCAAGCGTTACTGACTGCTGTTGTCTCTGATAGGCCGAGACAGCTGCTAATCGTATCTGCAAGGTGCTGGCTGTCAACCAAGAGAATGAACACCTGATGGAGGACTACGAGAAACTGGCCAGTGATGTGAGTACAACACAAACAAAATCAACGATAAACCTCAGCAGTCTACACAATTCCTCCACATTTTACTTATCATTATACAGATCATCTCACACCGACACGAAGGCCATCTCTTCATTTACTTATCAATTACATTATAAAGGGGCGACAGGAGGTAGAGCGGTCGTCTGGTAATCTGAAGGTTCCCAGTTAGATTCCGGCTCCTCCTGGGCAATGTCGTTGAGTGTCCTTGAGCAAGATGATTAACCCCTTAACTGCTCCTGATGAGCAGGTTGGCACCTTGCATCATTGCCTCCGCCATCGGTGTGTGAACGTGAGGCACAAGTTGTATAGTGCTTTGGATAAAAGCTGCTATATAAATGCGTCCATTTACATTATAATTAGCCTGTATGCCACAGGCCTTAAACATCTCAAACCATACTGGGCATCGTTGCACCTTATCTCTGCATTATGTCCCATTTCTTACCCATCCTTTCCTCCCAACTCCCTCCCTCCCTCCCCCCAGCTGTTGGAGTGGATCCGTAGGACCATCCCCTGGCTGGAGAACCGTAGCCCGGAGAAGACCATGGCTGAGATGCTGCAGAAGCAGGAGGATTTCAGAGACTACCGTCGTACCCACAAGCCTCCCAAGGTACAACTGAAACCTTTATCTCAACCTTTTTCAGTGGGGGAACGGCCTGGACCCACGTTATCCTGTCGAGCTATTGATATTAGCAAACATAGTTTGCTAACGTAACATTTTTGCTACTTCTTGCAATGGAATAGGTTTCCCAGCGGTGCCGGGGAAGCCATTTTCCAACGTTTCTATGACGACCCTAACCCATCCACTTAGGCCAGTTCTAGTATTGCAGAAACGGGAAATAAACTTGAGTCCATTTAGAATGTTTTTGTTGTTGTTTAGGTTGCAGCGGTCTATACCCCCCCCGGTGTCGTTGCCATGGCAGCCGTGATACCTGCATACTGGCACCTTTTAAGACTGTAACCTCAATAGATGTGATGGAACACACCCTAGAACTCTTGTTCTGCTTACTGTCGCTGAAAGACAAACGGCACAGCAGCACGGGGTGTGAGGCTGCACTTTATTATTCACATCATCCCCCGGCACCACAGGGGGGGTAGATACATGAGTGGTCTGTGTGTAGAACAGTGTTTTCATCTCCAGGTTGCCTTCAAGACTTTATTTGTATATTGGAAAAACAGGAAGGAAGTCTTTTCTGGCGCTCTAAGCATACATACACATGTATGTCGATGGTTCTAAAATGCAATAGCTTATAGCCTACCACATACATTTTTGCTATCAAGCACTTGATTCATTTGATTTAATATCATGTATACAGCATGACATAATACTCAATTACCAAAATGGTTATTAGTAACGGCCCTAGACTCCCCTGGCATGATTTGAGCCCCCCCAAAGGCCTCCTAGACCTCTCTGGTTCATTAGAATTGATTGTTTTTTAATGGCCATATGGAAAAATGCTAGTGGGCATGTGGTGTGCCTGCATGTCTGCGTGTGTATTAGGTTACAGCGTCGTCCTGCTGTACGACTGGTGACCGTGTGTCTGTGACTCCATCTGTCTGTACGACTGGTGACTGTGTCTGTGACTCCATCTGTCTGTACGACTGGTGACGGTGTGTCTGTGACTCCATCTGTCCGCAGGTCCAGGAGAAGTGTCAGCTGGAGATCAACTTCAACACCCTGCAGACCAAACTGAGACTCAGCAACAGACCTGCCTTCATGCCTTCTGAGGGACGCATGGTGTCTGTGAGTACACACACTACACACAAACACACACACACACACACTACATACACACACTACATACACACACTACACATACTACATACACATACACTACACACACATACACTACACACGCATGTACACATACCCACACACACGCATTACATACCATAACAACCTTCAGAAAACCCCCAGTGAACATGCTCCTCCTGTTGGGCGCAGGACATCAATGGCGCGTGGCACAGCCTGGAGGGGGCAGAGAAGGGCTACGAGGAGTGGCTCCTCAACGAGATCCGTCGTCTGGAGAGACTGGACCATCTGGCTGAGAAGTTCCGGCAGAAGGCCACCATCCACGAGTCCTGGACTGATGGTACGAGATCTGATTCATATATGTGTGGATGTGTGCATGAACATACGTAGGGCTGCAACTAATGACTAATTTGGTAGTCGACTAATCTGCCGATTATTTTTTCGATTAGTCGACTAATCGAAAACCAATATAAACAACAACCAAAATTTTTTTTTTTTTTTTTATTACCCATCTTTGTGAAAGTGGCTTCTCAGCTCTGGTCCAGCTGAAGACAGAGCAGAGGAACAGATTGAACATTGAGCATGACCTCAGAGTTGCTTGTCTACCATCACCCCAGACTTTGAGACTCTTGTCAGGACCAAACAACAACATCATAACATGATGATCCCATAGCAAATTAAAATAATGACTCATGAAACATTTGAATTTGGATCTTTAAGCCACTTTAAATGAAAATGTATTTGAAGAACAATACAGCAATCACTCATAACAAGATAAATAAATTAAATAATACAAATTAAAGTGGAAGTGTACTTTAAATAACTTTTGTTTGCTGTGTGTGAGAGGAGTCTGTGTGTGTGTGAATGTGTGTGTGTCTTACTCTGATCGCTGTGTGAGAGAGAGGAGTGTGAATGTGTGTGTGTCTTACTCTGATCGCTGTGTGTGAGTGAGAGGAGTGTGAATGTGTGTGTGTCTTACTCTGATCGCTGTGTGTGAGTGAGAGGAGTGTGAATGTGTGTGTCTTACTCTGATCGCTGTGTGAGAGAGGAGTGTGAATGTGTGTGTGTCTTACTCTGATCGCTGTGTGTGAGTGAGAGGAGTGTGAATGTGTGTGTGTCTTACTCTGATCGCTGTGTGTGAGTGAGAGGAGTGTGAATGTGTGCGTGTCTTACTCTGATCGCTGTGTGAGAGAGAGGAGTGTGAATGTGTGTGTGTCTTACTCTGACCGCTGTGTGTGAGTGAGAGGAGTGTGTATGTGTGTGTGTCTTACTCTGATCGCTGTGTGTGAGTGAGAGGAGTGCAGGCCCGGACTGGCCATCGGGAGCACCGGGAGTTTTCCCGGTGGCCTGGCATGCACAGATTAAAAAAAAAAAATTATAAAAAAAAAATATATATATTATTATTATTTTTTTTTTTTTTTTTTTTTTTGCCAGGCAATTGTTTCTAGTTGTGGCGGCGGCGCGGCGCGATATTTAGATAACCTAGATGGGTGGGGAACAACCAGGATTTCACTGTCTGCCACAGAGTTGGAGAACTATCTGACTCTCTCTCACGGGCCGGCGGATCACACACACACACACAATGGAGCCGTGCTGCTGCTTGTGATTGGTGGAGGCGGGACCAGGCGATACAACTGATTGACAGCGGAGGCGGCGAATGGAATGGCAGACGGCACTCAGATGCAGAATAACAGCCAGGCAATGAGCCAGGTAGTGAGGGACTCGGGAGAGAGACAGTAGAGCGAAAGTCAATTAACGTTGATGTCAAGATGGACAGTGGAAGAAAGAGAAAGGGTGGAGGAGAGAGGGATAAAACAAAGAAAAAGAAAGGCCCTTACAGGAGAGAGTGGTTAACTGTATTATAATAGTAAATAGAAAAATATGTTGTGCTCTTGCTTTTTTCTTTTTGAAGGTGGAGAGAGTAGCATTGCTAGTGCCACAACAGTTTTATTTGAGGTCCATAACAGTACATTGTACTAAGCAATTGTTGGCTCATTAGTTTGTGATTCACATGCACTAAAATTCACCAGAATGCAGGAAATTAAGTCTTTGTAACAAAAAATTTCCTGGTGGGGGACCCCCAGACCCCCCGCTTAAAAAGTGGCCTGACTGGGGCTATATTTCACGCTATATCTCCCGGTATGAATTATTTCCCCAGTCCGGCCCTGGAGGAGTGTGTATGTGTGTGTCTTACTCTGATCGCTGTGTGTGTGAGTGAGAGGAGTGCGTGTGTAATGTATTGTGTGTCTAGTCTGATCATCATCTCCTGCAGGGGAACAATGTTTTCAATGTCCAACATTTGCTATGGGATCATCATGTTATGATGTTGTCTGGAACCCTGAGAAGCCACTCTCACAAAGATAGGTAGAGCACAAATTTTTTATTTTTTTTTAATGACTAATCGACGCAACAATTTCTCGTCGACGATTTTTTATAATCGACGTCGTCGATTATGTCGACTAATCGTTGCAGCCCTAATACGCATATTGATATTATTATTATGTATATGCTATATTCAGTATGTTTGTATGCCAGTGGTGATGCTCTAAACCCAATTTCGTTGTACCAACAATGACGATAAAGTTTCTATTCGATTCTATTCTATACACACATACGCACATACGCATGCACAAACACACATGCAGTCATGGTCTAAAACACATTGACTTATTCTTCCTCCATTCGTGAGAACCAGACTTTTGCCACAAGGCTTTGCTAGACCCTCGTGATGTGTGTAATGTGCGTGTTTGTGTAATGAGTATGTTGTGTGTGTATGTAATGCGTGTGTGTAATGGGTGCAGGTAAGGAGGCCATGCTGACGCAGAAGGACTACGAGACGGCCTCTCTGTCAGAGGTCAAGGCGTTGCTACGGAAACACGAGGCCTTTGAGAGCGACCTGGCCGCCCACCAGGACAGAGTGGAGCAGATCGCTGCGATTGCACAGGAACTCAAGTAAGTAAGAGTGAGGGATGGGAGGAGAAGGATGGATGGGAGGAGATGGACAGGGTAGCTGTCTGTCTGCTCAGCAGGGGAGAGTGGGGCATGGTCGTTTCTTCTCCCACGCTCATTGAAACATATCAGACATATTACTACTGTAGTCTTGTGGGGACCTACTGTACCATGTTGTGTCCTGGCCCACTGTTTAAGAAACCTGGCTGTAGAGAGAACCTTTGATTGAGTGGGTTATATTGGGATAATCTAGTCTATTATGTGTTGCTGTTGGCACGTAAGGCTTTATTAGTCATGTAAATGCTGAATATTCCAGATAATAATAATGAATTGCATTTATATAGAGACGGGTGTTGTGAAGGGCCAGATTAAACCGAATATATATATTTATTTATATATATATATTTAATTGTATTTGTATATTCTCTAATATTCCCTGATATCCCTTGTATATTCCTTGTACAATATGCATTGAATATCCATTCTAGCCTACTGAACATCCCATAATAGTCTCCATTCTACTATTGGTCGAGACCTTGGTGCCAGGCTGCCATACCCCTCAGACCCAGTTCAAACGTACCGCTCGACATGTACGAACAAGTCCTAGTTCCGCGTAGGAATTTGGCTACCGCACCACTAATGGGACTATTTGTTCATAGTGCGTATATATACTGCGCTACTAAAGTAGGACTTTCTTTTCAGTCCAGTTTCTTACCCTCCAATAGAGTCACAGACGTAAAGCCTCCCCGCGACGCCACGTGTGGGAGTAAGGCCAAGTTCGCCTACCATCGGTATTGAGACATCGTGTATATTAATATTTGAATAGTCATATTTGGCACTATATCGTCGAGTTGGACGTAGTCTATTAAGCTAATAATAGTCTGTTAATATATAGTGCTTCGTGCGGTGAGAATACTACCGTAGTCAGTACCCCATCGTTTCGGGCAGAGAGCTGGCTGCTTGCCCAGGGTGGTTGACCCTATGTGAAGCTGCACCCGAGGAGCCCCAGAGCCGACGAGCGAGTGGACCTGTATACCGGATTATTCTACCGACGACAGCCCGCCTTCCCAGGCACGGATTATGCTTTGGATACTTTGATTATTCCATGGATAAAGACCCCCGACACTGCCGTGTGTTGGAACCCCCCCCCCTGGAGAGGACGCAAGGTGAGGAGACGCTCTGCAAGACGAGGTCTCTTCACGTCTCTCCCCCGTGGACCGGAGAGAGCCGGCCCACAAAGAGTCCACCTGCTTTCATCTGTGGTCCAAGGATCGCCGGCGCATTGAACGGCACTACAGTGGGTTCACCTGGGATACCCTTGGCCGGACGAGGCAGCTGGATTCTACCCCCCCCCCCCCCTCCTACTCCTGTCGGCTTACAAGCGACCGGATTAACCCCCTCTAGTGTATCCAGCCTATAATCATTAAAGTATCATTGCTGTTATTCCTTAACTATTCCAGGTCGTATATTTACCACCTGCGCCTTCAGAGATTGGACATTCTCTATTGATATACCGACGAATACTCCTTGCCATAAAAGTGCATACTATTTCAATTCATAAATGTAATTAAGTGATTAAGTGCTTATTCTACACACCATCGCTGTGTAGGAAATAAAGACCTGTTTCTAATTCGTACATTTGTGTTGGATCCGTTTCATCTACGTGAGAGTGTTCATGATAATATATTTATGCCGTGTACTGGGTGGCCGAATATTAAGTACAAAGGTAGTGGTAGTAAGTATCATATCTAGTAATACAGTCAGGGAATTGTACCCCTCAGTTACAACGGGGATTGATATCAGTCAATTACGGGGAAGGGATGATTAGGTGGCCTTGATGTCAGAGACCTGATTGGGAATTTGGCCAGGAACGTCGGGGAACCCCCTACTCTTTACGATAGGCGTCCTGGGTTCTTTAACGACCGAATTCAGTCAGGACCTCGGTTTAGCGTCTCATCCGAAGGATAAGATAGTATCTCCTCTGCAATTTGAATATAAATAAACATTGAACTTTGACAATATAGCTACGTGGTGTCCTGTATATTTACTGTCTCTTCCCTCCTGTGTGTGTGTGTGTTACAGTGAGCTGGACTACTATGACTCTCCCAGTGTCAACGCTCGCTGTCAGAAGATATGTGAACAGTGGGACAGCCTGGGGTCCCTCACCCAGAGCCGCAGGGAGTATCTGGAGGTACGACACTCCTCCTTCACTCCCCCTCCATCCCATAATGCCTCCATACAATCAAAGAATGTAAACTAGAGTTTATTTTACCAATGTTGACAAGTTTAGTGAACCTTTGCCAAATTCCGTTTGTCCACCAACAGAGAACAGAGAAGCAGTTGGAGTCGATAGACGAGCTGTACCTGGAGTACGCCAAGAGGGCGGCGCCCTTCAACAACTGGATGGAGGGAGCCATGGAGGACCTGCAGGACATGTTCATTGTCCACACCATCGAGGAGATCCAGGTAGAGGACAGAAAAGACGAGGTGTACGCATTTAGCAAACCTGGACAACGAGAGTAGAATTTACTATGTAGCCTCCTCGACACCAACGATTTACTTAGAATCAATTTGTATGTGTGATGAGGCTTCGTTTTTCATTTCCCAGTACACCGTAAAATCCTTACCCCTAGTGTCGGGGCCTAGAGTCGGTACATAGCAACCTGGTTTAGAGGGGTGGTCGGTACAGTGTGTATGTCATCGGGGTTATTAGATGGGCACCTCCCATCACAGATTAAAAATTAAATGCATACAACATATATTTAAAATGTTTGAAAGTGGCCGGCCAGTAACCAAAAGGCAGCTGGTTCGATCCCTGCCACTGACTGAAGGGTGTATTCCAGCTGTGAGCTGGTGACTGAAGGGTGGCTGGTATTCTAAATCAAATCAAATCTATGTGTATAGCCCGAAATCACATGGAATTGACCCCATGGGCTTTACAGGTCAAGACGTAGATCCAGAACAAAAACCACCATAAAATCCACATATGCAACACCCCCAGACTTTCCTACATGTATGGTGCCCACCATATCTGCCCTTGAGCAAGGCACTAAACTCCAAAAATGCTCCAGGGGCTCTGATGAAACGCATATAATTTTTTTTTTTACATTTAGTCATTTAGCTGACTTTTATCCAAAGTGACTTACAAGTTCTGTACGACAAGCCATCAGGAAGGGCACAACTCTATCAGCTGAGTAACAATGTTCATGTGCTACAGTGTAGGTTAGTATATTAGGACATGTGCATGACAGTAAGGTTAGTTAGGGTTAGATAGATATATATATAGATAGATAGATAGATAGATAGATAGATCGATATGTGTGAGGGACTGTGCATGTGTAACTACGTGTAGGTATGCAGTACCAGTACATAAACCCCCCCTCATCTCCTCTCCTCCTCAGGGTCTGATAACGGCACATGAGCAGTTCAAGTCCACCCTGCCTGACGCCAACAAGGAGCGCGAGTCCATCCAGGCCATCCAGGCCGAGGTGCTGAAGATCGCCCAGTACAACGGCATCAAGCTAACTGGAACCAACCCCTACACCACCATCACACCGGAGAGCATCGACAACAAATGGGGCTCGGTCGGTTCAACGCTTATGAGTGACATGTCATGATGATGATGATGATGTTGTTGTCTTTTGTGGACACAGCTGGGATTCATTTCTCATAAGGATGTCTGTTTTCTGCACTTTCATCCCTTATTTAATTTTTTATTGTCCTTATCACATCCTTAGACAAGAAACTGCTCCCTCTTTATTTAATGATCACATCCTTAGACAAGAAACGTCTCCCTCTTTATTTAATGATCACATCCTTAAGACAAGAAACTGCTCCCTCTTTATTTAATGATCACATCCTTAGACAAGAAACTGCTCCCTCTTTATTTAATGATCACATCCTTAAGACAAAAAACTGCTCCCTCTTTATTTAATGATCACATCCTTAGACAAGAAACTGTTCCCTCTTTATTTAATGATCACATCCTTAGACAAGAAACTGCTCCCTCTTTATTTAATGATCACATCCTTAGACAAGAAACTGCTCCCTCTTTATTTAATGACCACATCCTTAGACAAGAAACTGCTCCCTCTTTATTTAATGATCACATCCTTAGACAAGAAACTGCTCCCTCTTTATTTAATGATCACATCCTTAGACAAGAAACTGCTCCCTCTTTATCTCATGAACTTCATATACACGTATCCCACATTTTCTTGTTTAAAAAACATTTAACTAACATTTAAACGTTAAACTTACTGTACTGAGCTTCTTTTTCGGTTGTTCTCTTTAAGAAACCTCATCCAGGCCAATAAATGTGTACTCTGTTTGCTTGATGTTGTCTCCACCTATTGGTTTATGCGTGTAGGTGCAGCTGCCCCCCCCCCCCCCCCCCATTTGTAATCAGGCTCTTTATTGTATTCATGTTGGCACTATTAAAATGCAATTAGATGCCAGAGAACACTTGGGGAGCACATACAGTGCAGGCAGGGGGTAAGCGCTCCGTTTAGAGACTATTCACTTATCTGTGTTGTGTTCCAATAGTGTATAACGGTGTTGGTGTTTGTGTGCGTGTGTGTTTAGGTGCAGCAGCTGGTGCCACAGCGTGACAAGCTCCTACAAGAGGAGCTGACCAAACAGCAGAACAACGACCATCTGAGACGCAAGTTTGCTACCCAGGCCAACGTCGTGGGCCCTTGGATCCAGACCAAGATGGAGGTGATGAACCCGCCCACACAGCTCTCCGCTCGGATCCGCTCGGCGGCGTCTATGAGCTCAGCTGCATGTCATTTAAGCACACTGTTCTCGGGGCCAACATCGTAGGAGGCTGGATTCACACCAGAACAGTCTTTAGGGGGAAACCGGACGTGGATGAATGCGCCGTTTGTGACGTTTTGACGCAGAGTAGAGCCGTGCTCTGCTGCACCTGGAGAGAGCATCTGGAACTAGAAGTAACTTGTGAAAATAAATAGTCGTGGCCAGCGATGTTAATTGAGGTCAAGTCGGTAAAAGTGAAAGTTATTTTCCCGCGAAATCATCTCGGATCTACTGCCGCCATGTCCTTTTGTATACGTCTCCGCCATCTTTATTATAACCCTGTTGCAGATGGGCAGGATATGTGTTTTTAAGTGTACCCGTGTGTGTGTTCCCAGGAAATTGGCAGGATATCCATTGAGATGAATGGCACCCTGGAGGACCAGCTAACCAACCTGAGGGAATACGAGCAGAGTATCATCGACTACAAGCCCAACATCGACCAGCTAGAGGGAGAAAATCAACAGATCCAGGAAGCCCTCATTTTCGACAACAAATACACCTCCTACACCATGGAGGTAACGCACACGCAAGAACACAGGCTCACGCGCACGCACGCACACACACACACACTGGATCTCTAAACTGTGGATGTCGCTCAGACAAGAAAGCAGCCTTTTCTTACCATTTAAAAAAAAAAATCCCATCAACATTCTCTGTAAGATCATATTTAATTAAATTTGTATTTGTTCCGTTCATGGCAATGCACAGCTCCACAAAAGCACAACAGCATCATTTCATAATAAAAGCACCTCCCAATTTGCACATTCCATGAGCGAAAAGGAGCAGGGAGAATACAATCTTATTTTGCCTGCCCCCTTACCTCAAAACCAATAAATAAACAATAGGAATAGATGGTCTGCCAATTCCACATACCGGTAGTTAACAATCAATACTTGCAATAACAGAAAATGGTCATAGGGAAAGCTATTACCCCTCAACTTCATAACATCTAAATGTTCTTTCTTTATACATTTTCTTGAACTGAAAGATATTTGTATAGTTCTTTAAATAATTCTGTAGAGAATTCCACAGTTTTACGCCACATACGGAAATACACATCGTCCTACATGCTGGTGCTTAAAATTACATTTCTCGTCCTCGAAACTAGAAACGGACAACTTCTGCAGCTTTCTGGTTTTTGACTCATGCAGAACTAATAATATCTGTATTCAACATTTGTGTAGCAAATACTGTGTAACATAATTTTCTCCCCCTCTCCTCTCCCCACCTCCCCTCCAGCACCTGCGCGTGGGCTGGGAGCAGCTGTTGACCACCATCGCCAGGACCGTCAACGAGATCGAGAACCAGATCCTGACGCGTGACGCCAAGGGCATCAGCCAGGAGCAGCTCCACGAGTACCGCGCCTCCTTCAACCACTTTGACAAGGTCAGGGCGCCTGGCCTCGCCGCTCCAAACACACACACTTGACCTGCTACAACGTGCTACTGTTGGTACACAGTCAGATGCACCATTGTATAGCTTAGAGATGAAGGACTAATATATGGTATTTTTTTTGTGAACATTGTTTTCAAACCTTAATCTGAAGTTTATTTGAGTACTTTCGGGTGATGTAACATTATTCACTCCCAAGTGATTTGGATACATTTTACAACTGCCAATACATGGGCTGTCCAAACGATGTCAAAACGGACCTGCATAATACGGCTAGTCGGCCATTATTTGTTTGTCGTCATTGTTTCAACATGGAGGCCAACAAAGACACCGTAGATGACGGCTCTAGATGGATCTAGCCAGTAAACAAGGCATTTTATTCAATGATCGAGAGCAGCCCAAAGAATCATCTTTTCATTTTATTACTCGTATGAATATTTAAAGGTCGAGAGCAGCCCAAGGAATCATCATTTCAGTTTATCACCAATATGAATGACTGAACCCAGTTTGAACAGACATATTGTGCCATTATTCAGTGTTTATGACTTTTTATTGATGGATCCTGATACGCGGTATGAATATACAGACCTATTCAGGAGCGAGGGAGAGAGGAGCTGGGCACGTGCAAGTATCTGTTAGACACACTGTAAGCATACATGTATTTATGTATGTACGCTTTATGGTAGTGGGAGAGCACTAAATACACAGACCCATCTAGTATGCATCTAGACACGGGAGATAATTATGTCCAGGTGTTGGCAGAGGGGAGATGGGAGACGCCGTGGGTTAGGGCTACGTCTGTGAGAGCTAGGAGCACTCGGAGGGTTGACGGTTTGGGTGTCATGACGATGTACCAGGAAGAGGAAGTCACCCCCCCCCCCCCCCCTCCATCCACGATTCCACGCCATGATGTGTTGCATATCACCACCTGCCTCTGTGTTGCTGCATGCTACTGTCTGAACTGCATGCCTGGTTACAGTCAGTGTAAGGGGTGTAACAATACGCACATTTTCTTATTCAAATAAATGTAATGTGTTAAAAATATATTCATACTAAAGAGCTCTAATTATAGATTATTTACTGCACATTATTTAAGAAAAATTTATTTCAAAGTCATAAACGTTGAAAAAGAGCCTTAAACATTATGCTAATAGCAGTAGCCACACCATACCACCAGTTAAACATTATGCTAATAGCAGTAGCCATACCATACCACCAGTTAAACATTATGCTAATAGCAGTAGCCATACCATACCACCAGTTAAACATTATGCTAATAGCAGTAGTATGTTTTTGTTTTAATTGTGTATCGAGATCGTTACACCCCTCATCAGTGTAGTAGTCTGCACAGCATGCACCCGTAGTACCTCACCTCTCCAGAAACTACTGATCGTTGGTTCATCTGTCTGTCACACTGCATCCTGGTAAAGAATCCTTGATCTCATGGTGAAATCATGAGTACGGGTTGCCTTGTGTTGTTCTGTTCATTGTCTAAACATCCATGAATGTCTTGTCTTGTCTGTGTCGTTCCGTCCTCTGTGTCTCCATCTCTCTCCCTGCATGCCGTGGTCACGCGATCACCATCCACCATCGTGTTGTGATTGGTCCATCCTCATGACGTGGTGCTCTGCCATTGGTTCCACTGGCTGTGTGTTGTGTGTGGCCCATGATTGACCCATCTCAGGACCATAGTGGGGCTCTGATGGCGGAGGAGTTCAAGGCCTGTCTGATCAGTTTGGGCTACGATGTGGACAACAACAAGCAGGTAGGCATGCCAGGACAGGAGCTCCAGTATTTATCAACCGTCTCAGACGCAGAGGGCTGATCTAGGATCGAGGTTTCCATTACCAAGGTTTAGTTACAGCAGAAACTAACCACTAACGGGCTGTCACAGGACCAGTGTTCTACAGCATAACTGCTTTGTCTAAGAAAATGTTATTCTGGTCTGTCCCGTGATCAGTGAACTGCGTTGTTTTTGAGGAAACCTGGACTGAAAGTCCAAACTGATCCTAGGTCAGCGTTCCTAATCTGAGCCGCTTGACGAGCACCAGGACAGGGTCAGTTAAAACATATGGCTGCTATACCTCTGTATGGCCTTCAGGGGGCGCTGCCGCTCCACGGCGCTCTAGCTTCATTCCCCCGACAGACCTCACTCTCCCAGCCTCTCTCTACCTCCACTCCCTCTCGGTTTGGCTTTTACTCTGCTGGAAAGACACTCTCTTAACTGGTTTTGCTTTTTTACCCCCCCACCCCACATACACCTCCCCTCACATTACTCACTCTCTCCATACCTCGTCTTTCCTCTTCTTCCCTGTTTCCGTCCGTCCCTTCAATACATCCAACTTGTCTTTGTCCTGTCGTGTGCTACTATTCCAGTCGCTTCCTCCTACATGGCTTCCATCTCCATCTTTCTGCCCGTTTCAACTCACTCTCTCACCTGCTCTTACTGTTCTCTCTCTCTCCTCTTCAACCCACACTCACCTGCTCTTACTGTTCTCTCTCTCTCCTCTTCAACCCACACTCACCTGCTGTTCTCTCTCTCCTCTTCAACTCACTCTCACCTGTTACTCTTCTCTCTCTCTTCAACTCACTCTCTCACCTGCTCTTACTGTTCTCTCTCTCTCCTCTTCAACCCACACTCACCTGCTGTTCTCTCTCTCCTCTTCAACTCACTCACCTGTTACTGTTCTCTCTCTGCTGTTCTCTCTCTCCTTCAACTCACTCTCACCTGCTGTTCTCACTCTCCTCTTCAACTCACTCTCACCCGTTACTGTTCTCTCTCTCCTCTTCAACTCACTCTCCACCTGTTGCTGTTCTCCTCGTTACCAACCTCAAATTTCCCTCCTCATCCCTGCCACCTCTCTCTCTGTCCCTAACTCTGTCCTTACCACCTCGTACCTCACCCCCGCCGCCCCTTCCGCTCCGCCTCCCCTCTGTCCCTCCCTGCGCTGTGCCGTGCTCTGCTGTGCTGGGCTGTGGTTCCGGCTGGGTACAGAAGCGGACAGGACAGATGGTCGCGGATGATTTCCAGGCTCTGCTCATTGCAACAGGAACCAACCTGGTACTGCTGCCCTGACTGATGCGCGCTCTCTCTCTTTCCCCCTCTTTCCCCCCTCTTTCTTTTCTCTTTCCCCCCTCTTTCTTTCGCTTTTTTTCTCTTTCCCTCTCTTTCTTTCTTTCTTTCTTTCTTTCTTTCTTTCTTTCTTTCTTTCTTTCTTTCTCTCTTTCTCTCTTTCTCTCTTTCTCTCTTTCTCTCTTTCTCTCTTTCTCTCTATCTCTCTTTCGCTGTTTCCACTCTTTCCCCTGTACCTTCTTACCCCTGTTGTAAGATGCTGTTGTACCTTCAATTTAAAATTAGAACCATAAAGCTTTTTAAAAAGAACATGTTATGTCATAAATAAATAGCTCTAGTTATGTACCGGTAGATATCAACCTGCGATCATTTGAATGTAATATATATTCTCCTGCCCCTTCTCTCTCTCTGTGTGTGTGAGAGACCATCCGTTCATACAACACGTCTGCATATGTTCCGGGTTAACCTGTTGTTTCCCCGTTGCCAGGGCGACGCCGAGTTTGGCCGCATCATGGGCATCGTGGACCCCAACAGCAGTGGGGCGGTCACCTTCCAGGCCTTCATCGACTTCATGTCCCGGGAGACCACAGACACGGACACTGCAGACCAGGTCATCGCCTCCTTCAAGATCCTGGCTGGAGACAAGGTGAGAGGAGAGGCCCGGGCGGATACACATCCCAAAAGGTCCTTCAGAAAACGGAAAGACGATGTCCACAATAGGGCTGTCACTTTAACAAAAAATCTAATTCGAAATAAGTTTCAGAATTGTAGACTAGTTCGAATTCTATTTCAGTGTTAAAAAAAAATAAAAAATAAGCTATTTTCAAAGTTTTTTACCATGGTATGTTTGGTATCATTCTTTTCAGCACAGTCTCACCTATATGACCGGACCATTTTTTCTTTAAATAATAATATTATAAAAAAATAAATTAAATAATTCAAGTTCGAATCTCGTGTTTGTGTGTAAATTTGAAATTAAATTCGAAAATAATGTGACAGCCCTAGTCCACAAGCATTGTCCTGTGCTTTATTTCACCAAACCAATTTCTAACAAACGTTTTGTTGGCGGCTACATCAGGATCCAGACAATCTCCACAAGGACTTGTGAAAGAAACCTCCCCTTTCTGGGCACAGTGTTATAGTTTGGTTTGGTGAGATTTATTACCAGCGGACATTACCTCTCTTTAATCAGACCTCATGCAAGAGCAGTATTTCATAAGTGGGGAGGACAATTCTGTGAAGGGTGCTCCAATTTTCCTCAAGTGCTGCTATTCTAGCAGGTTATATTAATAGCCACAAAAAAACAAGCACACAATGAAGTCAGTCATCGCATAAATGCAATTTTTGCTCCTGATGATCTCTGTCTTACATAATATATATACAAATGTAAAGATCTGATATTTGCACGGAGAACACGAGAGCTGAGCGTTCCCTCTCCCCTGTCCTCCACCAGAACTTCATCACGGCAGAGGAGCTGCGGAGGGAGCTGCCACCCGACCAGGCGGAGTACTGCATCGTCCGCATGGCGCCCTACGCCGGCCCCGATGCAGCGCCCGGAGCCCTCGACTACATGTCCTTCTCCACCGCCCTCTACGGAGAGAGTGACCTGTAGAGGAGAGGAGCGAGGGATGAGGGAGGGGAGGGAAGTATATATATATAGAGGGAGAGGTCTGCTCTGCGTAAGAGGAGGCTCCCAAGTGAGGGACCGGAGAACGTGGAGGAAGGGGAACAGACAATAACGGCTCTGTGATTGGTTTTGTGTAGAAGTGGGAGGGACTTCCTCTCGGAATTATCAGCTCTTGAGGTGCCCCTGCCTGTGCCGGTTGCTGAATCATTTGAAATTTGCGACTCTTTTGAGCTTGTTGATTGAACTCTAGTTAGGTTTGGCGTTTGCCAGGTGTTATCTAGCTCTACCTTTTTAAAAACAGGTCAACAATAATCGATGTTAATCTGTCATTGTAAGATTACGAACGGGTATATCCAGGGGCATCTATGGGCTAGGGGGAAGGTTTCTCCGTAGTGCGAGTCCTTAGCTTCACCCTCTCTGCCTTTTCGGGGCAGTGGGAGGGACAGGGGAAGAAGGGGGGGGGGGGGGGGGGGGTTGGGGGGCACAAGCTAATCTGATACTTATGCTATTTTTGTTTATTTTATTTTTTTCTCTTGCCAGGGGGTTTGGGTGAATGGAATTGGGCTGTCAGGTGTGTTGGGTTAGGAATGTGGTAGCAGAGGGTAGGGGGAGGGGTGATAGATTTGATTTGTCAGCTGGCGAGGTTTGTGTATTAGAACGCAGAGAGATATATGATGTGGTCAGCGATTGGGAAGGGGGGGGGGGGTTCAACTGACCAGAGAGATATATGATGTGGTCAGCGGTTGGGAAGAGGGGGCGGGGGGGGGGGGGACCAGAGAGATAAAATTACATATTTACCCATAATTCCCATGTTGCTGGACAAGGTGAACTCTGATATCTAACCTCAGCTCTTTCCTCTTTCTGTTATTGTTTTTGTTTATTTTTTGTTTTTCCTCCAGCAGGTGGGCTGTAGGATGGGGGATAGGGTGGGAGGGTCTCAGTGCTGTACATACTTATTTTTCCAGTACAACAAAATGACACACACAGTCCCAGTTACTCATAATCATCAATCGCAGGCTTTCCAGTAGGGGCAAAAAAAAAGAAAATAGTGGAATTTTTTTTTAAACATCGCAAGAAATTGAAAAGCCAATGATAATAAAAAGCAGAGAACGCAGTTTCACCAGTAGATAGGTTTGAGTTTCCGGGAGTCGAGATTTTTTTGGATTTTCTTAAGAGTTGTTTGAACCATGGAGATATTCAGAATACTGTGTTTATGGAATAAACTGGTAAGCGTTTAGTCGAGGGGAGTGCACCCAAAGGCCTTCATTGATGTAAACATCACATGACACCGTTGTTATATATATACATTTATAAATATCTGCTTCTGTGACATATATCTGTCCCAGGTGGTATAAGGTGCTTATTTAAATGAAAGCTAGCTCTACATTTCTATAGTAGTTTAAGACTCTAGGATCAAAAAGTAGTCTGTTTATATACCTGAAAGCACATGTCGGTAATGGACACATTTGATTGGCCGAAGGTTCCCGCACTTCCTGGACTGAACGGTTACCGCGGTAACAGTGCTTTTTGAGAGCTTCCCTTGTGATTGTTGGAAAAAATGTGAGAGTACTAAAAATGTGCCTGTTTAGTGGCTACAGCCCTGTCCCTCTCTCTCTCCCTACCCCTCTCCCTCTCTCTCTCCTTCTTGCCCTCCTCCGCATCCCTCCATCCCCTCCTCTGACCACGCGTCCGCAGGACGGGGCAGGGAGGACGGGGTCCTAAGGGGAGGGGGGGGGGAGGCAGAGTCTTTATAAACATTCCATTATGTCTTAAATAAATAGATGGGAAAGGAAATTACTGTCTACAAATCTATGCAATCATATTGTATCCAATATCACAGAGTTCTGGGTGTAGTGGCGGGAATTGGTGAGACTAATCGATTTTGAGTAAAAAAAAAATTCTAAATTAAACGTGAGAAAAATGTTGGTATTTGTAGGCTAAAGGGGAGAGGTGGAGAGAGAAAGGAGCGAGGAAGGGACGGGGAAGGAACTAGAAGAAAAGACTTGGACCAAAAGCTTGTTGTTTTTTCCTGCGAGGTTGGAGAGAAATGAACTCTGGAATTGTGATTTCTTTTTTGTACTCTTTAATATCAAACCTTATCTGCTGTACTGGAAACTGCAAAGCCTTCTGTCTCTAATGATAAGTGAGTTTCACAAGCACACATAAAGTTTCCTTACAAAATACTACGTTGTCTAGTTTCTTTTCTTTTTTGTCTCTTGCGTTACTTACTGTACTGTGTTACTTACTGTACTGTGTTACTTACTGTACTTAGTGTGTTACTTACTGTTCTGATTCACTAAGTTGAGGTCTGGAGCCCCAGGTGTCCTTGATCCTAAGTCACAGGTGTGGACTCAAGTCACATGACTTGGACTCGTGTTACAAATTTGATGACTTCAAGATTCGACTTGACAAAATCATGAAAGACTTTGACTTTAACACCAACGACTTGTTACTTCACTCTGCCTCATGACTTGAAAGACTTTATACTCTCCCCAAGCCCAACATTTTGAAAAAATGATGCCATAAAAAGTGTAAAGTGAATCAACTTAATTTCCCTGATTTCAGTACTTTGGACCAATCCATCAGCCACCAATCAAGTTGTGCAGAATCATCTAAATATAATATACCTGTACTATAACTATTACTCTGTTGATTTTTTTTAATGGCTTTACCTTTGTAAAGAACATGCATATTAGGATTTTCTTTAGGACTCAAAACCCAAAGTTTCATACTTGTGACTTGCCTGCCTTGACTTGTGACATGCCAGCCTTGACTCTTGCTAAATCACAACAAAATTCTTCTATGGGCGTGAGGGGAGGGGGCGCTAAATGTTATCATAGGGTTCCATGGTTACTCTATTGCATATCTATTTTTGGGGTTCGAGGGCGACATGGTCGAGATGGGAGCATGTCTATGTTCCCCGGGTCCTATGGTCCCCGGTAGTGATAGATAGTCAGACCACCAGCCCTGATTCCAAACTCTAACCTTAACCAACTTCGAAAGAGTCGCCAAGCTTAACCAGTTCGAAACGAGGCGGACATTAATAATTAATAAAATAATAAAAATTAATAAAATGATCAATCAATCGGGGAATATAGGGATGATTGACCCCGTCGAGACCCCATGTGATTTTATAAAGACTAATTATGTATATTACCATACCATCTAAATTACTGTTCGCTGCTGAGGTATGGATTGACAAAAACGATCTCATATTGTGCTTTTACGAGTTGTTTTTGTTGTAAGTAACGGAAAGGGGTTGGACATTTGGAGAGGGAAAGGTATGGCTTTGGCACGAGGGTTCACTTCAGACCCTCAGACGAGCTATTCGTGATCCTCAAACAGGAGCGTGGAAACACGAGGAGGTGGTTTTAAGAGATTTACCATGTAACTGTTTTATCTGTTTCCGTGTAGCTTTGTTTTACGCACGTGGAGGTGTCACGTTGGACGTACTCTGGAATCTGCGGAGATAATTCCATCGACAACAAAACGAACTACTCATAAAATGGGAAGGGATTTCAAAGTCGTATGTGATCTGAGTCTGCTGAATAATTGATCTCTAAAAGGCTGGCTTTATCCGCCGCGTGCGCACCACCGCGGTTTGGAACCACAGACGTCAAGAAGCGCGCGACTTGTGTGGCGGCGGAGCCTCGCACCTGGGCCGTGGCGGCGGGAACGATGCTCGTGCTCACCTTCGTCTCCCGCGTGCTGCTCGTCTTCCTGCTGTCAGAGGCGGGTCATACCGACAGATCACCGGTAGGACCCGAATGGATTCAGAGATCCGACTGTCAAAACTATTGATGTTGACCTCTTTTTAAGTTCAGTGTTGAGATACTTTTGCATTCATAAGTAATTTTGGTGATTGGGTCATTATTATTAGTGGTCTATTTTATTAGCTTTTTTTGGGGAGGTGGGTGGCAAGTGTGATTTTTTTTTTCTTCCGTAGCCGCATTTCTCGGAGACGCTCTCTGATTGGCCGACGCCTGTTTATAATTTATAATTTAGGACCTGCTCCGAGGTCATCAATTGGCACACATGCGATGCATGCATGCAATTCGTATCTGCGATTAACCCATCCCGTCGCCCTTCCCCCCCAAGGGCAGCCGGGAGCAGACAGGCGTCAACGTGAGCCGCGCCAGGGGACCAATCCAAGTGCTCCTGTCCGTCTTTGTCAAGGACGCCACAGCGTTAGCGATCTTGTTGTGCATGTTTTTCCATTGGGTTTATCTTATCGGGGGGGAAACCCTTCCGAGCACGGGGAGAACATGCAAACTCCACACAGAAAGGCCTGGGAGATACCCCACCTGGGTAACTGGCATCATGGAAACCTGGTCCCCAAGCGGGAATCGAACCCTGGACCTTCTTGCTGTGAGGCGACAGTGTTAACCACTACACCACCGTGCCGTTCTACACTGGTTAAGCTTAGGCACTCTTTCGAAGTTGGTTAAGGTTAGAGTTTGTCTTAGAGCGTGACGGCAAGTTCTTTCAACGGTTAAGCTTAGGCACTCTTTCGAAGTTGGTTAAGGTTAGAGTTTGTCTTAGAGCATGGCGATAGAACGCCAGGTAGTTTGCAGGCTGTTTGACGTGGAAATGGGCAAAGACAGCTCGTCACGCGATTGGGCAAACGTGTCAGTGGCCAATCGGAGAGCGTCACGGCTCGGGCACATAGCACACGAATGAACACGGATGGACGGGCGGCTGCCGCTTCACTTCCGCTCCCATGTTAACGGAAGCTAAATTTTATTAACAGATTGCAGAATGGGTACAATACAGTACAGCTCTCTCTTTTTCTCTCTTTATTCTCCCTGCCTTTCTTTCTTTCTCTCTCTCCAGTCTCTTTCTCCCCCTCTTTCTTTCTTTCTCGTTTTCTCTCTAGAGAGCGAGAGAGAGCTCGTGCTGGTTCTATGGAGGGCAGCGCGCTCTGAAGTCGGCTGTGTCTGGCCAGGCGCGCGATCCCACTCGTGCAATTTGTGTGCGTTCTATGTGCCCGAGCCGTCAGTCAGTGCCAAATAATCAGAGAGCGTCTCCGAGAAATGCGGCTACGGAAAAAAACCACGCGGGTGGCAACAAAAAATAGCTTTTTCTATTATGAACTGGCTTTCCAGGCACATTCTCAGGTGTTATTTTGACTACTATGAACAGGCTTTCCACTATAACATACCCAGGTGGTGTTTTGACTACAGTGTAAAGGCAACCATGATTTTCAACGTGAATATATTGGATTGCGTGTTTGATTAAATATTGTCCTTGGGGTGTGCAGGGTCTCTAGAGAGGGTTCCCTGTAGAGCAGGCTAATGTTGGCCAACAAGACCTGACCACAGCCACACACACCACCGCCAAGTCAATATTTGACCTGCTACTCGAGGGAAAACGGGTGTGTGTGTGTCTCCACTCAATGCTGAATGTGTGTGAAGTGCTGCTTGTACACAGTGAAGTCCATAGAGCACGTCTCCCCTGGGACTACACCTGTTGAAGTTGTCGTCGTCCGTATGTTTGCATGCACGCTCCCATTTAACCACATTGAACGTCTATGGCCGTGACTAATGCTATGTTCACACTGCAAGCCTTGGTGCTCAATTCTGATTTATTCCTCAGATCAGATTTTGTTTTGATTGGCTTTTCACATATATTTAAAAAATGTAACGTTTCACGTTATGGACTTATTGACTGAATATAAAGGGGCATACGTTGGGGACTAACGTTACACACACGTTCGGATAGAGGTGAAGACATGCTTGGATCAACGCAAGATTGATATCATATAGCCCTTACCTTGACTAGGATGTACCCCAAAAAGAATATTTCAATTATCTGATCGCGATTCCAAGTATTGATGTCCATCGTGTCGCCAACATAATCCACCAGTGCCACCACACATCATGCATCGGGAGCATTTGATTCTTCTCAATCTGACCGTTATAACCGATCCCCCTGCACAAAAAATAAATAAAAACGGAGACATTAGATTGATGCACAGGCCAAGATACAAGGTTTCAAAGGGTGCTCGATACCGCCGTCTAGCTGGATGCGGCCGGTATTGCACTTTGGTGACCTCAGACCCATTCCCTATGGTAACACCAGGCTCCCTGGATGGATAATGAATACAAATGATAATAAAAAAAGGAAAAACTACCCAGAAACATGTGAACATGTTTTTGGCACTCAACGGTTGGGGCCCAGAAATGTGTTAACACGTGATTGGCACCCAAAGTGTTAAAGGTCCCCTATCTTATAAATGGCCTTTTCCAGTGGTTTGCATTGTTTTCTAGCAATGTGGGGTTGTACCCAGGCATGCAGTCGTGCACAAACGCGGTTAA
This sequence comes from Notolepis coatsorum, assembly GCF_963971535.1. Classification (NCBI taxonomy): domain Eukaryota; kingdom Metazoa; phylum Chordata; class Actinopteri; order Aulopiformes; family Paralepididae; genus Notolepis; species Notolepis coatsorum. The sequence continues at coordinate 233,588,648 of NC_140165.1, read as the reverse complement.
ACACCGTTTAGGTAGGTCACTGAGGCAGAAGTGCGCGCAATGATGTGCACGCACGCACACAAAAATGCATTCACAATTGTCACTGGACTCCCCGCCGGCACTTATCACCTATACTTTGCATAATAATAGGATACCGATAGCATAACAACGAGAAGTGCCAAACCAAAATACAAGCCCTGTAGGCTACCAATTGGTGGGGGGTTGGTGCCCGACTGGAAGGATGAGACAAGTTGTGCTTCAGTCTGAAGGAAACTGTCCTTCTGTAAACTAACTCTAAGTTACATTGTTTATTTAGTTTGTATTTACTTTTCTAGTTTAAGTTAATTCAATTAAAGAAATTGTAACTACAATTACATTTAAAACATTGTTATGCATAATAATCATCTGTTCTGTGCGCAACCGAGGGAACATGTATGCGCGCACGTGGCGTTTGGGCAGTTTCCATATTACGACTGCATCACTGGTTGTACCAACACTGTGACCAGATGTGAAATCTCTACCCAGTCCCATTTCTCCAGTTCAGCTGAGACAAGAACCTCCCCCACTAAACCAAGCCATTCTGAATTTACGCAGATCTGTGACGTGAGAATTCTGATCTGCCACCACCCGACCACAATGGAGGAGTTAGCGTAACGTTGAAAGTATGAGCAAAACCAAGCGAGTGGAATTAATGCGGAAGCGGTTTCCCTGTCAGCACTTCCTCAAAAGTGTTCGACAGTGTTCCTAATCATTTTCCTAATGATATCGTGCTCCACAAGCAATGAACCAGGGCAGTGGCAGTTTTTGGACTACACGCTGTTCAGGACTCGCGGCGCGCGCAAGAGTAGTCTCTCCCTCAGAATGCAGTGCACTCGCGGTGCACGTGTATGAGTCTCTCTCTCTCTCTCTCTCTCTCTCTCGATTGCTGTGAGTGCTCCGTAGTATGATCATTCATCATGATTGACTGGAATAAGAAAAGATAGGTTTACTACTTACATACTGTATTTGTCTCCTTTGTTCATTAATGTTACCTAAATGTTATAAGTGAATTGTATAGAAACAACTCACCAAAATTGACCAACTGATTTAAAAAAAAAAATCCACCAAGGTATCTGCCAGTGCAGGTGGGTGACTGTCACTCAAAGTGCATTGCGAGTATGGGCGGAGCCCACCCTAAAACAGCTTGGATTTTGTAAGGGGAGAAACTGGTGCACCAAAGTACTTGATAAAAAATACAAAACAATGCATTTTATTGAAAAAAAAACCTTACAGATGTGTTCCATAGACTCACAGGAATTGTGTAGAATTGCCCAAATAGTGAAAAATAGGGGACCTTTAAACTGCCACAACCCCCGCCCCATACAAAACGCGGTCTTGGGCCTGGCCTCTGGGGCGAGAGGAACCTGGTAATACCCGCTGCGGAGGTCCAGGGAGGAGAATCAGGAGGACCCAGAGACCAGGTCCAGGGACTCGTCAATGTGAGGCAGGGGGTAGGAGTCTTTTTTTGTTACCTCATTCACGGGCCGGTAGTCCGAACAGAGCCGCCAGACCCCAATCTTCTTGGGGACCATGACCCACGCCTGCTACCCAGGGGCTGTCTGATGGTTCGATGATATCTGCCTGAAGAATGTCTTCAACCGCCTGGTCGCATGCCTGCTGCCAGGCCAGAGGGAGGCGACGTGGGCGGCACTAGATCGGCCGCGAGTCCCCCGTATCAATCTCGTGCTGCACCAGATGGGTTCTTCCCACCACCTCCTCACTCATGGTGAAACTGCCTCGAAACTCTAGGAGCAGCTGCCACAACTGCTCCTGCTGTCTAATTGTTCACAATTCCTTCCCCACACTTCTCTGATCGCCGCCAGTTCCCCCCCCTCCCCAAGCTTGCGTGGTAGGGCTGGGGAGTGTGTGACAGTGGGTGGAACGGCCCCGTAGTGAATGGGGAGAACCCCTCCCGAGGTGAGTGTCACAGGGTTTGGGGTGAGAACGTCCACTGCCTAGGGCCTCTACTGTACCCACGGCGGTCACTAATACCTGTGTTTGCGGGGTGGGGGAGGTGCCCCCCAGTAATACTTCAATGACAGCCCCTCCTAGGAAACTCACTCTGCCCTCCCCTAAGTCCAACAGACAGCCTGTGGCTTTTAAAAAGTCTAGCCCCAGGATACAAGGGTCCTGTACAGCAGCTATCCACACTGGATGGCGTACTGACCTTCCCCCCACAGTTACAGTCAACATGCCCTTACACTTCAGAGGTGTCAACTCCCCCTTACTGTGAGTAGCTGCACGGTGGTGGGTTCATACTGCGTCAGGCTGGGTATCACGTCCGGCTTCACCAATGTCACTGTCGACCCTGCTTCCACCAGGGCGGAGCACGGCACCCCATCCACTGTGACAGGGATATACACTGAATCACTTACGCAGGTGCGACCCACCACTACCACCGCCGGTCTCTCGGCAGTGCTGTCGTCTGCTTCTGGGAGGAGTGAGGCCTGGTTCCCCCGGCTGTGCTGTCGGGCCCCTGCACACCACTCCCACACAATCTCCCTCTCGGTGGCCATCTCCAGGGCTGCTTGTAACGTCGCAGGATGCTGTAGCTGCACTTGGACCCGCAGGTCCGCTGGAAGGAGGGACCGTATGAACGTCTCTCGCCAACTCGCCCTGTACACTCGGGGGCATATGTCCGTATGCTCGCCGGGTCATGCTTTCAATGACATTGGCCAACCCCCTCAGTGTCTCCCCGGGTCTTCTACCCCGGTTACTCAGTTCATTTCGCAGGAGCTCAGGCCGCGAACACGGTCCGAAACGCCTCTGCAAAGCTCCCACCAAAACCCCATAGTCATTATCGGCGCTGGCTTCCATGCTGCCGTGCTAATACTGATGCTAACTTTCAGCTAAGCTAGGCTACACTGCGCTAGCTCACTCCTCTCCCGACACTTTTCCTTATAATTCCCCATATATTTGTTTTACTTCTGACACAAGTGTAACGTTTCACGTTATTGACTACTCACTGACTCAGGGGGTTAGTTCTCACTTTGCTGTTTATTCACCATTAGCACAAGTACAGCGTATCAAGTCTGGGTGCATCACCTCTCATTGCTTCTTGTCGTCTGCAGTCTGCACCTGAACAGGGTCGCTACAATGTGATCAATATCAGATTCTAGTGTGAACTGGCCATGCTCCTTAACTCATTCTACGCCAACCACATAATATTACGTGTTTGCTCGCCAACTTTTATTTTACATTCCACAGACCAGAAGACCTGACCTGACCACGTTCAGGTGTTTAGACAGATATCTCGTGTTGTGCTTATAGACGGTTGTGTTCCCTCTCAAACAAGCACTTGCCCGGTCGGGCAACTGGAAAGCAAACTCTACCTGCCCGAAAGTTTTATTTACCTGCAAGGGGCAGGTGGGCAACCCTTAGTGTCAACGCCTGCCATATGCTAATGATAACACTGCTTTGGTACTTACCAGCAGTAAGCAGGTAGACCATGACCAGAGAACACAGCCATGAACAGGCTTTGAACGGAGAACAAAATCAACAGAACTTTATATGCTAATGATAACACTGCTGTGATACTTACCAGCAAGCAGGTAAGGCTTTGAACAGAGAACAACATGAACATGCAATCAACAGAACTGGAACGGGCCATAAACAGACAATAGGCCATGAACAGCCCATACGAGTCAAGTCAATAACGTGACTGACGAGAGCACCCACAGGGCTCCAGAGGGCACCCATTTGGGAATCAGATGCACCCCAATTCTTATTTTTAATGCATCTAAAAATTATAATTGGTTGCACCAGTGCACCTTACATTTAGCAGGTCTGTCTATGTGTGTGTATGTATAGGTGCACCTGAATTATGCATTACATGAAAAAGTTAGGCGCACCGTGCAACCAACTAAAACGTTTAGTACTCTGGAGCCCTGAACAAACACCGCCCTTCCACCATTTTACCCTATACTCTTAAATTGTGGGGCTTTTCATTCTTCTTCAGTGACCTGTAGCAACAGGCTCTGATGCTGACTTCACCTGTCAGCTTGTCTTTATTTGAAACTGTCAGGCATAAAACATGACATGATGAATAACAAGATAGTTTGACTTTTGATTGATTTAATACTAGTTTGTATACAAAAAGCACATGGCAGTACAGTTCAATACAGGGTCTGCTAAGAGGATTTAAACCCAAGAAAGCAATATGGCTTGTTTACATTGGGGTCCTTTGTCAACACAAATTGTAAAGGAAAATGTTCAACACCTTCATAATCGAAGATATTGCTGGACACATATAGTTTAAAACCCTTGCCCAGCAAAGAGTTAGATGCTTTACTGCTCCGTCACTTTCATCCTTGGTAGCTCTTCTAAGCATCTGGTGTAAAAAAGGGGAGCATGTCTATGTTCCCCGGGTCCTATGTTCCCCGGGTTCTATGTTCCCCGCTTTGATTGATTGATAGATTGAACATTTTAGACCACGAGCCCTGATTCCAAACTCTAACCTTAACCAGTTCGAACGAGGGCCTAAGCTTAACCGTTCGAAACAAGGCGGCCATTAATAATTAATAAAATAATACAAATTTATAAAATTTTCAATCTATTAATCAATCAAAGTGGGGAACATAGAACCCGGGGAACATAGGACCCGGGGAACATAGGGATGATCCCTAAAAAAGAGCCATGCTGCTGGTCAGGGATGTTGAATGAATGCTACTCACAGCAGGTCCCTGTATGCAAAAACGAGATGTGAAAGGATTAGATTTTCATAAAGAATCAAGTCTATTTTGAGAATCACACATAAAGAATGCTGCATTCTTTTAGGTACAATGTCTTGCACATTTAAGTACATTTGACTTGGTGAGGTTGGTGATGTATAATACAGCCTGCCGATAGCATTACAGATAGCATTGCATGCAGGTAAACAACAGGAGAAAAGACATGCATGCAGCATAATAACGCTTCCCAGATCGGCATAACATGATAAAATGTCTTCTGATTATCAAACAAGTCCATATGGGGGTCTAACAAACGCGATGGTGACAACAGCAATTCATTGATCATGTCTCATAATATTAGCTAAAATGCTAATTTGGCTAACTAACAGTAAACGTTTTTACATGAAATACAGCCCAAAAACCCTGCTGACAAACGTTTGCTTATTAAATAGATTGTTGCATTCTATAATATAATAATACAAACGTTTCATTACCTCTCTGTGACGATAAAGTTGTTTAAATAACGGGAGAAAAGTAGCTGAAGACAATGTATTGTGATGGGACCGGAAGAACCCTATACTCAACCCGGAAGACCTACCGGAAATGCCTACTTCACGTTGTGCAAGTGGAGAATAACTCAGCTTTTCAGGAATTAGCCCAGATCACTCCTAAACTATACAATATTCACCACGGGATAACGCGCAAACATATACATGAAAAGATTATCTCTTTTTTGCATGTTCGACGGGAGAAAGTGACTGTCAAATTACCATAGTATTGTCTCCATAGCTATAATATAGAATATAGATATAGCTCTCCAAACATAGTGACGCACAGTGAAAATAGGCTATGGAAAGCTGGCGCATTAGCTACAGGGATAAGGGTAATGGCTGGCGCTGAAAGTGTTAACTGACCCACATACGCAAATTAACAATAAAGAAGATTGATGTAAACAAAAACAAAAAGGACAAATGTCATTCTAGACTCTCTAGATAGAGTGACGTGACTGTTCAGACTGAGGTCGCATTGAAAAAAGAAAAGTCAGACCTGTATCTGATTTAGGACCACATATCAAAGTGGCCCAAATCAGAATTTTAATAGATCAGATTCCATGTGATTTGTACTGTTCATACTGTTGTGAATTAAATCTGACCTGCAAATAAATCATATTTGGGTCACTTTCGTCTGAACGTAGCCTAACGCACATACACATACACACACACACACACACACACACACACGTACGTACGTACGCACATGCACATGCACATGCACACGCACACGCACACGCACACACACAGCATGGCCTGTCCAGCCCTTCAGCCATGCCATAGAGATTAATGGAGAAAGCTGGTTTTTACAAGTGACTGATTCACTCCACGCTCCACGGCGCGCCACTCTATGACAGGACAGGGAGTTTGTTCAAACACTGCATCCCCAGATGTACATGTCAAGACTGTTTTCGGTGGTGTCAACGACCATTCAGAGGGCAAACATATATTTCTGTCGACCCAGGCAATGCTCAGGAGTGTTCTTGTGTTTTCATATGCAGTTATATATTCAGTCTATCAGGAGGGGTACATGAGGCGACAAGACAGTGGTGGCTTGTTCGCTCTCTCCCTCTTTTCTTCTCTCTCTGCCCTCTCTCCATCTCTCTTTCTTTCTCTCCCTCCCTCTCTCTTTCTCTCCCCCCCCCCCCTCTATTTCTCTCTCTGTTTCTCTCTCCCTGCCCTCCATATTTATTTCTTTCTCTCCCTGCCCTCTCTCCATCTCTTCCCCCCCCCCCCCCTCTCTCAAACACACATATGGCTGAAGGGGTATAGGCCCAGAAACACTGTTGCTAATTGTTGTAACACTGAGAACATTGTAACCCTGCCGCGGTACCTGACACACAGGAAACTAGTCTGCTCAATACTTTGCACCTGGACACCCGCCCACCCTCTACACTTCCTCCCTTAACGCCCCAACCCCCCCCCCCACCCTGTATTTCTCCCCTTCTATATCCCTCTCTCTCTTACCCACCCTGATCCCCCAAACCCCCTATCTCTCTCTCTTACCCACCCTGATCCCCAAACCCCCTATCGCTCTCTCTTACCCACCCTGATCCCCCAAACCCCCCCTCTCTCTCTCTCTCTCTCTCTCTCTCTCTTACCCACCCTAATCCTCCCATACCCCTCTATCTCTCTCTCTTACCCACCCTGATCCCCCCAAACACCCTCTCTCTCTCTCTCTCTCTCTCTCTCTCTCTCTCTCTCTCTCTCTCTCTCTCTCTCTCTCTCTCTCTCTCTCTCTCTCTCTCTCTCTCTCACCCACCCTGATCATCCCAAACCCCTCTATCTCTCTCTTACCCACCCTGATCCTCCCTAACCTCTATCCCTCTCTCTCTCTTCTCCTGCATTCCTGTATGTATATATGATACAGTATTAAACTGAAATGTATATGATGCTCTAATACAAAAGAATATTTTAGACAACAAAATAGAGTGGTTATCAAACTGTGGTACGCGTACCACTGGTGGTACTTGGTGGTACTGCTGGTGGTACTTTAAAAAAAATTGTAAAAAGAATATTAAAAATATATTATAATTATTATTATTATAAAAATTTTTGTGCAGTCAGGCCTGAGACCACTGAACTTAGAAGCAGGCCAGGCCAGTGTTTTATTTTTTATTTTTTTAAACTTAAGTTTTTATTTTCATTTTTTTCAACAACATACATAGACGATACATTTCAGCATACAAAATTATAAAGACTCATCAACAAGAAATAAAAATAAAACATATACAAAAATGAGAAAAGAAAATGTGTGGCATGGGTCCTTCGGTCCATTCTATATTTGCATCCTTTATTTACATTTTTCATAATTTCCTTGTATCCTTTTCAATCCCCTGTGATGTCGTTCCTTCCCCTCCTATATTCTTCTCACTTTTCCCATTTCAATTCAAACTTCTCTTCTTGCAGCGTCAGCAGATGTGTGATTCTCTCCATTTCCTGTATCCCCTCTACTACCTCTATCCATTGTTCCTTCGTCGGCACTTCTACCCTGTACCACAGTTTAGTTAAAGCTTTTTTGGCTGCCACTATTAGTATCTTAATCAAGTATTTGTCTTCCCCTTGAATTCCTTCCTGTGATAGGTTCCTCAGATACAACACTTGGCCTTCCTGGGGTATTTCGTATCCTATTATTCCATTTATTATCTCTCCTATCTCTTCCCCAGTAGTGCCTTATTTTCTGACATCTCCAGAATATTTTATTTGTGTGGTTCGCTATTTCTTGTCCACACTCCCTCCAACATAGTTTCTTTGCTGGTGTGTAATTGCCCTGTATTTCTGCTGTTATAAAGAATCTAATTGTGTTTTTCCACCCAAACTCCCTCCATATCCTTGATCCTGTGGTTGATTGTTGTGTCTTACATGTGTTATACCATTCCTCCTCTGTTATCTCTATTTCTAACTCTTTCTCCCACTTTTCTTTTATATACAATGTTGTATTCCCTTACTGTCCATTATTGCCTGATATAGTGCTGATATCACCCTTCCCTTCCTTCTTTCGTATGATTTTACCATTATCTTAATTACCCCATTCTCTTCTTTGTCTCTGTCTTGCTTTATTTCCTTGTTATAGTAGTCTCTAATCTGTAAATATCTAAAGTGGTCCCTATTCTCCAGGCCAGTGTTTCTAGTTGTGGTGGCGCGATAGTTAGATAACCTAAGTGGGGAACAACCAGGAGATCACTGTGACAGAGAGTAATGCAGTCTAAACAGTCATACATCTTTTATTCAACGTCAGCCCTGATCATAACCATTTTTATATGTCAGATAAAAATGAAATACTCCCACTTTTCTGAAAAGAGTTGTTGTTAAATCTGACATTACAAAAAACAAAAAATCCATCTAAATCTGTGTTGTTGCTAATCATTGACACATGCCTAGCCTGTAATAATCCCCCCAGAAAAATGTACTTTGCATTTGATATATTGAAAATGTTTTACTTTTTGTGTTTGTTTTTTAACAATAATTTGTGATGCCATCACACAAACTGGCACATAAACAAAGCATAAAGTCTTGGCTGACTCTGTGTGTGTGTGTGTGTGTGTGTGTGTGTGTGTGTGTGTGTGTGTGTGTGTGTGTGTGTGTGTGTGTGTGTGTGTGTGTGTGTGTGTGCGTGCGTGCGTGCGTGCGTGCGTGCGTGCGTGCGTGCGTGCGTGCGTGCGTGCGTGCGTGCGTGCGTGCGTGCGTGCGTGCGTGCGTGTGTGTGTGTGTGTGTGTGTGTGTGTGAGTGAGAGAGATAATGAAGGACAATTGCTTGCTGTGTGTGAGAGAGAGAGAGAGAATTAAGTACATTTGCTGAAATACAGTTGTTCTTAATTTTCTCACTTGCTATGTGAGAATGTTAGTTATTATGTTCTCAATACCCCTTGCATTGTATGAGTTATGTGGAAGAGTTTGCTAGTTCAAGTGCTACCTTTGTACATTGTGGCTGTGTCTGACAAAAGTTAACAATAAATAATGGTATTAGGAATACATTTGCCTCCTGCGTGAACTGTGCATAGCTGAATAGACTGTATTTTAACGTCGGTCATATGGTGGTACTTGGAGAGCCATATACGTTCTCAGGTGGTACTTGGTGTAAAAAGTTTGAGAACCACATTATGATTAAAAATAAAAATAAAAAAACATGATACAATACTAGATGATAAATGATGGATATGTTGCCCAGTCCTAGTTTGACCTCAAAACTATTACCTCTTTGTACAGCTGTTGAATTGGACCAATTTCCACATGCTTTTGTATTGTTCTATTTAATGCTTTATAACTCCAGATGTAAACATCCCAGAACCATGGATAATGGCTTAAATTAAAGAAGGCAGTGAAAACACACTTTTCTTGAGGAAAAAAACCCACAAGATTTACAAATCTTGTGTTTGCAGTGAATCTCGTTGCAAAATGGGTAAAACTTCTCTGGTTCACACACTACTTGTCCACATGTGTACCAAATCTGCAGTTGACATGTACAACTACTGATGTTTTATACGGTAACTAATTACGTCTCACTGACTAACATCATCACACATGATTACAGTTGGTCTCATTGGATCCACAAGAGTTTCATCTTTCCAGTTATACCCAATTTGATGCAATCCTAAGACCCCAGTATGCAACACTTTTTTAAATACACCATTTCTAGGCGAAAATAACAATTTGTACTTGCAAAAAGTTGCCCAAAGCTGCATGGGGATAGAATATGGTGGGCATGCCTATAAAGGGGAGACTTGTGGCTTCCAATATAACACATTTTCATAAAGATTACCTGAGGTGAGAGGTCAAGAGACCCCTTTGAAAATGGCCATGCCGTTTTCCCCCTCGCCACACTGTGCCCTTCGCGACGAGCTAGCATGACGCGCTCGGCGTGCACAGTCGTATAGTTTTAATATGATTCAGGGAGGATTCAGTGGAGGAGGCTTACGAAAGTAAAAAACTTAGATTTGGCAGCAGAAACAGAACAGTGAGGACGGAAAGCTAGGGTTTGTCCGGTAGAAGTAGGATGCGGAGAGTTTATAGCATGATCGACTTTATGATTATTGGGAGGGTTGAGGATTAGTTGGCGGAGTTCGTGAAAAACAGTAAAGGAGATGTCAGAAGAAGCATTGGAAGGAAGTCAGTGGATTTGGTTGAGGAGAAATTATGTCAGCTGGGGGCCAAAGTAAGCAAAGGGTGAGAGTATTCTTTTTCTTCTCTGTTGTTTCATGTGTGATATTGTTATTAGGAATAGTACTATTTTCAACACAGGATAACACAAGGACGTTCTGCATGTGGGTATCATGGTCAATGAGAGCCAGCATGGAGGGGGGTGGTTCTGGGACACTGGAACTAACTGTTGAGCCTTCCCGAGGTGTCGTGGGCCTAACTTGACTAAACACCAGCAAAGGGAGGTGCCCACTTGATAACCCTGGTGATGTGCGGCTCTCGCTGCCTATCTATCTACACTTGATAACGAAGGTTATCCTATAACCCTAGTTATATGAGTATAGCGAGCGCTCTGCTCTATTGGAACTGTCCCTTTAATCATATGCTATCATGAAAACTTTCAACCACATGCACGCACCCCCACACCTGCCTGGCCACGCCCACATCCGCTCACACATAAGCGGGGCCATGGCCATACTACCAGCTCCTTCCCCAGTCTTTTACCGCCGAAATGGAATACACATGGGGTCCTCAGTGAGTCAGAGCAGAGCACTTGCTATACTCATATAACTAGGGTTATAGGATAACCTTCGTTATATTTCGTATAGCTTTGCGCTCTGCTCTATTGGAACACAAGAGTGGAGCAGAGCGGAAAGCCCGACAGATGTACCCGCTGAGGTCCCCTACAACCATCCGAATACAGAGGAGGATCCGGGCCCCCCCGCCCCCCCTAGTGAGGGACGGGAGGGAGACCCTGGCGACACCGGTTGGACCGGCGACACCGAACGCCACTACCCAGTATATTGCTATCCAATGTACAATCAATAGACAATAAACTGGATGACATCAGAGCAAGGATTCAATTCCAAAGAGACGTTAGAGATTGTAATGTTCTCTGCTTCATCGAGACGTGGTTGACGCCGGACGTCCCAGACCACGCTATTCAACCGGCCGAACACTTCTTCATCCACCGCAAGGTTCGTACAGCAGAATCCGGCAAGCAGCGGGGAGGTGGAATAGCCTTCATGTTGAACAATAACTGGAGCGATCCAGGCAACGTGAAGGAACTTTCGAACCACTGCTCCCCCAACCTGGAATATATATCCATCAAGTGTCGGCCTTTCTTTCTCCCGAGGGAGTTAACATCGATCATCCTGGTCGGAGTGTATATTCCACCACAAGCGAACACAGGTGACACGCTCTCGAAGCTCCACGACGAGGTAAATAAACTCCAGGCAGCTAACATTGACGCCGCCATTGTAGTAGTGGGCGATTTCAATAGCGCCAATCTGAGAAGAGTATTGCCGGACTTCTATCAGCATGTGACTTGTAACACCAGAGGCGGTAACATTTTAGACCACTGTTATTCGCAATTCAAGTGTGGATACAAGGCTCATTCTGCTAGTGGCTTCGGGAAGTCTGATCATGCGGCCATCTTTCTTTCCCCAAAATATAAACAAAGAATCAAGCGCACCCCGGTAGTCTCGCGAGAGGTGCAGAAATGGTCTGTGGAGTCAGAGGAGACGCTACAGGCTGCGCTTGAATGCACAGACTGGAGTGTGTTCTGTGACAACACAGATAACATTAATGACTACACGGTGTCCAGCAATGACAGTGCTGGACTTTGTTCGTACTTTGGTGGAAGAAACAATCCCCACTACCACAATTAAAGTTTACCCAAATCAAAAGCCCTGGGTAGACAAATCCGTCCGTGAAGCTCTGAAAGCACGCAACACAGCATACAACACCGGGCTCATGGCAGGCAACATGAATGACCACAAGGTGGCGAGATACAACGTAAGGAGGACAGTAATAGAAGCAAAACGGCGCTACAGGAATAAAATTGAACTTCAGTTTGAACAGGCTGACTCCAGAGCTATGTGGCAGGGCCTCAAAACGATGACAGATTACAAAGGCACCTCCCTCAAACTGAACAGTGACATCTCCTTAGCAAATTATCTCAATACCTTCTATGCAAGGTTTGAGGCTGGGAATAACAACACCAGCCTACAAGCCACGGCAATGGGGTCTGCTGATGGAGACTCAGTGTTCAGGGTAACAGAGCATGAGGTGAGGAGGACCTTTTAAAAAAGTGAATATCAGGAAGGCAGCAGGACCAGACGGCATCCCCGGCCGCGTCCTAAAAGTCTGTGCCGACCAACTGGCCCCGGTATTCACTGACATATTTAACCTGTCCTTAGAACAGGCTGTCATTCCCACCTGCCTGAAGAAGTCCACTATCATCCCTGTACCTAAAAAATCCAAGCCTGCTTGCCTCAACGACTACCGCCCTGTAGCTCTCACCTCCATAGCCATGAAGTGCTTTGAGAAGCTAGTAAAGGGCTACATCTGCTCCTCCCTCCCCATCAACCTGGACCCCCTTGTTAGATCCTGATCAATCTGGCCAGTACCACGTCTTCGTCTGTTTAGCTCTCCATCCAATTCCTCTGCGTTTTGTCATTTTAATGGTCCTGACGTCTCAGATACTGGCTGATAAGATCCTTATCTGTCCCCGTTAGTACAATCCGCAAACCATAATAATTCTCCACCTCCGTAAGAAACCGACACTTCGACAACGTGAAATACCTTACCAGGAAAAGCGTGGTTTATTTGATAAACAGAAACCTCAGCTCAGATGTTAACAGATGTTATTGTCCTTGTCATGTACAGAGGTCTAACGACCATGCAGGATAGTAACTGGGCAGGTGGTACATGAGCAGAAACAACCCCCTCAGTAGAAAATGCTTTTCAAAACAGTCCCGGGTAGGCAGATAGTAAACAAAGACGTTTTCAGATGGTAAATTGTATTTATTAGGTGTGGGGCTTCCAACCCACGGCCTGTTCCCCAAAGGGGAAAAGGGGATGTTATTAGGAGATTTCAACCCTAGATCACACAAAGGGAAAAATGTAAGGGGAGAACAAACAAGGTAGATATAAATGGACAAACAGACAATACTAGGGATTAAATGATAAGGCCAATAATATAGACATGCTCCCCCATGAATATGTCAATTAACACAGAGGCCAATCTATATATATGTCTCTATATGTTACCTGGTAGCAACGCTAGCTCAGATACCTACCAGTGTGAACAGGACGAACACACAGTCTCATACAGTTATGGAGACAAGGCCAAATACACTACAACAAGGGCAAATTAAATACAGTTCCACCACAGTGGCAACCACAGGCAACCTCCGACACCGTGATCACCAGCAAGTGACACAATGAGGCGCCCCGACGTGTGTGTGCTGTCAGCTACTTGTGCACCCGTCCCTCTTGATGTGATTGCCATCAGCTGTCCCTCATTAGGCAATCAGCACCCTTCAGTATAGGGACGGGCAGCACCTGACAGGAAGAGAAGAAGAGATATCATTAGCTCTCATGTTCACACACACACACATACAAACGATACTAATCTGATGTTCACATGGTCTTCCAAATACAGTAATAATGATAATGACCAACCCACGTACGTCACACCTCCCCCCATAAGAGCGAACCCGCAGGGTTAGCAAAACATTATTACTTATTATCAACCAACATCCGATTAGCACCAACAGAACAAAAATAAATAGAAATCACACTCCATATAGGCCACATGCCCCTATTTTGGGCCCACACGGTCAACCACCACCTCACCCAATACGAGATGCATCAGCCGTCGGACGTGGCTGGCACATTCCTCATACCGAGGCCATGACGGTATACTGTAGTCAACCATACGCGAATTGCTCAATGGTGTTCGCACTCCCAACATCAACCCTGTGCGTCCTGTAAGGCACATTAGAACACAACACAGCATGTGAAACAACAGTCCTGTCACATCTCAACTCCGACGAGACGCGGGCAGGACTTTTCATTAGCCTATTCACATGACACCAGCGTGTCCTCCTCCGCCGCCCGAGCGTATGCAACATATACTTAGTGGCAGACACCTTTCCTCTTACCACATAAGGTCCTGAGAACCGGGCAGTGAGCACCGCACTAGGCGTGGGCAGCACAATAAACACCTCATCCCCCGCCTCAAAATGCTGCGTCACCGCCAACTTGCAAAACTCACCACAGACAGAGTCACCCAACGCTAGACCTTGGTCTCGCTTCCGCTCCTGTGCCCTAGGGACAGCACAAATAGAAGGGACATTGGGGTGATTATCAATCAATGCATCACACAATAAGTTAGTAAATGGAGCGTCTCCAACCTCCAACACAGGGACGACCTTACCCCCAGCGATATCATTCCCCATGACGAAATCCACGCCCTTTACGGGAAAACATGGGCGAACCGTGACCGGAAAGCAACCTGTGATCAGTGCAGACTGTACATGCACCTTATGCAACGGCACGCGCACACACCCCATGTCAATACCTCTCACCAATCCGCTCGACCGACAGGAGTCCACATCCAATGGTAATACATCAGCCAGGATGAACGATTGAGAGGCTCCTGTATCACGGAGTATTCTCACCCGTTGGTAGTCCCCAACTTTACCCGACAGGGACACACAACCATCAAACAAAAAGGGCTCGAAAGAGCTATGCTGGTCAGGACATGACACCGTACCAATCAACCCCACCCCTTTCGGTTCCTGGGCCGACTCCCTGGTCTCCTGTCGATCCCTTAGCGCATGACAGTCCTTCACAAAATGCCCTTCTTTTTTACAATAATGACACACCTTTTCAGACGGCGGTGAGCGTGGTCGGAATGCTCGCTCGTCACCCAAGGCATTTCGAGACGGCGGTGAGCGAGGTCGGAATAGTCGCTCGTCACCTCCCCGAAACGGCGACCCCGACGGAGAAAACGCGCCCCCTTCTACATACACATCATTTCGTACAGAAATATATTTGTGGGTCATTGTTAACTCGTCACACAAAACCGCAGCTTCCTGGAGGGTAGAAACCTTTTGCTCCTCCAAACACACAATCATGCGTTCGGGCACAAATTTTTTAAATTGTTCAATGAGGATCAACTCGCTCAAAGCCTCGACCCCATCCACTTTACATGCTTCACACCAACGAGTGAACATTGTCCGTTGTTCCTGGGAAAATGCCACATGTGTTTGCGAGGGAGCTTTACGTAGTGCTCTGAACCGTTGCCTATACGCTTCCGGCACCAGTTCATATACGCGCAAGACAGCACCCTTCACTTTCTCATATACCATGCTGTCCTCCTTTGATAACAACTGGCATGCCCCCTTAGCCCTACCTGTGAGCTTATATCGCAATAATAGTGCCCACTGGTCCTTCGGCCACTGTAAAGCCCACGCTATCTGCTCAAAATCAGAAAAATATGCTTCCACCTCAGACTCCCGAAAAAGGGGCACCATAGAAATATGCTGCCCAATATTAAAACTGCCCTGGTAACTTTCAGATGAGGGAGAAGAAGAGCCACCACTCTCCAGTTCCATCCTCCTTATTGTAATCTGGAGCTCTCTATCCTTCTCCTTCCCCTCTTTTCTCTCCTCTCTGTCTCTCTCCTCTCTTCTCTCCTCTTTCCTCTCCAATCTGTCTCGCTCCTCCCTTCTCTCCTCTCTGTCTCTCTCCTCTCTTCTCTCCTCTTTCCTCTCCAATCTGTCTCTCTCCTCCTTTCTCTCTTCCCTGTCACGCATAGCAGCTCTCTCCTCTGAAACAGAGGCACGTCCTGAGTGTACAGAATTATCACTGTCAATCTCCTCAGCCTTGGCACCGCTACCCCTCCGTTCCTGTATAGCACCACCTGTTCCCTCACTGGACTCACCAGACGCCTCGTCATGCGTGACGTCCGCCGAGTCATTTCCCCCGGCTACGGGCGAACTTAATATCTCCCTATCAACCAACCCAGCGAGCACAATTGCTTTCACCTCCTCTTTACTTTTTGAACTTTGGACCGTAATGCCATAATGCTTGGCGACCCCACACAATTCAGCTTTCGTGCAGTCATCAATCTGATCCCTCGTAGGATCCGCCACAAACAAATCCAAAGTAAAAGCCGCCCCAGCCATAGTCCCTACAGAATATGACTACACCACAAATAACCTACGCAAAATAACACAATAATAATAACGAATCACAGGTGACAAGAAAATACCCCCTCACCTACTCCACAATATCCGTGCGTAACACATTTAATCATTACATTCCGTAGTATACAATTCAACCACTCTGATCTACTGCCCACATCTACCATCTATGAAAACAATAAATGCTGGTCTAACCACCTAACTAGGATCACCCACGTCACTCTAGCATACCCCAGCTAAACTACTCCCCTGCCGGGATGAGGCTACACATATCTTCAGTCGCTTACCGATTTCATTGCGCACTCCACCGGAATTACGACGCGTGCCCCCCACCCGCTAACCAAGTAGGCGATCCCCCTGTTACCTATGTGGCAGAAAAAACAGATTAGTTCAAGCGTATCACATACAACAATGGTTTACATCAATCAAACTGTGTAGCACGGACAATGGAACCACACTAACTTACCAATTAGAAAACACTATCTTATCTCACCTGACATGCTTCAATCGACAAGTCACCGCGTTATTTTACCAACAAGGAACCATACAATTGCGCAAACTAACGAGCCCCCATGTCATGTACAGAGGTCTAACGACCATGCAGGATAGTAACTGGGCAGGTGGTACATGAGCAGAAACAACCCCCTCAGTAGAAAATGCTTTTCAAAACAGTCCCGGGTAGGCAGATAGTAAACAAAGACGTTTTCAGATGGTAAATTGTATTTATTAGGTGTGGGGCTTCCAACCCACGGCCTGTTCCCCAAAGGGGAAAAGGGGATGTTATTAGGGGATTTCAACCCTAGATCACACAAAGGGAAAAAGGTAAGGGGAGAACAAACAAGGTAGATATAAATGGACAAACAGACAACACTAGGGATTAAATGATAAGGCCAATAATATAGACATGCTCCCCCATGAATATGTCAATTAACACAGAGGCCAATCTATATATATGTCTCTATATGTTACCTGGTAGCAACGCTAGCTCAGATACCTACCAGTGTGAACAGGACGAACACACAGTCTCATACAGTTATGGAGACAAGGCCAAATACACTACAACAAGGGCAAATGAAATACAGTTCCACCACAGTGGCAACCACAGGCAACCTCCGACACCGTGATCACCAGCAAGGCGCCCAACGTGTGTGTGCTGTCAGCTACTTGTGCACCCGTCCCTCTTGATGTGATTGCCATCAGCTGTCCCTCATTAGGCAATCAGCACCCTTCAGTATAGGGACGGGCAGCACCTGACAGGAAGAGAAGAAGAGATATCATTAGCTCTCATGTTCACACACACACACACATACAAACGATACTAATCTGATGTTCACATGGTCTTCCAAATACAGTAATAATGATAATGACCAACCCACGTACGTCACAGTCCTTGAAAAGTCTATTCTAATGATCTTTCGGTGTGTTCGTCTATCGTCCTTTTGTTATTCAGTCCAATAGTGTTCAGGCCTGGTCGTCAGCCTAACCCTCCTCGCGTTAGCCGAAGCTAATGATGATGTGGCATTCTTCCTCCCCCCCCCCCTCTCGATGAGAGGAGAGAGTGTCTTCTGTGTGATCTCAGTCCTACTCGCTCTTGGTCTGCCTTACACCCGGAAACACTGTTCGACTTATAGATCTTCGTCGTAACAACGACGGCCCCGCCTTCTGGTTGTCATGTGCTGCGCTGTCATGACAACTGCTAAATAACCTTTACACACATCAAAACGCAGTTACTGTCAAAACCTCCATCGCGCTCTGCCCCTGTGGCCCCTTATCTTTGTTTTGTCTTCCAATCGGAATTCAAAACAAAACACCCTCGCTGGCAGTGTGCTTGTGAAACCTCTTCTTCTCCACCGTCAATATCATCCCGTGATGATAATGATATTACCCTCTTAAAGCGTCTCTTTATATCAGTTTTATAAACCAAATATACATTGAAAAAACCACAATTTTCTCTCAATCCCCCCTTGATTCTTATCACCCCTTCAGAATCATAAATCATTATTTGGATTTTTAATTAATTATGCCAAAAATAGCCTGTGGTTGAAGCAAACCAACCTCATCTCTCGTGCACAAGAAATGAAGACGGCCCACGGTCAACCCAGTGATCTTGCTGCCTGATGTCTGTTTGCGCCCCCCTTCGTGCACAAAGGGAACCGAAACCGACCACCAACACCAACAACATCCAACGACTCATAACAATTAGAGCTCCTCTGTCTGCTCCCAATAATTCTATCCTGTTGTTTTACTGTTTTCCCTCTTATCTACCTTCTATATATATATATCCTTCTATACATATATCTTCTATATGAATCCTCCATTTATATCTCATACTCCTAATCAATGAACACAGGACTTCTCGCTGTTGTCTCGTCTCTCGATCTCCTGATTGACTCTGAAAGGAAGTCCCTGCTTGTCCATGATTCACCGCCCGTGCTCTGTTGTTTCAAAACGCTCTCTAAACAGCGTCTCCGCAGGGAAGCCCCCTCCGATGTCCGCCTCGTTCTCCCCTGGGCAACACCGCCTGCGACCGCTGGACTCCGCCCCGTTGGCCGTCTCCGCCCCGTTGGCCGTCTCCGCCCCGTCGGTCATCTTGGTTGAGGCTCATCTCCACCGCCGTCGGCCCTCTCCAGACTCTGAAAGCAGAAACACCATGCCAGCAGTTTTTCTGTACACTCGACCCGGTGCTTTCTATTAGTCTACCGTGGCTTTGGGCCTGCAGCTCGTTCCATGGAGTTATCTCCAGTTCTCTATATATTTTTTCCTCTGCAAGCCCCTGCCATGGCCACGCCCTTTCAGACTGTTGGACGGTGTGAGTGTCCTACAGCCCATGGCGCTATTTGTTCTCTATTAGTCCCCCACCTTCTCAACACCCATATCTAATCCTACAGGGCTGTTCCCTGTTTGTCTTCCGGCGTGACACCAGCAGCTAAACGATACCCACTCCGCGCTCTATCTGTTCGTCCCACGGGTGACCCCCAGCGCGCGCCAGTTCTTTCTGGTGACGTGTCTTCAAGACTCTGCCTATTTATTAGGTGTGAGAAGGCCCCACTGGAGATCGAACTCCCTCTTATTTCATAATTAAACTTATTTAATTAAACCGCATCTCATCTCTCTGTGCAATTCTTATTTAACCCATTCAATAATTAAACTATTTAATTAACCTGTATATCGATATTATTATTATGATAATAACATACAACAGAGCATCGCTCTAACATACAACAGAGCAGGTTGGTTCCCTGCCCCTAACTCACATACACGTACTCGTACTATTATCTAACATACAACAGAGCTGTCCGTTGCTCTACCCTAAACGGGGCTGTCTCCGTCACCCTGGAGCTGTACGTTGCTCTATACCCTACGGGGCTGTTTCCGTCGCCCTGGAGCTGTCACGTCGCTCTATATACCCTACGGGGCTGTTTCCGTCGCCCTGGAGCTGTACGTTGCTCTATACCCTACGGGGCTGTTTCCGTCGCCCTGGAGCTGTACTTTGCTCTATACTCTACGGGGCTGTTTCCGTCGCCCTGGAGCTGTCACGTCGCTCTATATACCCTACGGGGCTGTCTACCGTCGCCCTGGAGCTGTCCCGTTGCTCTATACCCTACGGGGCTGTTTCCGTCGCCCTGGAGCTGTCACGTCGCTCTATACCCTACGGGGCTGTTTCCGTCGCCCTGGAGCTGTCACGTCGCTCTATACCACACTTTGAGTTCCTTTACAAAGTTCTCACATACACGACCGTGTATACACACAAGCAGTTGGTAATTTTGAAAAAATTAAACTCCTTAATTAACTTAAACTCTAAATATTCCCCTATGGGTAATGGAAACTCCCCAGCACTACCCCCCTCCCTCCGCAATTAAACTCCTTAATTAAATTAAACTCTAAATATTCCCCTATGGGTAATGGAAACTCCCCAGCACTACCCCCCCCCCCCTCCGCCACTAGGTGGCGACCTACTCCTCCTCCATTTGCCTGTATTATCCCACTGCCCCCCTAGATGGCGGCCAAACTCAGTCTAGAGGATTGTAGCTGACGTGTCACTTCCTGGTTCTAAACCCCTCGTGGCTTTGCGGCCATTTTGTCTGCTCAATTTTTTTTCCCTTTTTTTTTTCCCACCGTCCCTTTAATGCCTCAAACATTCTCTCGCTACCGACCACACCCGTAACGTTTGTTCACTGCTCCCTTCACGTCACAGTCCCGCTTCCCGCTTTCTGCGTTTTGAACAGTAATCAAACTAAATACGATGTTGCCCCTTTAATTGAATGAACATCTCCCCTTTGCCTCCCTTCCCATCTCCTATACAGTGGCTTCTGTGCTCTGTAGATAAGACTCTCGATTTTCAAAACCGAAACCGGTGCCGCTCTGCTGTTATTCAAACACACTATTACAGCTGGCATTCTCTCTGTGTCAAACTAATTACGTTTACGGATACACTATTGTTCGTTTTCTTATTGGCTTGTGAAGTTGTTGAGACTCACTTTATCTTTTCACCGTCAGTTGTTCTGGTCCATGGCGCTGTTTATCTCTCCGGCCTTGCTCGGCTCGCTCGCTGGGTCCATGGCGCTGGCCTTGCTTGGCTCGCTCGCTGGCTTGGCTCGCGTCCATGGCTACCCCTTCACGCCTCGGTACTGCACACAGTCTCTTCCTTTCAAGCAACTACAAAGCAAGCAATAATCCGGGTCCAAACGGCAACAACTGTTAGATCCTGATCAATCTGGCCAGTACCACGTCTTCGTCTGTTTGGCTCTCCATCCAATTCCTCTGCGTTGTGTCATTTGAATGGTCCTGACGTCTCAGATACTGGCTGATAAGATCCTTATCTCTCCCCGTTAGTACAATCCGCAAACCATAATAATTCTCCACCTCCGTAAGAAACCGACACTTCGACAACGTGAAATACCTTACCAGGAAAAGCGTGGTTTATTTGATAAACAGAAACCTCAGCTCAGATGTTAACAGGTGTTATTGTCCTTGAAAAGTCTATTCTAATGATCTTTCGGTGTGTTCGTCTATCGTCCTTTTGTTATTCAGTCCAATAGTGTTCAGGCCTGGTCGTCAGCCTAACCCTCCTCGCGTTAGCCGAAGCTAATGATGATGTGGCATTCTTCCTCCCCCCCCCCCTCTCGATGAGGAGAGAGTGTCTTCTGTGTGATCTCAGTCCTACTCGCTCTTGGTCTGCCTTACACCCGGAAACACCGTTCGACTTATAGATCTTCGTCGTAACAACGACGGCCCCGCCTTCTCGTTGTCATGTGCCGCGCTGTCATGACAACTGCTAAATAACCTTTACACACATCAAAACGCAGTTACTGTAAAAACCTCCATCACGCTCTGCCTCTGTGGCCCCTTATCTTTGTTTTGTCTTCCAATCGGAATTCAAAACAAAACACCCTCGCTGGCAGTGTGCTTGTGAAACCTCTTCTTCTCCACCGTCAATATCATCCCGTGATGATAATGATATTACCCTCTTAAAGCGTCTCTTTATATCAGTTTTATAAACCAAATATACATTGAAAAAACCACCATTTTCTCTCACCCTGCAATTTGCATACCGCCCCAACAGGTCCACGGAGGACGCCATAGCCCATGTGCTGCACACAGCAGCATCACACCTGGACAAGAGGCAGGGGAACTATGTGAGAATGCTATTCATCGACTACAGCTCAGCATTCAATACCATAGTCCCCTCCAAACTCATAGCCAAGCTCAGGGACCTGGGCTTGAACTATGACCTCTGCCAGTGGGTCTTAGACTTCCTGACGGGCAGACCCCAGGTGGTGAGAGCAGGCAACTGCACCTCCTCATCCATCACCCTCAACATAGGGGCCCCCCAGGGCTGTGTTCTGAGTCCCCTCCTCTACTCCCTGTACACACATGGCTCAGCGGAACAACAACACAATCATCAAATTTGCTGACGACACAGTAGTGGTGGGCCTGATCTCTGCAAACGACGAGAGGGCCTACCTGGAAGAGGTCAAGGTCCTGGCAGGATGGTGCCAGGAGAACAGCCTCTCCCTGAACGTCAGCAAAACAAAGGAGATGATTGTGGACTTTAGGAGGTCGGGGGTCAGGGACTACAGCCCCCTCAGTATCAATGGGGTTGAGAGAGTGAACAGTTTTAAGTACCTCGGAGCCCACATATCCGAGGACTTGACATGGACCACACACATTGACAGTGTTGTGAAGAAGGCACAACAACGCCTCTACTTCCTCAGGCGCCTAAGGAAGTTCCAAGTCAGTCAGAAGATCCTTAAGAAGTTCTACGCATGTACAATAGAGAGCATCCTGACTGGCAATATCACCTCCTGGTTTGGGAATAGCACCGCACAAGACCGAAGCAGACTACAGAGAGTGGCACGTTCAGCCGAACGCACAATTGGAGCGGGGCTTCCCACTCTCCAGAACATTTACAACAAGCGGTGCAGGGGTAAGGCTAAGAGAATTATCAAGGACTCCAGCCACCCAAACAACTGCCTCTTTGAACTGCTGCGGTCAGGCAAGCGATACAGGAGTCTCATGGCAAGCACAGAAAGACTCAGAAGAAGCTTCTATCCCCAGGCCATCAGGTTGCTCAACGAACAATAACACTATGCAACAACCATCAAATGCACTCACAACACACACATCCACACGCACACACTCACTTTAAACAAACAACACACTGCAGCACCCACTCTCCACACTTTAGAACACCTAAACACACTTTATATTTATTGATAAAGGATTTGCACTACAACCCATACCTCAGTACACCTTACTGTAAATTGTACCTAAATTGTACCTCATCCCATTTCTGCTTTGCACTATATAGTATTCTATATTAGTATTGCATAGTATATTGTATATTGTATGGTAACTCAGTTACTTCTATTCTGCATCGAACATTGTACATATGTATATACTGAACACTGTGTCTACGTACGTGACTTCTATTTTTACTTCTATTATTACATGCTATACTATTTTATTTCATACTTATCTCTTGTCTAGCACAGTCTCTGGAGCGTAACAGAAAGAAGCATTTTGTATAAAAGTATTCTGTACTTCTGTATGACAACTATTAAATAAACTTGAAACTTGAGACCGGACCCGAGAGTGAGCAGAAGTGGGACTTACCTTTGTATAGAAGGGCCCGCGACTACTCGGTCGCGCATCCCGCATGCCACCAGGGAACGGACGTGAAGCAAAAAAACCCACATCACAGCCCCCAACATCGCGGGGTCGGGGTCAAAAAGCCCCGACCCCGTGGCAAGGCCGTAGCAGCGGGGCGTGGAGGAGGCCCCAGCCCCAGGCCACCTCCCGGGGGCCAGGACCCCCCGAAAAAGGGGCCTGGTGAGGTCAACGAGGCTGCGGCATCGAGACCCCACCAGACGGTCACTGGTGACACCACCCCCCACATCGCCAGCGTATCGGACAGGGCCTACAATAGGTGAAGGCCCTTCTCCACCTGGCACGCCGCTCCGTGGGGCTGTCGTGGGGCCAGCTGGCGCACCGGAGAGACAACCCTCCAAGGAGGTTTAATCCCTCAATCCAGGCCGACAGGTCTTAAAGGGGAACTCCAACATTTTGGGAAATTAGCTTATTTAACATCTTCCCTGGAGTTAGACAAGAAGATACATACCTTTTTTGTCTCTGTGCGTGCATTTTAGCTTTGGGAATAGACGCTCCGTTAGCATAGCTTAGCTTCATCACTGGAAGTGAGGCAGGACAGTAGCCTTACAGTGCCTTACAGTGTATTGCAAGGTCTGACATTGACCAAATTTGATATGCATGACCTTGGTGGGCTCTAGGTCAACTCCTGAAAAGGGGGTTAATGTCAGACCTTGCAATCAAAAGTTAGGGGGCGCACTGAAATTATGGCAAGGGTTATTAGCCCCCTAACTTTTGATTGCAAAGTCTGACATTGACCCCCTTTTCAGGAGTTGACCTAGAGCCCACCAAGGTCATGCATATCAAGTTTGGTCAATGTCAGACCTTGCAATACACTGTAAGGCACTGTAAGGCTACTGTCCTGCCTCACTTCCAGTGATGAAGCTAAGCTATGCTAACGGAGCGTCTATTCCCAAAGCTAAAATGCACGCACAGAGACAAAAAAGGTATGTATCTTCTTGTCTAACTCCAGGGAAGATGTTAAATAAGCTAATTTCCCAAAATGTTGGAGTTCCCCTTTAACAAGATCAGAACTCGACCTGCGCCCGGAGCACTGCGGACTAGACAGGCGCCTAAGGGGCTAACTGTAAGAACAGTATCCCGGCGGAAAGGGTGTTCCGTATGTCATGCACCATGTCACAATCTCATGGGGTCACGAACCTCGCAGAGTCGGAGTTAGCCAACTCCGCCAGCGAACAGATTCCACCACGAACCCTGACCCCGCCAATTTATTAGCGGGCAGATGTCATGAAACATGCAGGGGCATACTCTCAGGCAGCCGGGGTCAGACCCGGGCTCAACCGGAGAGTTGTCTCTGCTACCAACACACCGGGGAGACAACCACCCCCCTATGTTTATTAACAGAAAATGGTTGCTCCCTTAACCCATTAAGAAACCCCGGAAACATAACTGTGCGTATACACAGGCTATACAATGCAGTTCAAGGCGTTTCAGGTTTAAAAAGGGTTAACCCAGGCCAACAGGTCAACGAGGGCAAGGCCTGACCTGGGCCTGGAGGACCGGGACCTACACAGGGATGCATAGAGGAGTTGAAAGAAGCAGCCTCCCCGACAGCCCCCTCCCATCCCTGGTTTAGCAGGGAGGGAGGGGTGAAAACGAATGGAGAAGGACCAACCCACCTAACATTGTGCAAAAAGGTACAACATAGTATGGACACCACTGTTAAGGGCAACTCGTAGTGGCATCTATATGACACACACATTCATGACATCAACCCCTGTGACGTCCGGCCCGCCCTGGCATTTTCCCCCCGGAAAAGCCCAGGGTCCTTTGGGGTACCAGAACTTGTCTGTCCCCCGGCGGACAACGGGTTAAACTGATCCAGTCCGGCGCGACCAGGACAAGTCCTGTGCCCTTGTCACGCCGCCGCCCCCAGTCCTAAGAGGGGGGTAGGTACGCGTGTCGATCCAAAACATCATAGAGGGTGCCACCAAGACGGTCAGTACGCGAACGCACCGCTCCCGGTGGCCCACCTAACGGGCGTGAAACCCCCCTGCCAATGTTTGATTTACTCCGTCATCTCCCCCCGGAGATGTACGCGAGTCCTCGAGTCTAACCTAGTGCACTGGCGCTTGGTAGAGATAAAAATCTCCTTCCCAGCTGACCGCATAAAAATGCCGTTTTTATGATGTTGGGCAACCAAGGAGCGCTGGCCCCAAAAAGCGGATTCAGGCATTGAAAAACACCCTGGGCCAGCGCTGATTGGTCTCGTAAGACCAAACGCTGATTTATGACACAGCGTGTATGCCCGTAAAGAACCCGAGAACAGTGACGGCGAATTTCTAACAAGAAAGAGCCCCACAATGTTTCCCTTCGCTGTCTGGGACGAGCAGCAGGAAGCCGGTACTAGAGACACAGACACATGCTCTTATACGACGAGCCTGGGAATAAAAAACGTGTCAATCCTGCTCTTTATGTAAGAGGTGAAGACAGCGGTTTCCCCAGAGAGACCTCAACGTGAGTGAAACAATTGAAAAAGGTTCATGTAACAGATTGGACTAAGTAGACAAAACGGCCCAATATACACTACTGTTAGAGAGCAGAGCAGAAGGACCAACAGTCTCGACTGCATCGCATCATCTATCCTCTACAATGGCAGCGGTCTGTAGCACAGACCCTGTAACTCACGGACATGTCTCTTGGCCAATAAGAAAAACGCGCCTGTGACGTCTTCAATGGCCGGGGAAATCCTGTGTCCCACTATCCTAATTTGGTGTGGGAGACAGGGAAATCTCCCCCCCCCTCCCTGTGACGAGAGAGAGAACACCTTCGTCAGGGAGACTGATAGGTAGAAAGGCACAACCTCTTGGCCAATCAGTTTCGTAAAGGATATAACTATATCCGGGGGGGGGGATATTTGTCCACCCCCCTCAACCACCTCACCCCTGATACGACGCAATAAAAAAGGCAGAGCCGTGACACCAGTTGTATAGTGCGCTAAATGAAAGCACATGCACCTGTAGGGGTAATGTGTCCTACTTTCTTGGAGCTCATTACCTGTACCCCCGGGCGCAGGACGACTGGCCGCTTGCTGGCGGGGCCAGTAGTGGCGACGGCTGGAGTCCTGCTCCGGCATTTCGCCCATATCCTGCGGCCGGCCGTGGTGCAGGCTGACGACATCTTCTGCCAGAGATGACGCCGAATCAGATTGTCCAGGGCCCGCTATCTCCCCGCGGTTATCGCTAACGGTTAGCAAGAAGCTAACAGCTAGCTCCTACAGGCCAACCGTTAGCTACCGGCTAACGGCTAGCAACAAGCTAACGGCTAGCTCTTACAGGCCAACCGTTAACTACCGGCTAACGGCCAGCTAACGGCTAGCTACCGGCCAGTGGTTAGCTACAGGCTAACGGCCAGCTACAGGCTAACGGCTAGCTACTGAAGCTGCGTAAGGTGGAGAATAGCGATGCAGGCCTGGTTACTCCAGATAGCCAACTGCCTAGCCCAAAGAAAAGGCAGAAAACGCTCGCCTCCCTCACAGGACGGCGTTGCCAGAGATACAGTGGCGTCGGCAGCTGAGCCCCGTTTATGCGGGCCGCTGCCGCCCTAAGCTCGGGGGAAAAAAACATGCAAGCTCGCATCCCTCGCGGCGGGAGGCTCAACCCACTTTCTCTTTTTGATAGGCGGGGGCCAACGTCCAGTGCGGATGGCAGTAGGGCATCCCGCCTCGGAGGTGGGACTTGAACCCAGACTCGGAGTACGGGGCTCCCAGGAAAACAAAGCACACTCTGCCTGAAGGGAGAGAGCTCTGTCTTCGTGGGGCGTCAAACAAGAACTCCCCGCCCCCCATGCAATCCCAATTGTCCATTGGACGTATACAGGCTAACGGCTAGCTACAAGCTAACGGCTAGCTACAGGCTAACGGCTAGTCATAGGCCAGCGGTTAGCTACCGGCTAATGGTTAGCTACAGGCTAACGGCCAGTTACTGTATCTGTATCGGACGCGATGGAGAGGTAACGGAGGAATCCTCGCCTGGAGCCGACTGTTCTGCGGGCCCGTATGCCTGAGTAGCCGACCCCGCACAACTGACACATCTGTTTAGATCGTCCGCCCCCGCCGCTCACCACCAATTGACGTGAGCGAGCAGAGGTGGAGAGCCCGCGCCGCAAGACACCACCCACCAGAGAGACCGTCGGACCAGCCGACTGCCTCTCGCGGCAATAGTATCCAGCTGCACAGCCGGAGAGCAACGCTGGCGGGGGAACTGCCCAGCGACGCGCACTCTCCTCCGGGGCGCCGCTGAGGCTCACCTGCCTGCCACAAACGTGGAGCAGGAAAGCCCCACTACGCCCGAGGAAGCCCGAATGTGAAGCGCCGGTGGAGGTCAGAATAATCCTCTAGACTCTCCGGTGGTGACGACATTATTCTTTCTTTCTCCCGTAAATTAGTGAGAGAGGGAAAAACAAAAGACAATGCCAACACAGCTCCTATAACTAACTAACTACTTCTGCAAGTTTGATCTGAAGGGGTGCCCTGCACGTACTTCCAGGTGGTGAAAGTAGGGAAGGGACTGGCAGTATGGCCATGGCCCCGCTTATGTGTGAGCGGATGTGAGCGTGGCCAGGCAGGTGTGGGGGTGCGTGCATGTGGTTGAAAGTTTTCATGATAGCATATGATTAAAGGGACAGTTCCAATAGAGCAGAGCACAAAGCTATACGAAATATAACCCTGGTGATATGCTGCTCTCACTATCTATCTACACTTGATAACCCTGGTGATATGCTGCTCTCACTATCTATCTACACTTTATAACCCTGGTGATATGCTGGCTCTCGCTGCCTATCTATCTACACGTTGGGTTGTGGTGGCCATTAAGGGCCATGTGGTAGGGTATGTAGCATCGGCATTGTCAATACCTAAGCTCACATCAAAGGAGAATATTTCTGTTGAAGTTGGCAATGCTGTTTGGGGGCCGTTATGGGCCATAATATATCCATAGTGTAGTTCCATAGTATAAGTAGCTATAGGCATGTTAGACATTCCTTTGAAGTGGAATTGGGTTTCTTCATTTAGTGCTTATTCTTATGGCACAAGTATCTAGTGTGTTGTTATTATACATCCCAGTATCTTCACTCTAGCTTTAAAACTGAGCCTGCTGCAGCCTCTGAATGAGAGTAATGTCAGGTTAATTCCAACCACTAGGGGGCATGCACAAATGGGAATGACTCACTGTTGTTTCTCATGTATAGCCAGCCTCAACTACTCTTCTCTCTCTCTCTCTCTCTCTCTCTCTCTCTCTCTCTCTCTCTCTCTCTCTCTCTCTCTCTCTTTCTCATATATATATGCACAACCTGCCCATACCAGGGTCTCTGAGAATCTATCCATTCACTCATTGATTTCTGTCGCCCCATGCGGTCAATACATTAATTAATGCTTTGACATATCAGCACAAGGAGCTCTTTCAGCACTAAATTATGTCAACACCGTTACACACACCATGGCAAATTTGCCGAAGTGCGACAGCAAAGTGTGTGGATGTGTGTGTATGTGTGTGTGTGAGCGCAAGCGTGTGTGTGTGTCTGTGTGTGTCTGTGTGTGTGTGTGTGTGTGTGTGTGTGTGTATATGGATGTGTGTGTAGGCGGGGCTGACAAAGAGGTATTGAAAGAGGATTTCAGAGTGAGAAGGGAGGGTATTTGGCCAGGTACGTGTGTGTGTGTGTGTGTGTGTGTGTGTGTGTGTGTGTGTGTGTGTGTGTGTGTGTGTGTGTGTGTGTGTGTGTGTGTGTGTGTGTGTGTGTGTGTGTGTGTGTGTGTGTGTGTGTGTGTGTGTGTGTGTGTGTGTGTGTGTGTGTGTGTGTGTGTGTGTGTGTGTGTGTGTGTGTGGGACGAATGAAATGTATGTATTGGAGGGCTGCATGAGGGCTTGGCCTGTCTGTGATCCGCAGCTGTAAGTGAGATGTCAGGCGCCCACTGCAGAAGCATGTGGTAATAATTTGGGATGTGATACTGGTACTAGAGCATGGCTCTCCTCTCCTCTCCTCTTGTCTCCTCTCCTCCTCTCCTCTTGTCTCCTTTCCTCTCTTCTCCTCTTGTCTCCTCTCCTCTATTCTCCTCTTGTCTCCTCTCCTCCTCTCCTCTTGTCTTCTCTCCTCTTGTCTCCTCTCCTCTTGTCTCCTCTCCTCTCCTCTTGTCTCCTCTCCTCTTGTCTCCTCTTGTCTCCTCCTCTCTTGTCTCCTCTCCTCTTGTCTCCTCTCCTCTCTTGTCTCCTCTCCTCTTGTCTCCTCTCCTCTCCTCTCCTCTTGTCTCCTCTCCTCCTCTCCTCTCCTCTTGTCTCCTCTCCTCTCCTCTCCTCTCCTTCACTACTAGAATCGCAATCAGAAACACTTTCTACTCATTGAGTATAAAGAATGCACAGGGATGCGTCTGTGCAGTTCAGTTTTCCACAACGCATACTGACACACGTGGTACGAGAGCAGTAGGGTGGTCACAGGGCAACATACTGACACACGTGGTACGAGAGCCGTAGGGTGGTCAGGTCACAGGGCAACATACTGACACATGTGGTACGAGAGCAGTAGGGTGGTCACAGGGCAACATACTGACACACGTGGTACGAGAGCAGTAGGGTGGTCAGGTCACAGGGCAACATGCCAGTGGATATACATCACTCCACATACAGCGTCCAATACTGTGTGCATTATTTACACTGATGATAAAACATTAATGTGCCACTGCATATGTAGAGGGGAGAGAAGTGAGTGAGTGACCTTCAGCAGCATGGTCCCATTCTCCTCTATTCTCCTCTCATAGCTTCTCCTCTCCTGTCCTCTTTTCTCCTCTCATATTTTCTCCTCTCCTCTCCTGTCCTCTGTTCTTCTCTCCTCTGTTCTCCTCTCATCTCCTGTCCTCTGTTCTCCTCTCCTGTCCTCTCTTCCCCTCTCTTCTCCTTTCCTTTACTCTCCTCTCCTCTCCTCTGATATCCTATTTTCTCCTCTCCTCTCCTCTCCCATTTCCCCTTTCCTGTCCTCTCCTCTCCTCTCATCTCCTAAATAATAATAATAATAATGGATTGGATTTATATAGCGCTCTTCGTGACACCCCAGAGACCCCAGAGCGCTTCTCCCCTCTTCTCCTTTCCTTTACTCTCCTCTCCTCTGATATCCTATTTTCTCCTCTCCTCTCCTCTCCTCTCCTCTCCTCTCCTCTCCTCTCCTCTCCTCTCCTCTCCTCTCCTCTCCTCTCCTCTCCTCTCCTCTCCTCTCCTCTCCTCTCCTCTCCCATTTCCCCTCTCCTGTCCTCTCCTCTCATCTCCTTTCCTCTCCTCTCCTCTCCTCTCCTCTCCTCTCCTCTCCTCTCCTCTCCTCTCCTCTCCCCTCCCCTCTTCTCCTTTTCTCTCCTCTCCTCTGCTCTGCTCTCTGGAATGAGTGAATGGTTGCATTTCTATATCACTTATCAGTAGTACTACTACTCAAAACACTTTACAACAGAATGCATGCTTATCACTCCTCGCCTCGTGGTCTTCTCCCCGCGCCTCCTCCTCTATACTCTTCGCCTCTATAGCAGCAGGTGAAGGCCAAGGCAAGCACACACACACATGCACGCACGCACACACACACACACACACACACACACACACACACACACACACACACACACACACACACACACACACACACACACACACACACACACACACACACACACTCATTTCCTCTCGTTTCCCCCTTTAATACGCTCACATATTTTGGCCATGTGTTGACTGCCGTGCCTCTCCATTTGAACACTCGCTCCCTCTCTCCTTCTCTTCCTCTCTCTCCTTCTCCCCTCTCTCTCCTTCTCTTCCTCTCTCTCCCTCTCTCCTCTCTTTCCTTCTCTTCCTCCATCCAGTTTTTCCTACTGTGACACTGGAGGGCTGTTCTTATGCCAGACACACTAGCTGCAAATTGAGCATTCAGACAGCTCGCCAAACCAAGGAAACAAATATATTCCTTCTCTCCCTCCCTCCCTCATTTTCTCTCACTTCTCCTCCATCCCATCTATCCCCCCCCCCCTTTATGCTCTTCAACTTCAACTTCAAACTTCAAATTACTTTATTTTCCTTTCGGAACTTCAGTTGTGCAGTGGTTGAAAGACAAACATACAGTCACAATACATAGACACTCACCACTATATATAAAAAAAAATAGTTAAAACTACAATAAAAAGACCACTATATAAAAAAACACCAACTACATTAAAACTACAGTACTTAAAGCATGATATATTAAAAACCATGTGGAGCAGTTCTGTATGTATATAAATAATAAATAATAGTAGTACAGGTACATAGTATGTGTCCATCAGGTGGAAGGGGGAGTCTATTTTAAGTAGTCCAAAGTCCTTGGGGAGGGGGGGGGGGGGGGGCAGTCCGGCCTCCACCAGACCTAGGTTTCAGCAGTCTGATGGAGGTTGGCACGAAGCTACCTAAGCCCCTTTTGTTCAGTGATGAAGCTCTGTATTGACGGCCTGAGGGCATTCGTTTGTAATGGGTGTGAAGGGTGTGTGTGTTATCTACAACTATGCTCCATGTAGTGTAGGACCTATAAAACAGGGGTTCCCAAACTTTTCAGGCCAGGGCCCAGAAAATAAGGCGTCAGAGAGCCGCGGCCCAATGGACATCGTCAGGCTTTTTTTTTTTTTTTTTTTTTTGCCATGTGACCGATTTTTTAAGCCAAATATCACTTCAATCCTTTTAAGTTAGTTCAAGTTAGTTATTCATTTATATGTGCTATTTATGAGAGGGCTAACTTGTTGCAAAATAATAATGATAATAATAATAGCCTCATTAAAATACTATTGTTGCTTCGGTTGTTTTTAGCGTTTTATGTGCATAATCTGTTATTTAGTTTGAAATGTTCGTTGAAATAAGTAGATTTTTCGTTTTTGTTTATTTATTAAGTTAATATAAAACCATATAGTCACATTTTAGAATACAATAGAATAGAATTTTATAATACAACTAGAAACACTCTCCTGGCCTGCTTCTAAGTTCAGTGGCCTGACAAAAAAAAAAAAAAAAAAAATTATAATATATATTTTTTTAAATCATCTCGCGGCCCACCCGTGGCTGCTCGCGGCCCACCTTTGGGTCGCGACCCCGACTTTGGGAACCACTGCGGTATAAAACACTTGCATTTGAGTAGTTCTGCTTTGGAGGAAAAGGGTGTCTGTCTGTCTGTCTGTCTGTCTGTCTGTCTGTCTGTCTGTCTGTCTGTCTGTCTGTCTGTCTGTCTGTCTGTCGTCTGTCGTCTGTCGTCTGTCTGTCTGTCTGTCTGTCTGTCTGTCTGTCTGTCTGTCTGTCTGTCTGTCTGTCTGTCTGTCTGTCTGTCTGTCTGTCTGTGTCTGTGGTCGCCAGGCTGTGTTGAACCAACCAATGTTGCATCATGATGTTTTAGAGGTAAATTGTGTTTGTATTGTAATCTACCCAAACCCGGTGTTGTAATCTACCCAAACCCGGTGTTGTAATCTACCCAAACCCGGTGTTGTAATCTACCCACACCCTGTGTTGTAACCTACCCACACCCTGTGTTGTAACCTACCCACACCCTGTGTTATAATCTACCCACACCCTGTGTTATAATCGACCCACACCCTGTGTTATAATCTACCCACACCCTGTGTTGTAATCTACCCACACCCTGTGTTGTAACCTACCCACACCCTGTGTTATAATCTACCCACACCCTGTGTTATAATCTACCCACACCCTGTGTTATAATCTACCCACGCCCTGTGTTATAATCGACCCACGCCCTGTGTTATAATCTATACCCACACCCTGTGTTGTAACCTACCAAAACCTGGTGTTATAATCTATACCCACGCCCTGTGTTATAATCGACCCACGCCCTGTGTTATAATCTATACCCACGCCCTGTGTTATAATCTACCCATGCCCTGTGTTGTAATCTACCCAAGCCCAGTGTTGTAATCTACCCACGCCCTGTGTTGTAAATTTTCTACCCAAGCCCTGTGTAGATAGACAGATACTTTACCTGTGGGGAAATTGGTTTTGCAGCACAAACACCAGGCATTTCATCACAATGTCACAAACGATTACCAATACATATACCTCACACCTTGCAATAAACTGCTATAAATAAATAAATAAAGGTGTAAAGAGAGAAAAACTAGAAACGACAGGAGATTATTTTTATGGGACGTGTCCAGACGATGTCTCCCCCACTCTCACTTCTTCCTGTCATCAGGTCCTGAGATGGGGAGGGTCGTCAGATCCTATGAGGGGGGGGGGGGGGGGGGGTTGTCAGGTCCCAATGAAAAAGGTCTCTCTGCATTCCAGTGTCTCACTAGAAAATGGAAAGACGTTCCTCTGATCAGATCTTCGTGATCACGGTTAAATGAACAGACCAATGTTCCCTGCAGACTCTTTTGCCATAATTCCTTACATTGGTAAATGGTGCATTTATATAGTGCTTTTATCCAAAGCCCTTTAAAAAATGTTGTTCCTCACATTCACCCATGCACACACCGACGGTGGAGGCGACCATGCAATTAGGGAGCAATTAGGGAGCAGTTAGGGGTTAAGTGTCTTGCTCAAGGACACTTCGACATGCTGCCCGGTAGAAGCGGGAATCGAAACCGGGAATCGCTCTACCTCCTGAGCCACTGTCACCCCCATTGAACAGGAACTGTCCGCTCAATGCATTGATACCTCACAGTGTCCAGGTGACTCGTATTTCCAAGCAAGGCTTTAAGTAGATTGTTGATCTTCTTACGCCCCAAATTGCCTAGTAATAGGCAATAATGCTCTTTAAATACTTGGCCTGCAAACATTTCACCTGCTTCATACAATCTAATTATAATTTGCAGTGTGTGTGTGTGTGGGGGGGGGGGGGGGGGGGGCAACGACAAGATTTATCAGTTTATATGCATTTCATATTATATGCTAAATGCATTTCACCTTGCGGGGCTCGTAGCGCAATGTTCTCTGCTTGTGTTGCCTATTAATAGGCAATAGCAATCTTTAAATACTTCGCTTTTGTGCATAGATTGCAAGATTTATCATCTTATAATATGCATTTCACGTCGCAGGGTTTATAGTAATAATAATAATAATAATAATAATAATAACTTTATTTGTACAGCACCTTTCATACAGGGGATTGCAGTTCAACGTGCTTTACATCAATAAGAAATAAGACATAAAAATAGTGCAATTAGATGAGATGTTCTCTATTGTCCACAAGGGAAATTCATTTTGCTCCGGTCAGTTGCTACATACAGACAAACAAATCAATGAATCAATTAAAATAATCCAGTGACACCACAGTACACAGTCATTTTGAGTGTGTGTGTGTGTATGTGTGTGTGCTTGTGTGTGTGTGCACATGCGTGTGTGCACATGCGTGGGGGGTGTTAGCACAGTAGGTCCAGGGGGCAGGGGGGTTCCAGGGGGGTTATGTTTTTTTTTATATCCACTTTTTCTCCTTATTTTTCAATTTTTCTCTCATCCCAATTTCGTATCGCCAATTCTCCCCTTCAATTCTCCCCTCCCCTGTCTTGAACGTTGCTAGACTATGCCTCCCACTGGTCGGCTGTAGTGAGGATAGAAGCCTTGCATCACGTGTCCCCTCCGGTACACGAGGAGGTAGCCTGTTGCATCTTTTCACCAGACAGCGTGGACTCTCAGTGGCGAGGAGTAACGCGTGGGCGGCTCACGCTGCCCCCGATACTTCCTGTCTCTGCTGTACAGGCTTCACCCAACCGACCTGTAGGAGTCGCTGTCCACAACGTCCAATCCCCACCCATCGACTTTCCACCAGCTACCTCTGCCAATTGAGATAGTATGACGACTGGCCCAAGGCGCAGGCAATGCTGACTCGGGGAGTCGAGACCGGAGTCTCTTGCATTGGTGACGAGCGCAATCTCCGCTACGCCACCCAGCTGCGGGGGGTTATGTTTGTTGAGTCTAGTGGCAGAGGGGATGAAACTGGCCATGTCTCTGTTTGTTAAGGAGTCTAGTGGCAGAGAGGATGAAACTGACCATGTCTCTACCTGTTAAGCCGTAAGGTCCCCCAATTGGGGGACCCTGCTTTTCTTTAGCATAAATCGATCAATAGAGACCATATTAGATCCCCAATTATCATATCATGTGGTATCATTGGAAAGCCACACTCATTGGCTACAACCCTGTCCAAAGATTTTCGAGATCGCCAAATGATTGACGGAGCTAGAGCCCCCGGAGGTCGGGGGTGGTAATGTGTACTTTGGTGCACGCCATATCGGCATGTAACTCGAGAACCGCTGAACGGATTTCATCACCTGAAAGGGCAATTGACAAGCAACAAATAAGCAACAAATAATTCTATCTATATATTGTATTAAAAGAAATGCACACCCGAGCCGCTAGAGGTCGGCAAAGTGGCGCGTCACGATTCGTCCTCATGAGGGCCCACATGAGGGATGTTAAGAGTTTAAAAAAATTTTTTTTGCCAAGAGTAAAGACCATAACCCTATCAAAACAGCAGTCAAAGTGTATATTTTCATTTTTACAGATGTTTTGTAAGATTTACAAAAAATAAGAATTTATCGGAAAAATGCTAATTATATCTCTTTTATCGTAAAACCGTGAGGAAATGACTAAATCCTGGTTTAACCCTGCCATTGGAAATAGGAGCCTTTTCCCTATCCATAGATGTATGATTTGGCCATAATAAGGTCAAGGTCAAGTTCAAGTTCAAATATGAATTAATAATTCAAATCGATTATCATTTATTACTGTATCTACAAATCCTTCTGTTTAATCATCTTCCCTTATTCATTTGCTTAGGTGGTGAATGAGCTCAGTGAGCAAGCTCGGTTTCCGCACAATTGTAACATGGTGTTATTAACCGGCACAGATGCAAAAAAATATCATCATTTATATTGTCCTTTTTTTCATTACAATTTACTCAAGCCTAGTAACAGACACAATGTTTCTGACACTTGGAATACATACCCCCAGGCCCAGGCATGGCCGCCTAGTTATAGTTGAAAGTAGGGGTGCAATTTTTTTTTATAATTTTTTTTTTTTTAATTATTCATTCTTTTTTTTTCTTGGGACAGGCAAGGGGTGGCAGATTTTTTTTGAATTTAATGAACCTGTATGTGCAATTTCCTGCAATATAGAGCCTTCAATCTTGACCAATAAAGCTGCTCTTTTCACTATAAAACTCAGTTTATATTGCAGTATGATAGCCAATTACTATAATAATAATATATATATATATGCTGTATATATACTGTATATTGATTTTTCGCTCATTTATTTTTATTAAATCAATCTCCTTTCAAATAGGCCAAGTTTTTAATAAGAAAGAGAAAAAAGATATATTTCCATTACCTGTAACTCTTGTGTCTCTTTCTCTCCTTCTCTGCCTCCTCCCTGAGTCTGCAATGCACAGTCATGTCATCCAGGCCAGCTGACACCATTATCTAGATAATATGACAACGTTAGCTAGCGGCTAACGCCAAAGTTATATTATTATTATTATTATTTATTAGAGGATTTATTTTACCGTATGACCAGATGGCATTTCGCACCGTGAAACACTTTTATTGTATTGCGTGGTAGAAGTTATACCACTCAATAGTAAAGACATGTCTAACACAATAGGTTGTTTGAACAACTTACTAGTGGAAAAGCCTGCTGTTGCGCCTAAAGTGTTCACGCTGCCTGGCCACCACCTTATTCACCTGGAGGCTGCAGCGGCGCTGTGCAGAGTGTGCCGTGGCTCCACTCTGTCTGCTGGGGGGTGGGAGGGACTGGATCAAACCATAATGGGCAGGGGGGTGTCGCAATCTTTGGAAACTTAAAAACTTGCTATTAAGTGTCATTGCCAGGTCCCTAGATGTTCCTAGATACCAAGCACATGCAACAACAATTTACCTTGTAGAAGTGGAGCAATCTTCCATTTACTTAGGCATGTACCTTTAGGCGACATTTCTGAAAATAGGGCTACAGCTTAACAGGTTAAATACTTGACATGCAAACATTTCACCTGCTTAGTACATACAACACAATCTTGTTGTAACTAAGATATTTGCTGGAAAAAATATCACTTTTGTGCATTGCCTACTAGATTTATCAGCTTATAATAGGCATTTCACGTTTGCATTTCCTGGTTGAAAGCATATGACATTGGCTAAATGTATGATAAATGTTTCATTAAATACTTAAATACTACAAACCCAGAACTGTTCTAGGGGGGAATGTTTTGCATAGCTCATTTAACAAGCAAGAGGCCCTGCCTTAGAAGGCATGCTGACATATAATTCCCCCAAAATGTTAGAATCCATTCAGCCAGATTTATTAGCACAACTTACCTTTTGCTAAATGAGCAATCCTGTCCTCAAATTCTTCCAAAGCAGCTGGCCGCAGCTGGGCGTACGTTCTCTGCAGACCAAACCCACACAGAATCGTGCTAACTGGCACTGAGCCAAACACAGTGTCGTGAGGTGCACGCCGTGAATGAAGTTGAATTTGCTTGTCGGGACAATTGGCAAGTTCTTTTTAATTGAATGGATCGTTAAAATCAAAGGGTATTGCACATAAATAGACACTTCAGAGAATCCTTCAGAGCGTTGATCGGCTCGGCTGAAGGTCCAGGGCGGCACGGTGGTGTAGTGGTTAACACGCCTCACAGCTTGAAGGTCCAGGGTTCAATTCCTGCTTGGGGACCAGGTTTCCGCGTTGCCAGGAACCCAGGTGGGGTATCTCCCGGGCCTTTCTGTTTGGAGTTTGCATGTTCTCCCTGTGCTCACAAAGGTTTCCCCTCCCGATAAGAGAAACCCAATGGAAAAACATGCACAACAGATCGCTAACGCTGTTGCGTTCCCTGAGCACTTGGATTGGGCCCCTATCTGCTCCCGGCTGCCCTTGGGGGGAAGGACAACGGGATGGGTCCTTTTATACCTTCTACCTGACATCAGCTACAATAGCTGCGTCTCCTTATGCCTATATCGCCCTCTTGTGGAACAGTTAAAGTGCAGTTACATACAATCATATTAACACTTACACTTAACACCCCCACTTATGAATGACGTGTATACTGTACAACTTTTCCAAAAAAAAATTTCAAGAAAAAATACAGTTCAAAACATCAAAAGAATATGGCAGTCAATATTACATAACAGGCAATATTTTACACACCAAACATGACCTCTGCAAATCTTCTCAATTTCAGTTTGGAGACAGGCTTGGTCATAGCGTCTGCAACCATGTCGTCTGTAGGACAGTAAACAAGTGTCATCCTTTCTTCTCTGATGACAGATCTAATGAAGTGATATTTTATATCCACATGTTTACACCTCTGTCGGCACACAGGGTTTCTAGCGAGTGCAATGGTTCCCTGGTTGTCTTCATAAACAACAGTTTTCTTATATACATAGGTATCCATTCCTTCGAGCAGTTGTTCTAGATAAATACATTCCTGTATTGTCAAAGCTAGAGCCATGTATTCGGCTTCACAAGTTGATAGTGCCACTGTGGCCTGTTTCTTTGTTTTCCATGAGTGAGCTGTCTGTACCCATACTCAGACAATACCCGGTGGTACTTCTTCTGTCTGTGGCGTCTGCCGCCCAATCTGCATCACTATAGGCTTGAAGCCCTAAGCCCTCGCTGCTCTTTCTGAAACAAAGCTGTTTATCTGCTGTGCTTTGAGATAACAAAAAACATGTTTTGCTGTAATCCAGTGCTCTTCTGTGGGATCAGCAAAATGCTGTGATAATTTACTCACTACAAAACATAGGTCAGGGCGAGTACATGTTGTCAAATAAATGAGGCTACCTACAGCTTCTCTGTAAATTTTTACATCTGTAAATTTCTGAGCATCCTCTTGGTAGTCTAGCTTTTGATCACATGGTGTTTTCCTGGTTCTATATTCTTGCATGTCAAAACGATTCAGGATCTTTTCCACATATCTCTTCTGGGATATTTTTACACAACTGGCAGACTGCTCGAAGTCCATGCCTAGAAAATGTTTTAACCTACCTAGGTCTTTCATTTTGAATCTGGTGGAGAGCATACTTTTCACCTGCTCTAGGTTTCTAGTGATGTCTGCTGTGATGATTAAATCATCCACCCAAATCACAATTATCACTTAGACTCTTTTATAATAATAATAATAACTTTATTTGTATAGCACTTTTCATACAGAGGTTGCAGTTCAAAGTGCTTCACAACAGTAAAAAATACAGACATGAGCGAGCATAGCAAGGTATGGTAAATCAGTGTTTCACATTAGGATCTAGCATCTTAATAGGCTCTTTATTCAGTAATACAAGTAATAAAATAGTTTAAAATGATTAAGTTTAAAAATAGTCTAAAACTAGGGCGGCTAGGTGGTGTAGTGGGCAAGGCACTCGCCACCAGTGTGGAGACGCTAGGATTCGCGTGTTCGAATCCAGCTCTCCACATTGTTTTCAGTTTAGCTGGTCGTCCGCAGTAATACACATTGGCCGTATTACGGGGAGGGAAAACTGAAGGGTGGGGATCGAACGTTGTGAACAAGCGACTCCTACAAGTCGGTTGGTGCGCCTGCGCAGTAGAATCAGGAAGTGTCGGGGGCAGCGTGAGCCTCCCACGCGTTACTCCTCGACACTGAGAGATCGAGCTGCGCAGGTGAAAAGATGCGACTGCTGTTACCTCAAGTACCGGAGGGGACTTGTGCTATGTATGACTTAGTCCACATTGCAGCCGGCTTGTGGGAGGCAAGAAACAGCGTTCGTGACAGGGGAGGGTTGAATTGGATGATACGAAATTGGGATGGGAGAAAATATAGAAAAATGGGAGAAAAAGTGGATAAAAAAAAAAAAAAATAGTCTAAAACTAATAAAATAGAACGGACATACAACAACAGTAAAAAATACAGGTATAAGCAAGCATACAAATTTAAAATGTAAATAGCAAGGTTACAGTAAAAAGTGTGATAAGATTGTTCAATCAGATGAAAATGGCCCAGCTAGGAGAATCAACCTTGGCTAGGCGGTGAGGTTCACGATGTACCTAACTGGAATGGTAAACAACTTTGCTAGATTTAGGTCAAAAGTCATCTTCTCCTCACAACAGAGTATCACTCCAACATCATAGAACCGACATATGAATTTCATTGGAAGTGTATGAAAGTAGGTAGGGTAAGAATATAGCAAGGTATGGTAAATCACAGTGTTTCACATTAGGATCTAGCATCCCAATAGGCTCTCTGTTTACAGTTTGATTCAGTAATACAAATAATAAAAATAGTTTAAAATGATTCAGTTTAAAATAGTCATCAGTAAGAAGTAAAAAAGTGTGATAACCGACACATGAATTTGATAGGCAGTGTATAAAAGTAGGCAGGGTAAGAATAGTGCAGGTAAGTACAATTTGTGTCAGGATATCTCTGATGTTTCTATAATAATATTTCCTCTTGTCACTAGGTGGTAGCAGATATCTATCTTCAGATATTTGCCTGCATTACCCCACAGTGAAATGCCTGAGCAAAGAGTTTTAAGCTGTCTTTTGAAGATGTCTAGCGAGTTGCCTTCTCTGATGTTTTGGGGTAGTTTGTTCCACAGTTTTGGGGCATAGTTGATAAAGGCTGCATTACCGATCCTCTTTTGACTGTTTCTGGGAGCCTCTAGTAGTCCAGCAGCTGATGATCGCAGTGTTCTTGCTCAGGTGTGTAATTTATTAGAGTGTTGGCGATGTAGCTAGGTCCCTGTCCATTTAGAGCTTTGTATGTAAGGAGAAGGACCTTAAAGTCAATTCTAAATGTTACAGGAAGCCAGTGTAAAGCAGCTAAGACTGGACTAATGTGCTCTCTCCTTTTGGTTCTAGTTAGCAGTCGGGCTGCAGAGTTTTGGATTAGCTGAAGCCTCTCTGTGGTTTTCTTAGGGAGAATGTGAATCACTACCCACTTTCAAAAACACTCTCAAAAAACACCTACGTGAGACTGCAATTCGAAACTGGCCCCTACAAATGTCCTAACCTACAGTAGTTGTACAGTAAATGACCAAGTAAGGCTTTGTCAGTATTCCAATGTACAGTGTAAAATGTGTGTGTGTCCCCTACCCAACCCCCCCCCCCCCCACCTCCAATGTACAGCCCTCACCCACCCACCCAACCCCACCTCACCCACCCAACCTCCTCCAATGTACAGTTTCTATGCCAAATGTATATACACTCTTTTTCTGGACACTTTTGTATCACAAACAGTACTGTATTTGCAAATCTGATATGTCATAAATGTATAGATGTAGCAGTACTGTCTATCTGTATGTCATGTATGTCATATATGTTATGATGAATTGAAAATGGGGGACCCTGATGTAAACAAGACGAAAGTCTTTCTCTGGTCTGCATCCCCTTAACAATTGTATGTACTGAGCTGTACTGTACTGTACCCATTCTGCAATCTGTTAATACACTTTTCAATCAATCAATCAATCAATCAATCAATCAAACCTGTGAAAAGTGCATTACAGTAGTCTAACCGGCTAGATATGAATGCATGAATTAGCTTCTCAGCATCGTTCTGATTAATAAATGGTCGTACTTTTGCTATATTTCTGAGATGGAAGAACGATGTTTTCGTCACTTTTCTATGAGAATTGAAGTTCAGTTCTGAATCTATGATAACCCCGAGACTAGTGACCTCAGATTTGATCCAAGGGGTTAGTCCTCCCAGGTTCTTTATCAATGTTTCTTTTTTAGTTTTGGGGCCGATAATTAGAATTTCAGTTTTGTTCTCGTTTAGTTTCAGGAAGTTCTTACTCATCCATTTATTTATTGCCAGTAAGCAGTCTGTAATGGAGCTAATCGCTGTATCATTTGGTTCAGCAGATATGTACAGTTGTGTATCATCCGCATAGCTATGGAAATCTACATTATGTTCTCTGATGATATCACCTAGCGGTAACATGTAAAGGGAGAAGAGTAAAGGACCTAAGCAACTCCCTTGTGCAACTCCATAGTTGTTGTCGTATATATCAGACATGTGATCTCCTAGTTTAACATAGAATTTCCTCCCTCTGATGTATGTTTTAAACCAGCCTAGCACATGTTCTGAGAAACCGACATGGTTTTCAAGACGATCGATTAGAATATCGTGATCGATTGTATCATATGCTGCACTGAGATCTAGTAGGATAAGGATGGAGATCTTATTCTCGTCAGAGTTTAGCCTGAGGTCACTGATTATTTTGGTGAGGGCAGTTTCAGTGCTATGATATTTTCTGAATCCTGACTGAAATTCTTCTAAGATGTTGTTTTCATCAAGAAAGGAATTTATTTGAACTGAAACTATATATTTTTTTTTTGTATTTTTTTTTTTTATTATTTTTTAAACAAACACATAAACAAACATGACAACACACAATAAGATATACAAGCATTAGTTGACAGTGCACATCCAATGAAATCACATTTTAGTTAATTGTTATATATAGGATATACCCTTAATACCTGTTATCTAAAAACCTACACACATATGCTCCAGCTCGTACCCCCCCCCTCCCGGACCCCCCATTGGATAATCCATCCATTTTCCCTCGCTCCTAACCAGACATTACCATTATATGCTAGCTTTTATTTTCTCCACCATGTCATTTTGGATTCATTGAGACCCAAAATTCTTGCTGTAGATATTTCTTGATAGATCACATCGAGATATGTAATAATCCAGACCTTTCGGCACATTTTTTCCGGTTGGAACCATCGTGATGCTATCAGCTTTTTAGCCACTGTGATACCCGATAAAACCAATCTCTTTAGCTGTGGATGTACTGCACACTCAAAAACATCATTCAGCAGTAATACAGAGGGGTGTACAGGTATATTCCAAGTTAAGAGATTTGATAATTGCTGGGTCACCTCTTTCCAGAATATCTTAACTGGTGGGCAGTCCCAGTACATGTGCATAAATGTCCCCTCGTCCCCATTTGTACATAAAGAGCATTTGGAGTCTTGTATAAGACCCATTTTTTTCAGTCTTATAGGAGTCAAGTATGTCCTGTGAATATAGTTAAGATTGATTTGTTGATGGTCCGGGTTCCTTGATGTGAGTCGAACATTTGCCCAGGCTTCTTGCCAATCAAAATCACTTTCCAGGTCTGGTATATCCCTCCTCCAGACGGAGTCTAGGTGGAGGGTTTCATATGAGGACGTTAGTAATTGATGATAAAAATCTGAAACAAAACCTCTTGATGTCTCTCTTTCATAGAAGAATTTGTGGTATCTGTGGTGTTCAATTGGTTTCGTTAATGGAACACCTTGAGTCTTCAAACATAACAATAACTGTAAGTAAAAAAGATGTGTGGACTTGGTGAGATTAAATTTCTTCTGTATTTCTTCATAACTACAGACACCCTGTTTGTTAAAAACATCCCCTAATGAGTGTATGCCTTGCTTTTCCCATATAGGGAATCTTATAGGTCGTTTTCCAATCAAGAATGCATTGTTATTGAATAAGGGAGTATGCCATTTATGTGGGTTAGGATATTCTTTTTGTGTTTCACGCCATATCCGGATCGCATGAGTAATTATGGGGCCAAATTTCCATTTGCAATGCTTGATTGGTAGTTTAGTGTATGCTATGTCCTTCAGTCTATGTGG
Organism: Notolepis coatsorum; assembly: GCF_963971535.1. Taxonomy (NCBI): domain Eukaryota; kingdom Metazoa; phylum Chordata; class Actinopteri; order Aulopiformes; family Paralepididae; genus Notolepis; species Notolepis coatsorum. The sequence continues at coordinate 233,544,534 of NC_140165.1, read as the reverse complement.
GGCTACTATGTTTTCTTCTAATTTTCTCCAGGATACTAATGCTTGGGGATCAAACCATGTTGTCAATGGTCTTAATGTGTACGCCTTAAAATAGTGGAACAAATCTGGAAATGCCATGCCACCGTCTGCTTTATTTCTCTGTGCAGTGGATCTTTTTATACGTGGTGGTTTGTTATTCCAAATAAATGTGTATGTGGAGGAGTGTAATCTTTTCCAGTAACCCTCTGGAGGGGGTAACGGTAGCATTGAGCTGAAGAAGTTGATTCTAGGTAGTACGTCCATCTTAACTATTGATATCCGTGCCTGTACTGAGTTTTTTTTTTTTTATTATTATTATTGCAAAACAAAAATTATTAAAAGTCAGTACTCAACACATAATCATAATGAAACTAACAGACAAGGTGGCTAAAATGACATGCAAGTACAGAACAGAAAACAAAAAAAAAGTCTATAATAATATTTTAACGTATATAGTGTATATCCAACGAAATGACCAATTATACAAATGCCTTATACAGGATATACCCCTAATACCTATTTTCTAAAACCCTACACACATATGCTCCAGCTCGAACCCCCCCCTCCCGGACCCCTCCTTGGATAGTACCTCCATTATCCCTCACTCTAACCAGACACTACCATTATAAGCTAGCTTTTATTCTCTCCACCACTTCTAACCACATTGACATTTTGGATTCGTTGAGACCCAGAATTCTTGCTGTAGATATTTCTTGATAAATCACATCGAGATATGTAAGAGACCAAACCTTCCTGCACATTTTTTCCGGTTGAAACCAGCGTGATGCGATCAGTTTTTTAGCTACTGTGATACCCGATAAAACCAATCTCTTTAGCTGTGGATTTACTGCAAACTCAAAAACATCATTCAATAGTAATACAGAGGGGTGTACTGGTATATTCCAAGATACGAGTTTTGATAATTGATGGGTCACATCTTTCCAGAATGCCTTAACTGGTGGGCAGTCCCAATACATGTGCATAAATGTCCCTTCGTCTCCATTTGTACATTGGGAGCATTTTGAGTCTTGTTTAAGGCCCATTCTGTTCAGTCTTACAGGAGTCAAGTATGTCCTGTGAATATAGTTAAGATTGATTTGTTGATGGTCCGGGTTCCTTGATGTAAGACGGACATTTGCCCATGCTTCTTGCCAATCAAAGTCACTTTCCAGGTCTGGTATATCCCTCCTCCAGACAGAGTCTAGTTGGAGGGTTTCATACGAGGACGTTAGTAATTGATAATAAAAACCTGATACAAAACCTCTCAATGTATCTCTTTCATAGAAGAATTTGTGGTATCTGTGGTGTTCAACTGGTATGTCTAATGGAACACCGTGAGACCTCAAACATAGGCGTAACTGTATGTAAAAAAGCCATGTGGACTCGGTGAGGTTAAACTTTGTGCATATTTCTCCATAACTACAAAAACCCTGGTTATTAAAAATATCCCCTAATGAGTGTATGCCTTGCTCTTCCCATATAGGGAATCTTATAGGACGTTTTTCCATTAAGAGTGCATTGTTATTGAATATGGGAGTATGATTATGCCATTTTTGAGGGTTAGGATATTTTTTTGTGTTTCACGCCATATCCGGATTGCATGGGTAATTATGGGGCCAAATTTCCGCTCACAGTGCTTGATTGGTAGTTTAGTGTGTGCTATGTCCTTCAGTCTATGTGGGGCTACTATGTTTTCTTCCAATTTTCTCCAGGATGCCAATGCCTGGGGATCAAACCATATTGTCAATGGTCTTAATGTGTATGCCTTAAAATATTGGAATTGAGTTTTTAAGTTTTGCCCACCTATCAAGGTCGTCTTTGATTTTGTTTTGGATTTTTGTGTAATTGTGCTTCACCGTTTGTCTTATGGTGGGGAATATTTCCACTCCCAAACATCTAAAATGTTTTACCATAGGTATCTCTCCTGGGAGGGTTATATCTTTTTTTGCAGGGGCGTTAAGTGGAAGGAAAGCCGACTTCGGCCAATTTATCTTGAATCCCGATAAATCTCCAAAGTTCTCAATCAACTTGAGCAGATGAGGCAGTGTGGTGTTGGGGTTTTGCATGAACAGTATTACGTCGTCCGCATATAAACTAATTTTATGTTGTGTGCCCTTGATTACAATTGGTTCTATGGATTGGGATTGTCTTATATATTGTGCTAAAGGTTCTAATGATAGATTGAATAGTCCGGGACTAAGAGGGCAACCCTGTCTAGCTGAGCGTGATACCGGAAAGAGTCCGGAGGTGATTATACCTGTTGTAATCATGGCCGATGGGTCTTTGTATACTACTTTAATCATATCAATGAAACCTTTACCTAACCCCATCTTCTCTAATACTGCCCATAGATACGACCATTCCAGCCTGTCAAAAGCTTTCATTGCATCCAGGGACAGCATCGCCTTAGGTATGGTGTCGTCCTTGTCGGCATCTAGTACGTGCAGTATTCGTCTTATGTTATCAGTGATCAGGCGGCCTCTTATGAAGCCAGTTTGGTCCGGATGAACTAAAGACGTCATATGCTTTTGTAATCTGATGGCTAATACCTTAGAGTACAGTTTGATATCGGTTCCGAGGAGGCTTAAGGGTCTGTAACTACCGCACTCGGTGGGGTCTTTGTCTTTTTTGAGAAGGACTGTTATGAGTGCAATATTGTCGTTCTTATGGAAGTTCCCCTCCTTGACTGTGTATAAGATCATATTTAGTAATAAGGGTCCAATTATGTCCCAACAAGAGAGGTACATTTCTGGTGGGATACCGTCTCTTCCAGGAGCCTTACCACTTTGCATTTCGGATATGGCCTTCGAGTTCCTCTAGTGTGATCGGTGTTTCTAACTGTTTAGCGTCATCCTCTGAACGTTTAGGGAGAATAATTTGATTAAGATATGTGTCCATTTTGTTTTGATCGAAGGTCGTTTCTGATTTATATAAGTTGGAGTAGAATTCTTTGAATGTCACGTTTATTTTTTCAGGGTCTGTTTCAAGTACTTGTTGTGCTCTAATGGTAGTTATATCTGCAAATTTTGCATTCATTCTTAATCGCATGGCTAATAGGTGACCTTAGGAGTACTGCTGTTGTCTTGTGCTACGTATTTGTATTTTCGATTGTTGTCTGTATATGGCATTGATCTCTTTTTTTAGTACCTTAACTTGATTTTCTAGTCGAGTTGAGTTGTTGTATTGTAAAGAATTAAATAACGTTGAGTAAAGCGTTTCCAGTTCAGCCAGTTTTGTGCATCGATTCTTGCGCATTTTGGAGGAAAAGCTATCAGTGAAATCCTTGATCATTCCCTTTACCGACATCCATATTATTCTGGGGTCTTGCACCGAGTTACTATCTTTTCAAGTACTTTACGAATGAATGGTAGGTTGGATATTGGACAATAATTTGCCATTTCATTACTATCCAAGTTAGGTTTTTTTAGTAATGGCTTTACAACTGCTGTTTTAAAGGCATCTGGGAAAATACCAGTTCTAAGGGAAGTGTTTATGATATCTAGCACAGGGCTTGAAACACTATTAAACACCCGTTTGAAGAAAGCTGTAGGTATAGGGTCAATGTCTGAGGTCGAGGAGTTACATTCTGAGACAGTTTTGCAGAGTACATCTAATGTGATGTATGTGAATCTTCTCATGGTTACATTGCACGGTTTGCTGCAATCAGCTTTATTTCCATGAGTAATGCTGGCCCTGATCAAGGTTATTTTGTTGTTAAAGAATAGTGCAAGTTCTTCACACTTAACCGTTGATGACTGAGGAGGTGTAGGGGCAGTGTTGAGTAGTACATTAATAGTGGAAAAAAGGATTCTGGAGTTTCCAGCATTTTCTGTAATGATTTTAGAGAAGTAGTCTTTCCTTGCTAAGCGGATGGTTTTATTATAAGCAGTTAAAGCATCTTTGTATATATCTCAGCATATGGTGGTTTTTGTTTTTCTCCATTTTCGCTCCGCTGCACGACATTTCCTTTTTTCTTTGTTGACCGTATTATAGTTCAACCAGGGCGAGGCTCTGGTTTTCTTCTTTTTCAGGGGCGACAGAATTTAATATAGATGACAGTGCATCATTGAGATTTTCTACCATTTCATTTAGAGAGCTGTCATGATTGTGTGGTTCATGTAGTCTGATAAGATCAATGAACTTTGATTCAGCCTTGTCGTTTAGGAGCCTCTTGTGAACTATGATTTCTTTTTTTGTTTTAGTAAGGGTTATTTGAGTATAAAAAAATATACAGTGATGGTCGGAGAGAGGTAATTCAGTTATTGAGATATTTGTTATGCTTAGCCCAGTTGTTGTTATAACTAAGTCTAATGTATTCCCAAGCCTGTGAGTTGCATTTGTTACATGCTGTGTTAGGTCAAAGCTATCCAGTAGATTTTTTAGTTCTATAGTTTTGGAGTCTGTTTTCTTATTAAAATGGATGTTCAAGTCTCCATTTAGGATCACCTTATCATATCCGGTAACACATAGTGAGATCAGTTCAGAGAGCTCCTGTATAAATATTGGTGAGTGTCTAGGCGGGCGGTATATTGTGACGATAATCGTTGATTCTGTTTTGAGCTCAATGGCAAGATATTCCATCGACTTGAACTCGCCTAGTTCTGTGATTCTAAACAAGAGTTTTGAGGAGAAAATTGCTGCAACTCCTCCCCCCCTTCTATTTTTTCTGGGTATTAAATACAAATTTTGATAAAAATTATAGTCTGGTGGACAAGCTTCTATCATTATTGATGTACTGTAGCTGTGTCGTTATTTAGCCATGTCTCTACTAGGCAGATGCAATCTAAGTTATTTTCTTTAATCAGATAATTTACTAAAAATGTTTTATTATTCAGTGACATTTAGAAGGGCTAATTTTATTTGTTGGACTTCTTTAGAGGAGGTCTGCTTTGGCTTGACCTTGATGGCCCTGAGGTTAATAGCAGGTAAACGCATTGATGGCGTATATTTTTCACCATGCCATTGGCTGGTTATGATTACCGGTATGTTTTGAGAGATGGCATGGCAGTTGTACTAAACTGTACTGTACTCTTTTGACTCCTTTGTGTAAACACAGGGGTCTACTGGGTTCTGTATGAAGTGATCTTCAATTAGACATGTATGAAGCATTTCATTCCAATTTCGCCCAGACTGTTTCAGGCCGTAAATGGATTTTTCTAGCTTACACACTAGCTTCTCTCCTTTCTTCTCGTAACCTTCAGGTTGTTCCATATATATATATATCTCCCTATCAATGGGTGTGTGCAGGTAGGCTGTCTTCACATCCATCTGGTGTAAAATCAATCAGCTGCCTTCTGCATCACTACCCGTACACTGGTCAGATTGGCTGTAGGGGAGAATGTCTCACCGTAGTCTATTCCTTCCCTCTGACTGTAGCCTTTAGCTACAAACCTGGCCTTGTACTTGTCGTGGCCTTCAATACCCTCCTTGATTGAGTACACCCATTTGCCTCCCACTGTCTGTCTACCCTCTGGTAACTTTGTTAGAGTAAAAGTATGATTGTCCTCTAGGGACCTCATCTCATCCATTGCTCTATTTGTCTATGGAGAAGTTCCCCTTCTTTGCAGGGCTATAACTTTTTAAATTGTATTGCTAAATTGACATTACTATGGCCCATTCAACATCAAGTATCTATTGTTCAGGATGTAGCAACGTTATACTTTTTCATTCACATATTCATACTAAAATACGGTCTAAGTATAAGTATGTTTTTATCGTTTTCTGCAGCTTTCTCCAGAACGTGATTTATAGCCCCAAATGCATTATATTGATGATCAAATACAGTTTGATAGGAATCTGCGCGAGATAAAAAAATTCAAATGGACGTGCTTCTAGAAGTTACTACTGATCATCTGATGTTGACCGGATGGGGGGGGGTCGTTTATAATTCCGTGGCGTTAGATGATTCATCTAGTGTGGGTGATATGATCATTAGAGCAGTTAGTATCACGTTAAAAAATAACGCTGAATCTTACCGTAGCTTCCTCATAGCGTTGGGCGATGAGCGTGGAACAGAAATATTCCTATTATGGGATGTAGAAATATGCGATCCATTTCCAGGTTGTATAATAGTATATACGTCCAAATCATGTTGTTTATCGAGTTATTGGTAACGGATTGCTATCCGTTGTGTCTAGCTCGAGTCCTGGGACTATTACCGAGTGATCGGACCGAATTGGAATGAGCACCAGCTTCCATTTCCTGTTTCCGCTCTGGGCGATCCGCCGATCGGCCACCAGATGGCGCTCTTGAACCGTTTGAGAGTTGAGAGGGGATCAACAGTAGATCTCAAGTCTCCGGGGGAGAAATATGATTTCGATCACAGATTTTTGAAATATTGATATCAAAGACGTGGTACGGCGTCTTTGGCAGAATGAGCATGGCGGGGATGACGTGGTACGGCGTTTTTTTGGCGACCATAGTGTTAAAAGTCTGAGGTACACCACTCACTACTCTGTAGCAGTAATCTATGCTGGTAAGTGTACTGTCATCCTTGTCACTTTCTCTTTGGGCATAGTCTTTCAGATACTTTGGGGGTTTATGCTCCCGGGAGGGATATCTCCCACTGCTCCCTAGGGTGCTTCCCGTCATCATCCTCTGGGGGTTGTTGACTGTCTGTCTGCATGTCTGTGCTCCGTACACTAGGCTGTGGTGTCTCTCTTTCCTCACACCCTACTCTGGAGTCCAGCTCTGGCTCCTGTGTCTGTGTTTTGTTCTCACATGTTGTCTTTGTGACAAATTTTACTAACCTGTGCTTTTGCACTTTCCCTTTACCGGGATAGTAGACTAGAAAAGCGGGGCTGCCCTTGTCATGCCCTACAAAGAGTCCTTTTTCACACCTGGACGCAAGCTTTCCTCTGTCCTGTTGGTAAGCATAACACACTGACCCAAACTTGTGCATCCTGGCTTGATCACACCTTTTTCCTGTCAGTGCTGTATACGGGGTGGTGCCCGTGTGCTTGTTAAAACACAGATTTCTGGTGTAAGCGGCTTCTTGTACCGCATAATGCCATAGACTCTTTGATAAGTTACCATCTATTAGCTTACACCTAGCCATTTCGAAAAGAGTGCGTCCTTCCCTCTCTGCTATCCCGTTCTGGTGCGGGGAGTAAGGACAGGATGTCTCGTGTCTGATCTTGTTCCTTCTCAGCAGTGATTGGAACTCTCTATTTGTGAACTCTGTTCCGTTATCGGACCTCAAGCATTTTATGTTGCCATAAGGAGCTACATCTGCAAGGAATTTTTCTGTGGCCTGGAGTGTGTCACTCTTTGCTCTGAGAAAGTAAACAAACACTGCCCCTGTACACACATCTGTAAAAGACTGTACATATTTAAAGCCACCTATGGACTCATTATTTACTGGACCGGCTAGATCTGTGTTAACTAGCTCAAGTGGTGTCTTTACTTTTTCCGTGGGACCTCTGTTCCTTGTTTGAGTGAACTTTTGTGAGGATTCGCCTGTTCCCTGGACCTTTTTTCCCTGTCTCCTCACCTCACCAGCCCCCACCCTTGCAGACCACGTGAGCGGATCGGCGCGGCCGAGAAATCCGCTCTTCGCTCTTTAAAGCTTGGTCCGCTCCGCTAATCACTCATGTTGACCCCGCCCCCAAGTCGCTCTCCGCTCGCTCCCCGCTCACCTTGAATCGAGCGCTCCCCGCTCCCCGCGCCAGATCGCTCGGCAGTTTTTTTTCTTCTTTTTTTGGAGCATGGTGTAAATGAGCTCAAACTACAACAGTCTACACCCCCTGGGCCCCTTAACAATTGTTTGTATTGAGCCGCATTGTAATTGTAGCCATTCTGCAATGTTAAATAACGTTGTTTATCCATTCACTATCTCTATTAAGCGATGATAGGCTAGCCGAGCCACAATGCTATGGTCGCTGCCATTAACGTTAGCATGTAAGCTAACGTCAACAACAATGGCGTCGATATACTTTTTCTAACTAGAGTGAGTGTGGGCGTCTCTACAGTGACAAAGCCTGAACGAACAGCCTATCACAGGTTCACCCTTCTCATTGGTTGAAAATGGCCTTCATGTTTGTACATCGCCATCTGTTGCTTTGGCATTGTACTGCATGTATATATTACATCAGTGTTAAACCACTGTGAGCGGCCTGGAGTGGATTGGAGCGGAGGAGAACTCTCGCTCCGGACGTCGCGCCGACTCATTTTAAAACCCACTCCTCGCTCACGTCAAAACCGGCCGCTCCGCGCCCCGCGCCGCTCGCGCTCCGATCCGCTCACATGCACTGCACCCTTGTGAGAACTTTTGCCTGCCTCCTACTCTTCACCAGCCCCCACCCTTGGACATTCTGTTCCTCTACCCTCACGCACCTGTTGGGAGTTTGCAATCTGCTCGGTAGAGTACTTAGGTTGCAGGCTCCCCTCCAGTCCTTGTCGGGTCGTTCTGTGTTCTGTATCTGTGTTCAGTGTTCATGGAGTTCTAGACGTTACCATTCTGTACGTCACCATCACCTGCCGCGTCTCCGGCGTGAGACGACGGCCCAGCCATCACCACCTGTCGCCGTTTGCCTGGAGTGGGACACCGTCTTCGCTCTCTAATTCTCTATGGGAGGTTTTCCAGTGTTCCCACTCCAGACGTCAAGGCGGCACGCCATCGCTCCCGATTCCACGGGAGGAAGGCGTCTCTTCGTGATCCTCGTTCCTGGGGTGAGGCTCGTCGTCGCTCCCTAGTATTCCACGGGAGGACGGCGTGTTCCCATCCCGGTCCCCTGGGACCCCCTTTGTTCTGCGCTGCCCGTCTGCAGCATCTGAGGAGGAGGAGGAGGATCTCCGTGCCAGGCCCCCGCTGTCGGGCCCCTGTCCCCGTGCCAGGCCTCCGCCGTCGGGCCCCTGTCCCCGTGCCAGGCCTCCGCCGTCGGGCCCCTGTCCCCGTGCCAGGCCCCCGCCGTCGGGCCCCTGTCCCCCTCTCCAGTGCCCCTGGTCCTGGTCCTTGACATTTAGCCCTGGCCCTGTCCCTTAGCCCCTTAGCCTGTTCGCCTCTTAAAGGCACAGTGCCGCATTTTCCATTTTCTTTGACTCTAGTGTTTTTTGTGTTCTCCCTTAAAGGGACTGTGCCGCTTTTTGTTCAATAATAAATATTTGCCCTGTTTTGGCTTACTCTCATACCTGTCTTGTGTTGTGCGATTGGGGTCGGTTACAAACCATAACAACTTTCCCTTTATACACACATCACATTCTTTGTTAGGTCTATGCTTTTCACCGTTAATGTGCATGCCTACTGTCACCGCTTGCAGCTTCAGTATATCCTCGTAATTACAATGACCCATGATCTCATGCCATGTCTGAATATCATGACTGACATTACACATATCATTTTCGTTACATTCTGTTTGTAGATAATACATTCTCTTGTACACCTCAATGTTAAATCTCGTACCGTCAGGCTCTACAAGAACATCTTTACCTTCATTGAAGAACACTTTGGCACCGTTTGCAGTAGCAGATTTTACAGAGAATAGTTCTTGTGGCAACGAGGGTATGTAGAGGGCGTTCTTCAACGTCACTGTACACCGGCGCCCTTCACTGTCTATGAGGCATACCTGTGCGTCTCCTCTCCCCTGCGCCAACCCGAATGTGCGCTTCCCGAAGGAGCTACATCTGCAAGGAATTTTTCTGTGGCCTGGAGTGTGTCACTCTTTGCTCTGAGAAAGTAAACAAACACTGCCCCTGTACACACATCTGTAAAAGACTGTACATATTTAAAGCCACCTATGGACTCATTATTTACTGGACCGGCTAGATCTGTGTTAACTAGCTCAAGTGGTGTCTTTACTTTTTCCGTGGGACCTCTGTTCCTTGTTTGAGTGAACTTTTGTGAGGATTCGCCTGTTCCCTGGACCTTTTTTCCCTGTCTCCTCACCTCACCAGCCCCCACCCTTGTGAGAACTTTTGCCTGCCTCCTACTCTTCACCAGCCCCCACCCTTGGACATTCTGTTCCTCTACCCTCACGCACCTGTTGGGAGTTTGCAATCTGCTCGGTAGAGTACTTAGGTTGCAGGCTCCCCTCCAGTCCTTGTCGGGTCGTTCTGTGTTCTGTATCTGTGTTCAGTGTTCATGGAGTTCTAGACGTTACCATTCTGTACGTCACCATCACCTGCCACGTCTCCGGCGTGAGACGACGGCCCAGCCATCACCACCTGTCGCCGTTTGCCTGGAGTGGGACACCGTCTTCGCTCTCTAATTCTCTATGGGAGGTTTTCCAGTGTTCCCACTCCAGACGTCAAGGCGGCACGCCATCGCTCCCGATTCCACGGGAGGAAGGCGTCTCTTCGTGATCCTCGTTCCTGGGGTGAGGCTCGTCGTCGCTCCCTAGTATTCCACGGGAGGACGGCGTGTTCCCATCCCGGTCCCCTGGGACCCCCTTTGTTCTGCGCTGCCCGTCTGCAGCATCTGAGGAGGAGGAGGAGGATCTCCGTGCCAGGCCCCCGCTGTCGGGCCCCTGTCCCCGTGCCAGGCCTCCGCCGTCGGGCCCCTGTCCCCGTGCCAGGCCTCCGCCGTCGGGCCCCTGTCCCCGTGCCAGGCCCCCGCCGTCGGGCCCCTGTCCCCGTGCCAGGCCTCCGCCGTCGGGCCCCTGTTCCCGTGCCAGGCCTCCGCCGTCGGGCCCCTGTCCCTGTGCCAGGCCTCCGCCGTCGGAACCCTGTCCTCATCCCTGTAAGCAGCTCTGGCCCTCGCCCTGTCCAAGGCCTTAACCCTGTTCTCTGTCCCTGTCTCCAGCCCGCCTCTCCGGGCCTCTGTCCCTGTCCCCCTCTCCAGTGCCCCTGGTCCTGGTCCTTGACATTTAGCCCTGGCCCTGTCCCTTAGCCTGTTCGCCTCTTAAAGGCACAGTGCCGCATTTTCCATTTTCTTTGACTCTAGTGTTTTTTGTGTTCTCCCTTAAAGGGACTGTGCCGCTTTTTGTTCAATAATAAATATTTGCCCTGTTTTGGCTTACTCTCATACCTGTCTTGTGTTGTGCGATTGGGGTCGGTTACAAACCATAACAGTACGACCCGAACCAGTCGACGACCCCAGCCAGCACAGACAGTGTATGTGAGTCTTCCCCTGTTAGCTCCCCTGTTAGCCTCGTTAGCTCCCCTGTTAGCTACCCTGTTCCCCACAGCTAGGACTGTCCTTCCAGCTAGCTTGTTCTCCTTTGCTATCCCAGCCCTGTCTGCTAGCCTAGCTCCGGCAGCTAGCGCAGCCTCTATGCTAATGTAGCAGTACAGCTAGCATAGGCCCTGTAGCTAGTAATGCTCTGGCAGCTACCCAGTCCCTCTGCTAGCCCCGCTTTAGGTGTAGCTTCCCCTGCTAGCATGGCCCAGTTTTTTTTTGTTTGTTGCTTTGTCTTGTCCCCTGCCCCGCTGTCTGATTTTTTGGTCGCCTGGTGGCTCCCGTGGAGGGGGAGGTACTGTGAGGATTCGCCTGTTCCCTGGACCTTTTTTCCCTGTCTCCTCACCTCACCAGCCCCCACCCTTGTGAGAACTTTTGCCTGCCTCCTACTCTTCACCAGCCCCCACCCTTGGACATTCTGTTCCTCTACCCTCACGCACCTGTTGGGAGTTTGCAATCTGCTCGGTAGAGTACTTAGGTTGCAGGCTCCCCTCCAGTCCTTGTCGGGTCGTTCTGTGTTCTGTATCTGTGTTCAGTGTTCATGGAGTTCTAGACGTTACCATTCTGTACGTCACCATCACCTGCCGCGTCTCCGGTGTGAGACGACGGCCCAGCCATCACCACCTGTCGCCGTTTGCCTGGAGTGGGACACCGTCTTCGCTCTCTAATTCTCTACGGGAGGTTTTCCAGTGTTCCCACTCCAGACGTCAAGGCGGCACGCCATCGCTCCCGATTCCACGGGAGGAAGGCGTCTCTTCGTGATCCTCGTTCCTGGGGTGAGGCTCGTCGTCGCTCCCTAGTATTCCACGGGAGGACAGCGTGTTCCCATCCCGGTCCCCTGGGACCCCCTTTGTTCTGCGCTGCCCGTCTGCAGCATCTGAGGAGGAGGAGGAGGATCTCCGTGCCAGGCCCCCGCTGTCGGGCCCCTGTCCCCGTGCCAGGCCTCCGCCGTCGGGCCCCTGTCCCCGTGCCAGGCCTCCGCCGTCGGGCCCCTGTCCCCGTGCCAGGCCCCCGCCGTCGGGCCCCTGTCCCCGTGCCAGGCCTCCGCCGTCGGGCCCCTGTTCCTGTGCCAGGCCTCCGCCGTCGGGCCCCTGTCCCCGTGCCAGGCCTCCGCCGTCGGAACCCTGTCCTCATCCCTGTAAGCAGCTCTGGCCCTCGCCCTGTCCAAGGCCTTAACCCTGTTCTCTGTCCCTGTCTCCAGCCCGCCTCTCCGGGCCTCTGTCCCTGTCCCCCTCTCCAGTGCCCCTGGTCCTGGTCCTTGACATTTAGCCCTGGCCCTGTCCCTTAGCCCCTTAGCCTGTTCGCCTCTTAAAGGCACAGTGCCGCATTTTCCATTTTCTTTGACTCTAGTGTTTTTTGTGTTCTCCCTTAAAGGGACTGTGCCGCTTTTTGTTCAATAATAAATATTTGCCCTGTTTTGGCTTACTCTCATACCTGTCTTGTGTTGTGCGATTGGGGTCGGTTACAAACCATAACAACTTTCCCTTTATACACACATCACATTCTTTGTTAGGTCTATGCTTTTCACCGTTAATGTGCATGCCTACTGTCACCGCTTGCAGCTTCAGTATATCCTCGTAATTACAATGACCCATGATCTCATGCCATGTCTGAATATCATGACTGACATTACACATATCATTTTCGTTACATTCTGTTTGTAGATAATACATTCTCTTGTACACCTCAATGTTAAATCTCGTACCGTCAGGCTCTACAAGAACATCTTTACCTTCATTGAAGAACACTTTGGCACCGTTTGCAGTAGCAGATTTTACAGAGAATAGTTCTTGTGGCAACGAGGGTATGTAGAGGGCGTTCTTCAACGTCACTGTACACCGGCGCCCTTCACTGTCTATGAGGCATACCTGTGCGTCTCCTCTCCCCTGCGCCAACCCGAATGTGCGCTTCCCGTCTGCCAGCTCCATGCTGTGTCTCTTCGGCTCGAAGGTGCTGTCAAAGTTCTTGAATCGGTTCCTGTCGTTGATAATGTGGGACGACGCACCTGTGTCCATGATCAGTCCCTTCTTTTGGACCTGCTGCTGCTGCGTTGACTGGGTGACGTATGCTGTCTGCGCCCCGAAGGTGAAGTCCTCTCTTCCCGCTGCTCTCCGGGCGTCGTCTCGACTCGCCTCACGTCCACCGCTGCCGCCATCTTGCACACAGCCGCTGTAGGAGCTATTTGATGGTTTTTGTGCTTAGTTTGTAGTTTGTTAAGTTCATCACTGGGTGGCAGCACGGAGCACTGGGTGGCAGCACGGAGCGCATAGGTTTTGAATAAAGGCACAGGTGTAGGCTATGTCAATCAAGGTATCTAGGTATGGGTGACGGAGAGATCTCATGTTTTTACCGCACGAACACACGCACGTACCCTCGCTCGTTTTCAGTATTATTAACAGCATTATGCAGAAATTATTGTTTGGCTCATCACATGTATTAAGTTGAATACTTCAATTAAATGGGAACTTCACCCAACGGCAGGTGACACGGACTCGACATTGTGTTTTTTCTAATTGCGCGTCAAAGACGAGGAATCCCCGCACCCAACGGAGCGTCTATCAGAACATCAGGATAGCCGCTACACAAGTAAAAACCCGATCTTACTTGGACAATGGAGGATTTTGGAACCTGGCTTGGAATGCTGCTTCTGGATAAAGATCATCATCCCGAGATAGCACACCAAAGGAGGACTGGTTTAGTGTATCGCACTGGGTTGCTTGCTAATGGAGCAGCAGCATTGAACGTTTTGTTGTTATTGTATTGACTTTTTTTCACGAGAGAGACTCCAGTCTCTTAAAGGAACAGTACTTATTATCAAAAATGAATTTACGTCATGATATTGTGGAGCCCAGCCAAGGGCAAAATATTTGTGAGCCAAGAATAAGAAAGCCTTCTTTAAAGGGATTATCAATTTTGATTGAAAGGCTCCAAACGGACAGAAATGCATATTGTACACAAGCAAGGAAATTGAAAAGGGAAATCATCACTCTTCTAGTTTCCAACGACAATTTTTGATGACTGAGTATCCTACAACTGAGGATACGCAGAGAAAGCAGGACGAATGGTTTTATGCAACAAAGGAAACAAATGATACATTTGTAAATGAAGTGTCAACATGGTTGAGCGAAAATGGGATTTTTCAGGTCAATGATGATAATGCTGAATTGGAAAAAATTAAATCTGATTTGCATGAGGAAATTAAAGCTGGAGACAGTGCGTCTAATGTGTCTAGTAAAAGGTCAAGCAGAAGAAGCAATGCCAGTAGAGCATCAGGTTCTAGTACTGCATCTGCACGTTTAAATGCCATGGCAGAGAAAGCGGCTTTAATGGAGCAAACCGCTGCTCTGCAAAGGAAACATGAAATAGAGGCACAAGAGGAGAAACTCAGACAGGAACAAGAGAAACTCAGAAAAGTTAAGGAGCAACTGGAGCTTGATACACAAATGGCTGTTGTTACTGCAAGACTTTCTGTGCTGGAAGGCAGTGCTGTTGGAGGAAAGGCCCTTTCAGATGGAATTAATTCCTACCTGAGCAAATCTATTAAAGAGCTGAGACCTCAATTCAACCTACAGGCAACTGCATTTGTGCCGAAGGAGAACACCCTGATTTCGGATCAAGGCTCAAGAGCGCCACCTATCTTTTCCACATATGATGTGCGACCAAAGGTGAATATGCACACACACTTTCAGGAGAAAGTACAACATCATGGAATTCCACAAGCAAAGGATACTACTCTCATGCCACAGTGGCAACCAAACACTGGGACGTCTCTCACCACTACTCTAAAGCATCAGTCTCAAAACGCTTTCACAGCCTCCACTGCTGCACCTCGTAGGTCAGTGGCTGCACAGGAACGACAATCTACACAGAATGCTGCAGTGCAAAATACAGTGGACCAGGATGCCATTTGTGGAATCATGCAAAGGCAGAATGAACTCACCACATTGCTCATTCAACAGCAAATGTTATCTACTTTACCAAAAAGAGATATAACCGTATTTGATGGTGATCCATTGCACTTAATTTCCTTTGTTAGGACATTTGAACATTGTGTTGAAGAGGTAACATGCAGTTATCAAGACTGTTTGTATTTTCTGGAGCAGTACACCAGGGGGAAGCCCAGAGAGCTGGTGCGAAGCTGCTTACACATGCCACCACAACAAGGATATTAAAGAGCAAAAGGTCTTTTGAAAGAACACTTTGGTAATGAGCACAGGATAGCAACAGCCTACATGGAAAAAGCCTTTCGCTGGCCTGTTGTTAAAGCAGAGGATGTAGAGGCGCTGCAGGAGTTCACGCTGTTCCTAAGAGGGTGCTGCAACGCTATAACAGAGATACAGTACATGGAGGAGATGAACGTTCCATCAAACATGAGGAATGTTATGATGAAATGGCCATACAAGCTGCGGGAAAGATGGAGGTCTACAGCTTGTGAGATACAAGAATGGCAAGGCTACAGGGCCACCTTCCCAGAGATGGTAAACTTTTTGGAGAAACAAGTCAAAATATTGTCTCATCCCATTTTTGGTGACATTTCAGATGCACGACCAAGCATCACAATAAAGCCTGTAAATAAGAGCGCGCCGCTACCCAGGAGCAGCATTAAAGGAAGCAGTTTCGTAACAACCATTGCAACCAACCAAGATGAAACTGCTAAACCAACAGTGCACATGATGCCAAAGCAGCCTACTGTAACTAAGGAGTTGTCCTCAGAGTCCTGCCTTTATTGTGAAGAGTCGCATCCATTTTTCAAGTGTTTTAAACTGAATAAAATGTCTCAATGGGAGAAAATCTACTTTCTGAGAGGAAAAGGAATTTGTTTTGGATGCTTAAAGGCTGGTCACATGAGTAAGGAATGCAGAAGTCGTCTGACCTGTGATGAATGCAATCTTAAACACCCGACTATTCTGCATGTCCACAACAACGACAAATTGACCAAGTCACAAGAAACACCAGTCAGTAGTGCACTTGTGTCTCTTCAGGCATGTGGTTGTACTGGGGCCGGAGACCACGACTGTACCCTTTCCATTGTTCCAGTACAGTTGAGATCCAAGAAAGGAAATGGAGTGCTGCAGACCTACGCCTTCTTAGACCCAGGAAGTACAGCAACCTTCTGTACCAACCATGTTATGAAGAAGCTGAATCTACTGGGTACAAAGACCAACATTCTTATGCGCACTATGGGTCAAGAAAAGGTAATTGAAAGCCAAATCCTTACAGGACTGGAGGTGTCGAAGTTGGATAATAACCACTTTATGGGGCTCCCAGAAACGTTCACACATGAAACAATCCCTGTTTCAAAGAGTAACATCCCTACTCAGCGAGATATTGAAAAATGGGAATATCTGAAGGGTATCAGGATCCCAGAATTGGATGCTGATGTTGAACTTTTGATTGGAGCTAATGCATCAAAACTCATGGAACCCTGGGAAATTATCAACAGCCAAGGTGATGGACCTTATGCCGTGAAGACCCTATTGGGGTGGGTCATCAACGGTCCTTTGAGGGGTAATAATGGTTGTCAGAGAAGCTGCTCGACCATATATGCCAATAGGACATCCATTGTCAAACTGGAGGAGCTGTTGGTCTCTCAGTACAACCAAGAGTTAAACGAGAAGTCACTGGAGGAGCAGCAGGAGATGTCAAGTTTTATGGAGATCTTGGAGAAGTCTATTTGCATGCAGGAAGGACATTATTGCATGGACTTGCCTTTTAAAATGGATGACATCACCATGCCAAACAACAGGTGCATTGTGGAACAGCACCTTCAGAGTCCGAAAATAAAGTGTGAACGGAATAAGGACTACCAAAATGAGTACACAGATTTTCTTACTCATGCGAGTGACAGTGGCTACGGAGAAATTGTGCCTCAAGTCCAGCCGGACTACAAAAACGGCAGTGTGTGGTATCGCCCTCATCACTGGGTGTGCCACCCAGAGAAGGAAAGACTGAGAGTGGAAAAGCGAGCACACACCAGACGTGGAATTTTTCCAATCGTCAGTCCCAGTGACCAGTTGGGGTTCTCGTCACCATTTACCTTGCTACCAAAACTGTTGATGCAAGAAATGTGTCGAAGGAACATGTCTTGGGATGACCCCATACCCCAGACATTCTCACAACGATGGGCAAAGGGCTTGTACGGGCAGTACGGTTGAAGACCAAGACAGGGCAGTTAGAGCGGCCCATATCCAAGCTCTTTCTGCTTCAAGAAGTAGTGTAAGGTCTGGCGGTAAAGGTCACGACCCAACGTTGAGTTACGTGCTGGTAACCTCTGGCTCAGAGAAGAACCAAGAACACTTGTTATAGCTCCTTTTTTCTTCTTTAATGTAATTGTTTTCCACCTTCACATTTGGGGCCGGTGTGTAGGAGCTATTTGATGGTTTTTGTGCTTAGTTTGTAGTTTGTTAAGTTCATCACTGGGTGGCAGCACGGAGCACTGGGTGGCAGCACGGAGCGCATAGGTTTTGAATAAAGGCACAGGTGTAGGCTATGTCAATCAAGGTATCTAGGTATGGGTGACGGAGAGATCTCATGGTTTTTACCGCACGAACACACGCACGTACCCTCGCTCGTTTTCAGTATTATTAACAGCATTATGCAGAAATTATTGTTTGGCTCATCACATGTATTAAGTTGAATACTTCAATTAAATGGGAACTTCACCCAACGGCAGGTGACACGGACTCGACATTGTGTTTTTTCTAATTGCGCGTCAAAGACGAGGAATCCCCGCACCCAACGGAGCGTCTATCAGAACATCAGGATAGCCGCTACAGCCGCCATCTTGCACGTGCGCGTACCGAGCTCTCTGTTCGCGCTTCTTTCTACACACTCTGTCCGCATGTCCCGAAGTTCCACAGAAACTACACCAGACTGTTTTTGTGCATTTATCTTTTCGGTGACCCTTTTCTCCACATCGCCAACACGCCATCTCCGTCAGGGGTCCAGTCTTTCTCTTTGGCGCTGCTCGGGCCTTCATTACCCTTTCCCCCGCCTCTTCGGCGACCGGTCTGTGTCTTCTGAGGCCTCGAAGTTCCGCAGCTTGGCCTTGAACTCCCCCAGCAACATGTCCGCTGAACTGTGTGTCACCAACAGTGTGAATGGTTTATACCTCCCCTCATAACCATCGCCATCATTAGTCCATCGCTCGGTGCTTCTCCTGCACTCTTGAGCGCCATGATGATTTGTTCCGCCCTGATGACGTATTCAGTCACAGTCTCTGTGTTAGCTTTCTTCAACGCGGTCAACGTTATATACAGGGATACAATCCGGGGCCTACCTCTGCCGATGTAGTGTTCTCTTAACACTATTAGACTCTCTCGGCCTTTGTCCTTTGTGTCCTGGAATATCAGCCCCAAGCTCGTGTTGTCTAGGAGTGGTGCTAGCTCGCAGTATGCATCAGCATTCAGCTTTGTATCCAGGGCTTGCACGGCCGCCGTTCCTTCTCCCGTGGGGGCCGTCAAGATGGTTTTCTTCAGCCCCACTCCGTGCATACAACACAACATTCGCTCTTCCCAGAGCTCGTATTCTTCTGCCCTTCCGTTAAACGTGGGCCACTTGCTCCTTCCTCTTGTCGCCATCTTTTGATGGTAGCGTAGCTTAGCTGCCCGTTAGCTTAGCTTTAGTGTCGCGCGGTTCTCCCGCTGCTAAACTAGCCTATACTTTTCAGCTAACTAGCTATCCTTATTTTTGCCCTTCGTGATCTGGGCCCATAACCTGTTGACAGAGTCACCTGGGGAGCAAACAATATCTGTTCATGACGACAAGGTCCTCTTTAGCCTTAACCGGCGTGGTTTATTTTCTTATGCACATTTGTACCATGAGACCTACTCTCCGTGAGAGTTAGAGTGAAAGAGATAGAGGGGGAGGGAACATTCCCTTTTTATACCGTGTGTGTCTGTGGGGTGGTCACGGTGTGTGTGTGTGTATGTGTGTGTGTGTGTGTGTGTGTGTGTGTGTGTGTGTGTGTGCGTGTGTGTGTGTGTGTGTGTGTGTGTGTGTGTGTGTGGGGTCCTAGTCCAGAGTCTGTGGGGGCAGAGTAAGAGAGGGAGAGAGCTGAGGGAGAGTTTAGCTTCCTGACAGCCTGATGGATGAAGCTGTCTTTCAGTCTGCTAGTCCTAGCTCGGAGGCTCCTCATCAGTGTTGCGTTCCTCATATCAACACTGATTGCACGCACGCTAATGACGCCACGTGCATGTGCGCTCCCGCGCATGCGCATAAATGTTCCCTCGCTTAAGCACAGACTAAAGACAATGCCTAATTGCCTCTACGAATGGAATGTAACACATTTCATTCACAAGTTCTGTGTGAATGTATCTGAGAACGTATTTAACACACCTGACGACCGGCGCTATTGATATGCAAAGTAGCCCAGGTGGGTACTTATAGCGAGTTGGCGAGTGCAGCGCATTCCTGTGTGCACGTGCGTGCCGTGCACATCCGTGCGTGTGCATGCACACGCTTCTGCTCACAAAACTTTGGCTGCACTGCGTGCAACTCCGTCCCATGAGGAACGCATCACTGCTCCTCATTCTCCTGACTGAAGAAGAAGCTCTGTGAGGGGTGGGTGATGTCGCCCGTGATGTGTAGTGCTTTGCGGCCCAGGCGTGTGTTGTCCAGGAGGGAGGGGAGGGGGGCACCAACGATCCTCCTTAGGATGGGGGCAACGCCAGCCCAGACCAGCTGGACATCCTTTGTGACTGTTGCGTATAAAATAGGATACACAAACTACTTCTTTCAATTATCATATTCCATTTCAATCATTTCATGTTTTATGACACGTTTTTTTTTTTTTTTTTTTTTGCTTTTTCTCCTCCTATTTTCTGTATTTTCCTCCCATCCCAATTTTAGTCGCTCATGCCAATTCCCCCCTCCCCTTCCCAGTCGTTGCGCACATGTGCCCCCCACTGGTCGGTCTAGCTCTGAAGTATATCACATGCTTCCTCCGATACATAGGAGACAGCCAGCAGCCTCTTTTCACCTGACAGCGCGGACTCTCATTGGTGAAGTGTAACGCGCGGGAGGTCACACTACCTTCACCATTTCCCTCCCTCGCTGTGCAGGCGCCCTGACTGACCTGTAGGAGTCGCTGTTTACAACGACCAGATTACCACCCGCCGGCTTCCCTCCCGCTGACTCTGCCAATTGTGCCAGTATGACGACCGGCCAAGCTGGAGGCACCGCTGACAGCCGGATTCGATACCAGTGTCTCTGCGGTGGTAGACTGACGCTTAGTCCGTTGTGCTACCCGGCCGCCATATTTTTATGACAATTTTACAATAATAATGCTATGACGTTATCACATAACGACAACAAATCAATCATTATTAGCAAGTGGTGTTAAATATGATGACAAGAGAATTTAGTGTATTGGAGAGATTTAATTAATTGATACCCAACTCAACCATTAAGCGGCCTAGGCTACTTGACAAACACGGAACAAGTAATTTAAAGAGGTTAGTTTCACTCAATGAGTCCTGGCTCCATGGCCACCTGTAAGCTCGGTCCTGACTGAAATCTCTCGGTCCAAAAGGTGATCTCTGTGTCATTTGACTTGAGGATCTACTTATTTTAGCCACACCTGTCGACGATTCCCCTAAAATGAATATGGTCTTGTCTTTCTACAGTAGCCTACTGATCTTCATATACAAGTAAAACAGCTATTATTTGACCATTTTTAGAAGTCAAACCTGTAGATCTTAGTGCTGAGACAAGGGTAATATCTCATCAGCTGTCTCCTATTATGTGTTATTATAATCTCCTATTATTATGTCAATTTGTGTTGTAACATCTTTTGAACCTCCCAGACAAAGTCACCTAAAAGGAGCTATGTTCTTAGGAATGTTTCAACCTGACACTAGAGCAAGAGAGACAATTGACTCAAGTTGTCGCTACAGGGAGGACATGACCAGGCTACATTGCTAATGAAATATGGATAAAGATATTTATTCAATGGTGATTCCGATCCCATCAGTGACCATGAAGGAGTGGTCAAAATGTAAGGGAGATGGATGGTAAATTGACTGCGGCCTGCGTATAATACAACTTTTATTCAAAGCGCTTTACATCTTATGCCTCACATTCACCCATTCACGGTGGAGGCGACCATGCAAGGTGCTGACCTGCTCATTAGTAGCAGTTAGGGGTTAAGTATCTTGTGCTCAAGGACACTTCAGCATGCTGGACGGGAGGAGCCGGAATCAAACCGGGAACCTTCGGATTACCGGACGGTAGCTGCTCTACCTCCTGAGCCACTGTCACAGAGTGCTAGTGCATTACCTCGTTTAAGAACTTGATGGCTTGTGGAACAAATTAAAACGTGGATTTATTTTCAGTAAAAAAAAGGGGGGGGGGGGGGGGGGCAGTATCGTCTCCCAGATGGCAACAATTCAAATGACGAGGCGAGGAGCCTCTGGTCAGCCACAATGTTGTTTTCCTTATTCAATGTTCTATCTCTGTAGAGTAGATGCGTTCCAGACGTAATCCCTAACAGGTTGTTATGGCTCGCCTGGCGGTGCCTCAGTAGCGCTGCCAGACCAGCAGACGATGCAGAAGGTTAAGGCACTTTCAATAAATGGACAGTAAAACATTTGGAGCATTTTCTAGTGGATGTTTAAAGGACAGCGATTCCTTTAACGAGTACATTCTCTTCTCTTCTGTTGTGTGTCGCAGTGCCAAGGTACTCGCAGTCTGTTACAGATTGTATTGGCGTGCCATCGATGAGAGTAGGGTGAGAGGATTGCAGCTTTCTAAACATCAATGGACAATTCCTTTGTTTGATGTGTTCAGGAGAATGTTTGACTCCCCACACTAATTTAGGAAGTGGTCTAAAACTGTGAGGTTTCTGTCCTTGCTCACTCACTCGTTCTGTTCCTTTAACCCACCTCGCTCTGTTTTCTTTTGTTTCTGTTAATCATTCAATTCCCCCATTCACACGCTTCTTCCCAGTGACGTCGTCAGAGACGTCGTTGATTGGTTCTCTCCCGTCCGCACGCTTTTCAATCACATTCCCCAGCTGTCACTGCTTGTCAATCAATCAATCCCGTATTATTTATACCCCGTTTCTCCACTCTAGTTTTGTTGGATCGTTTTGATATTTCTCTGTTTGCATTCTCCGTTCCTGCTGCTGCTGCTGTTTGCTCTCTGTGCTTTACCTCCAGGATATTCCAAGAAGCCTTCCTCTTGGACACCTTTTCCCTGTGGCGACGCGCTCGCTCCGCTGCTGTTCCAGCACTCATTACGCACTTCGTCTGGGTGAGTTTTTTACTGACTGTCTTGATCAAATTCCGTTTTCGTGTGTTTCTATAACACTGAAGATTACCACCTTTTTTATCAGACAGTCACTCACCCAGCGATCGCCTTTTTGTTGTTCTCACTTGGATAATATTTTTGGGACTTTACATCTCCCACTGTGTGTTGTTCACACCGAAGATATTATTCACATTGGATTGTTTTTTGGACTTCACTCTCAGTGTCTAATTTTGCACCGAAGATATTCACTTGGGATTGTGTTTTGGAACAGTGCTCACTGTGTGTATTTACACGAAGATATTCACTTGGGATTGTGTTGTGGAACTTTGCTCACTGTGTGTATTTACACGAAGATTAGTTCACTTGGATAACTTTTGTATTTGGGTACAAGTCACCTCTCCTGTTCTCCTGCTCGTTCCACCTGCACCCTTGTTGACTCGCTCCCTCTCTCTCTCTCTCGGTCCCGCAACACTTCGGAGATTCTGCCGAGAGAAGTCTGCAGAGCGGCTCAGACGTCAGCATCTGCTACCCCCTACTACCACCACGGGAGAAGCTGCAGAGCAGCAGAACATTTTCCCCCTAGCTTGTGTACCTGTCTTGTTTGACTTGCCTATTCTGTGCTCATTAATTAGTCTCAATAAACAAGCCCTTGTTTTTGGCAACTCTGAATTCCTACTCTCTTGTGTCGTGCGTTTGGGGTCGGTGTCAAACCATAACATTACGATCCAACCAGAATGACGACCCCAGCCGACACAGAGAGGGTCAGAACCGCACTTGCTAATCAAGTCGAGTTGACCAGGGATCACAGTCACCAATTAGAGCGGGCTGCGGCTGCGGTGCAGAATCTCAGGGATCAGGTCCTGCCTATGCAAGGGTCAATGGCCGCTATGGCGGGACAACAGTCCGACATTCTCGCTCAGCTTCACTCGCTGGGCGACACCGTTAATGCTTTTCATCTCTCACAACCTTCAGGAGCATTCCCCGCAGCCCCAGCAGATCCCGCACCTCGGGAACCCCGTCTCTCCGTCCCACGGCTGTTCGACGGCAATCCCGAGGAGTGTGCCACATTCATCATGCAATGTGAGTTGGTTTTCCGTCATCAACCAAGCCGGTTTTCTGCTTGTGGGTCCCAAGTGGCTTATATGACGAACTTGCTTTCAGGCCATGCTGCCCAGTGGGTCACTTCCTCCTGGGCAATGGAAGCAGATTTTGTGTTTTCCTATCCAGACTTCGTGGCGGAGCTCCGCAGAGTGTTCCACCATCCAGCCCGAGGTCTGGACCCTGGAGCCCGGTTGGGGACTTTCCGACAGGGGAGCGGCAGGGTGACGGACTATGTCTTGGAGTTTCGACTGGCGGCGGTGGAGAGTGGATGGAACGAACCTGCTCTTCGCCTAACCTTCTTGAGGGGGCTCAGTGACGCAGTCCGGGACCAGCTCGCTACCCGGGAGTTGCCCGACTCCCTCGAGGATCTGTTTAGCCTCGTCATCCGTATTGACGAACGCCTCCTGGAGAGAAGGCGCAAGAGGACCCGACTGTTACCTCCTGAAGCACCCCGGATCCCCCGGACGCATGACGTCACTCCTGGACGTCCTGTCCTCAACACTACTGGTGGTAGCAGGCCCCCCCCGTTCGGTTCGCGAGGAGGAACCCATGCAGCTGGGACGCTCTCATCTGAGCCAGGCGGAGCGTGAGGCAAGGCTCAGGTCCGGTCTCTGCCTCTACTGCGGAGGTGCGGGACACCGAATCGCCGACTGCCCCACCCGGCCAAAAGATCAGGCTCACCGAGACCCCGGGAGATCCTGGTGAGCCGTTTTTCCCATTCCCAGCGCCGCGCACCACCTGACCATCTGATGAGCGTCACCCTGGCCTGGGGGGACCAACGTGCCACGGTGGAGGCCCTCATCGACTCTGGGGCAGACGAGAATTTCCTCGACTTCGAGTTCGCCACCCGAGCCAACATTCCACTTGAGGACCTTGTGAGGCCCTTGGAGATCTTTTCGTTGGACCAACACCGCCTGGCCGACATCTCTCAACGCACCGGCCCAGTCGTGCTGACCATCGCTGGGAACCACGTCGAGAGAATCCAGTTCCTCATCACCCAATCCCCCCTTGTCCCGGTGGTCCTGGGTAGGCCCTGGCTCGCGCTGCACGAGCCCCACATCGCCTGGTCCTCCGGTACCATCAGGGGCTGGAGCTCCTCCTGTCACGCCCTGTGTCTGCAGGCGGCGTCCTGTCCCCCGCCCCGGAGGCCCGCTGGTGAGTTGCCTCCGGACCTCACGTCCATACCTCCCGAGTACCACGACCTCTTGGAGGTTTTCAGTAAGACCAGGGCTCAGGCCCTTCCACCTCACCGCCCCTATGACTGCGCCATCGACCTCCGCCAAGGGGCTCCCCTTCCCGGCAGCCGCCTCTACAGTCTGACTGTCCCGGAGAAGAAGGCGATGGATCTCTACATCTCTGAGTCATTGGAAGCAGGACTCATTCGGCCTTCCTCCTCCCCGGTGGCGGCCGGGTTCTTCTTTGTTGGTAAGAAGGATGGGGACCTGCGACCCTGCATCGACTATCGTCAGCTCAACGAGATCACCATCAAGAACAAATACCCTCTACCTCTCATGAGCTCCACCTTCGAGCCACTGACCCAGGCCTCGTTCTTCACCAAGCTGGACCTCCGGAGTGCCTACCATCTTGTCCGTATCCGTGAGGGCGATGAATGGAAGACCGCCTTCAAGACCCCCAGGGGCCACTACGAGTACCTAGTAATGCCGTTTGGCCTCACCAACGCCCCGGCGGTATTCCAGGCACTCATGAACGACGTCCTTCGTGACATGCTGGAGGTGTTCGTGGTGGTGTACCTGGACGACATTCTCATCTTTTCCAGGACCCTCGAGGAACACATCCAGCATGTCCGCCGTGTGCTGGAGCGCCTCCTCCACAATCGGCTCTTCGTCAAGGCGGAGAAGTGCCGTTTCCACTCCAACTCCGTCGACTACCTGGGCTTCATCGTTGAGAAGGGCTTGACCCGAGCGGATCCTCGCAAGATCCAGGCTGTGGAGGATTGGCCAGAACCCACCACTCGGAAGGAGTTACAGAGTTTCCTCGGGTTCGCCAACTTCTACCGAAGGTTCATCCGGAACTACAGTCAAGTGGCGGAGCCACTTACCAAGCTGACCTCCCCCGCTCTGCCGTTCGACTGGTCCCCAGCGGCATGCGCTGCGTTCCGCTCCCTCAAGAGAAGGTTCACTTCCGCCCCTATCCTGCTCCACCCTGACCCCAAGAGACAGTTCATCGTGGAGGTGGACGCCTCGGATTCTGGCCTGGGCGCTGTCCTATCCCAACGTTCTCTTTCAGACCAGAAGGTGCATCCTTGCGCCTTCTACTCGCGTCGCTTCCTCCCTGCCGAGAGGAACTACGACACCGGCAATCGGGAGCTGCTGGCGGTCGTGGCTGCGCTGGAGGAGTGGCGTCATTGGCTAGAGGGTGCCGAGGAGCCTTTTACCATCTGGACGGACCACAAGAACCTGACGTTCATCCGCGCTTCCAGGCGCCTCAACGGTCGGCAGGCGAGATGGGCCAGTTTCCTCAGTCGGTTCGACTTCTCGCTGACCTTCCGCCCCGGTTCCCGCAACACGAAGGCCGACTCCCTGTCCCGGATGCACTCCAAGGGGGCTCCACCCTCTGAGGACCCTACTCCCATCCTCCCGGAGGCCCGAGTGGTTGGAGCCATCACCTTGGGCATCGAGGGTGTGGTAAGGCGTGCCCTACGCTTCCAACGTGCTCCTAGCAACGTCCCTAGGAGTCGTCTCTTCGTCCCCGACTCTGTCCGGTCCCAGGTACTGCTGTGGGGCCATACCAGCCGGTTCGCCTGCCACCCTGGCGTCCATCGCACGTTCTCCTTCCTGGCTCGTCGTTTCTGGTGGCCCACCATGCGGAACGACGTTAAGGAGTTTGTGTTGGCCTGCACGGTCTGTGCCCGCAGCAAGGCCTTTCACCAGGCACCCTCCGGGCTCTTGCAGCCACTTCCCGTTCCGAGCCATCCGTGGTCACATGTGGCGCTGGACTTCGTCACTGGTCTGCCCTCCTCCCAGGGGAACACCTGCCTTCTGACCGTGGTGGATCGATTCAGCAAGGGGGTTCACCTCGTGGCCCTCTCCAAGCTTCCCTCGGCGGCCGAGACGGCGGACCTCCTGACGCACCACGTGTTCCGCCTTCATGGGTTTCCCCAGGACATCGTCTCTGACCGGGGGCCCCAGTTCACCTCCCAGGTATGGCGGGCCTTTTGCAAGGGATTGGGGGCAACGGTCAGTCTTTCCTCTGGTTATCATCCCCAGACTAACGGGCAGACGGAGAGGATGAACCAGAGCGTGGAGTCTGCTCTTCGGTGTGTGGCAGCCGAGAGACCAGCATCCTGGAGCCGTTTCCTTCCCTGGGTTGAATACTCCATCAATTCAATGGTCAGTTCCGCCACCGGCCTCTCCCCCTTTGAGGTCTCCCTAGGCTACCAGCCCCCTCTTTTCCCCGCACAGGAGACGGAAGTGGCAGTTCCCTCCGTGCAGGTCCACCTCGACCGCTGCCGACGAGTTTGGGAGATCACCAGGACCGCGCTGCTCCGGACATCTGAGCGCGCCTGTCGTGGTGCCGACCGGCGCCGGGTTCCTGCGCCGACTTACCGCCCTGGGCAGAGGGTGTGGCTCTCCGCAAGGGACCTCCCGCTACGGTCCTCGGCCAAGAAGCTCAACCCCCGTTTCGTCGGACCTTTCGAGGTCCTGAAGGTACTCAGTCCGGCGGCCCTGCGCCTGAAACTTCCTGCATCCATGCACATCCACCCCGTGTTCCATGTCTCCCGGGTTAAGCCCGTCTCCCTCAGTCCCCTTATGCCTCCAGCTCCTGATCCGCCGCCTCCCGTGTTGGTGGATGGTCACCCCCAGTGGCAGGTCCGCCGGTTGATGGGCGTTCGTCGGCGGGGCCGGGGGTTCCAATACCTGGTGGACTGGGAGGGTTACGGCCCTGAGGAGCGTAGCTGGGTCTCCCGGCAGCTCATCGTGGATCCCGGCTTGATCACTGACTTCCATCGTGCCCATCCTGACGAGCCGGGTCGGCCTGGTCGCCGGGTGGCTCCCGTGGAGGGGGGGGTACTGTGAGGTTTCTGTCCTTGCTCACTCACTCGTTCTGTTCCTTTAACCCACCTCGCTCTGTTTTCTTTTGTTTCTGTTAATCATTCAATTCCCCCATTCACACGCTTCTTCCCAGTGACGTCGTCAGAGACGTCGTTGATTGGTTCTCTCCCGTCCGCACGCTTTTCAATCACATTCCCCAGCTGTCACTGCTTGTCAATCAATCAATCCCGTATTATTTATACCCCGTTTCTCCACTCTAGTTTTGTTGGATCGTTTTGATATTTCTCTGTTTGCATTCTCCGTTCCTGCTGCTGCTGCTGTTTGCTCTCTGTGCTTTACCTCCAGGATATTCCAAGAAGCCTTCCTCTTGGACACCTTTTCCCCGTGGCGACGCGCTCGCTCCGCTGCTGTTCCAGCACTCATTACGCACTTCGTCTGGGTGAGTTTTTTACTGACTGTCTTGATCAAATTCCGTTTTCGTGTGTTTCTATAACACTGAAGATTACCACCTTTTTTATCAGAAAGTCACTCACCCAGCGATCGCCTTTTTGTTGTTCTCACTTGGATAATATTTTTGGGACTCCCACTGTGTGTTGTTCACACCGAAGATATTATTCACATTGGATTGTTTTTTGGACTTCACTCTCAGTGTCTAATTTTGCACCGAAGATATTCACTTGGGATTGTGTTTTGGAACAGTGCTCACTGTGTGTATTTACACGAAGATATTCACTTGGGATTGTGTTGTGGAACTTTGCTCACTGTGTGTATTTACACGAAGATTAGTTCACTTGGATAACTTTTGTATTTGGGTACAAGTCACCTCTCCTGTTCTCCTGCTCGTTCCACCTGCACCCTTGTTGACTCGCTCCCTCTCTCTCTCTCTCGGTCCCGCAACACTTCGGAGATTCTGCCGAGAGAAGTCTGCAGAGCGGCTCAGACGTCAGCATCTGCTACCCCCTACTACCACCACGGGAGAAGCTGCAGAGCAGCAGAACATTTTCCCCCTAGCTTGTGTACCTGTCTTGTTTGACTTGCCTATTCTGTGCTCATTAATTAGTCTCAATAAACAAGCCCTTGTTTTTGGCAACTCTGAATTCCTACTCTCTTGTGTCGTGCGTTTGGGGTCGGTGTCAAACCATAACAAAAACCGGCCCGTGTTAATCATGAGAGAGGCTCCCCAAGGCAGTATCATCTGCATACTTAATACAAACTGAACTACTGAAATATTTTTATCTCCTATTTGCATAATTTAATTGAAGGTTGGAAGTAAATATGGTAATTTAAAGTGTGTGTGTGTGTGTGTGTGTGTGTGTGTGTGTGTGTGTGCGCGTGTGTGTGTGTGTGTGTGCATGCTGTTTCCTGTAGCCATTTCTGATCACAGAGAACATGTGGCCTCGAGGCTGTGTGCTGGACTGCCAGAGGGGGCGTCACAGAGCTGTGTGTGGCAGCAATGGGCGTCTGTACAAGTCCCTGTGTGCCTTCCAGAGGGCCCAGTGCATCAACACAAAGCTCCGAGCTGCTCCGCGAGCCCACTGTGCTGGTACAGTATGAGCCCTGCTCACACCACTGCATGTCTGGGCATCACGCTGGGTCAATACAATCGAGTCATGAATGAAATGTCACTCATCCTCAGTTGACCTATCTCAAACCCTGCCCTCTTTTCTTGATCCTCCAATCAGATGGGTCAGTTATGTCTTAATAGGTCTGACGCCATGATGTTCTTCTTCTTCTTCTTCTTCTTCTTCTTCTTCTTCTTCTTCTTCTTCTTCTTCTTCTTCTTCTTCTTCTTCTTCTTCTTCTTCTTCTTCTTCTTCTTCTTCTTCTTCTTCTTCTTCTTCTTCTTCTTCTTCTGATTGAACTAACAGTGGATTGAACTAACAGTGGATTGTACCCATCAGCCCCAATGCAGGTTCTGGAGACATTTGGAGAGATTAGATTAGATTAGATTCAAATGTATTGTCATCATACAGCACAAGTACAGTACAATGAAAATAAGTTTGCCATCCAACCAGAGTGCAAATGTAACAGTAAAGTGCAACAGTAATACAATGTACTACAAGTGATTAAACTGGGTATAAAATATATAAATTAGTACTGCTGAGTAATAGCGCTAATCAGATGTATCAACAGAGTATTGTAGAGTACATGCAGGTGAGAGCTTGGTTCTGTTGTTGATTCATTTGGACAGTTTTTTTATTGTTAATTGATGAATTAATTTCTCTCTTCTCACATTAGACCCAGACCAGTCTAAGTGCCAGCTGGCCCGCTCTCAGGCCCTGGAGGCCAGCACCCACAGTGGCAGCAGCCATGTTAGCCCTGTGGCGGCCATCTTTGTGCCAGAGTGCAGCCTAGACGGACACTTCCTGGAGGTGCAGTGTCACAATCAGACTGGTTACTGCTGGTGCTCGACCCCCGATGGCAAGCCTGTCAGTGGGACCTCAGTCATCCACCTAACACCCAACTGCACAGGTCAGATATGGTAGTTATGGTAGATATACAAGATACAAGATACAAGAGTTTTATTTGTCACGGCATACAGGTATACAGTGAAATGCGGGGGGTCTCGCCCGCAACAATGTGCATAATACAAGTAATAATATAATATAATATAATTAGGGCTGTCAGTTTATCGCGTTAATTAGATTAATTAATTACACAGCAAATTATCGCGTTATGAAAATTGACGCAAAATTAATTACAGCCGACCTATATTTACTTTAGACAAGTGGCAAATCGGTGCGCTTTTATTTTGAAATCCACGCTTGAGTTGGGCGTATTAAACTTGGCCCATTGAATGACCCGTAGCCTACTTGATCGTCACTTCACACATGCGTCGTCTATCAAACAAAACAAACACACAAAGGAATTAGCTCAGCTGGAACAAGATGTCAGCATCACCCGAGGCGATACTCCTGGGACCTATGAACGGCAAGTTCAATTTCAAAAAGAATATAGATGGGACAGTAAACAAGACCATTGTAATATGTAGCTTATGTCAAAAAGAATTTGCGTATCACCGAAGCTGCTCTAGTCTAACGTATCACATGAACGCTAAACATGTCCAGGCAAGTTGTTCGAGCAGCTCCAGTGTAGCTAACGTTAGCTCCAGAGCAACTCGCACGCTTCGTCAAACCACTCTTGGAGAATTACCGTTAGGCAAACGGTTGAGTAAATCCACCACAGACAAACTAACCAACAGCGTCGCGAAGTGGATAGCAAAATATTGTAGGCCAATAGCTATAGTGGAAGATAAGGGTTTAGCGGAGTCATTTCGAATAGCGTCGTCTGACCCAAATTACAAGCTACCCTCGAGAGCTACAGTGATGAAAAGGATCCACAACATGTATGACACAGAGAGGGAGGCGAGGGAAGGAAGAAGTGTTGGCACGGGCTGGCCCAATGGCCCTAACGGGTGATCACTGGACGTCGGTGGGCAATCATAATTATTTGGGTGTCACAGTGCACTTGATCGATACTGAGTGGAAACTGCAATCATTTGCATTAACGGTGACCAAAACTGTACTAGACCCTGTAGTCATGCCCCCAGACACTGTAGTAGACACTGTACTAGACCCTGTAGTCATGCCCCCAGACACTAGCTTGCTGTGGGCTGTTTTGATTTTTGAGGATACTGTAGCTTAGTGTAAACTGTTATTGGCTGTATCAGCAACAAATGTTACCTTATTGAGAGGTATGTTTTCATTCATTTTATTTTATTCAATTTAATAAAATTGATTTCTAAAGCATTCTTCACTTGCAGGTCACATAGTCCAAAAGAAGAGGGCAGCCTTACACACAGACAATGTAAACAAGCTGAAGCTTGTTTGTCTTAGCAATTGGCTCAAGGAATAGATGTCATGCATACAGTAGACCCTGTAGTAAACCCTGCACTAGACCCTGATTTTTGAGGATACTGTAGCTTAGTGTAAACTGTTATTGGCTGTATCGGCAACAAATGTTACCTTATTGAGAGGTATGTTTTCATTCATTTTATTTATTTATTTATTCAATTTAATAGAATTGATTTCTAAAGCATTCTTCACTTGCAGGTCACATAGTCCAAAAGAAGAGGGCAGCCTTACACTCAGACAATGTAAACAAGCTGAGGAATAGATGTCATGCATACAGTAGACCCTGTAGTAGACCCTGCACTAGATCCTGCAGTAGACCCTGCAGTAGACCCTGATTTGAGGATACTGTAGCTTAGTGTAAACTGTTAGCTGTATCAGCAACAAATGTTACCTTATTGAGAGGTATGTTTTCATTTTATTTATTTTATTTATTTAATAAAATTGATTTCTAAAGCATTCTTCTTGGTGTATTTAATTGATCAGTCACCTGCCACAATAATGTAATGTCCTTGAATTTTAAATATTTATATGAATATGAAATATAAATATGCGATTAAAATGCGATTAATTAGATTAATTAATTACAAAACCTGTAATTAATTAGATTAAAAATTTTAATCGCCTGACAGCACTAAATATAATATAATATAATATAATATAATATAATATAATATAATATAATATAATATAATATATATAAGTTATGGTAGATATGGTAGTTATGGTAGACATGGTAGTTATGCTAGATATGGTAGTTATACTAGATATTGTGCTAGATATGGTAGTTATTATAGTTATGGTAGTTATTCTAGTTTTGAATTATATATGGTAATTATGCTAGATATGGTAGTTATGGTAGTTACGGTAGTTGTGCTAGATATGGTAGTTATGCTAGATATGCTAGATATGGTAGTTATTGTAGTTATGCAAGTTATTGTAGTTGTGCTAGATATAGTAGTTATTGTAGTTATGCAAGT
This sequence comes from Notolepis coatsorum, assembly GCF_963971535.1. Classification (NCBI taxonomy): domain Eukaryota; kingdom Metazoa; phylum Chordata; class Actinopteri; order Aulopiformes; family Paralepididae; genus Notolepis; species Notolepis coatsorum. The sequence goes on along the minus strand of NC_140165.1, from coordinate 233,512,208 downwards.
TATGGTAGTTGTGCTAGATATGGTAGTTATTGTAGTTATGCAAGTTATGGTAGTTGTGCTAGATATGGTAGTTATTGTAGTTATGCAAGTTATGGTAGTTGTGCTAGATATGGTAGTTATGAGAAGAGAGGAATATTGTTTTAGTCAGGGGTTGAGACTCGTAACTGGGGCAAACATTATATTGGCCTAATAAGCAACACAATTATATTGTAAAAATGATATTCGTCATAATTACTGTCATTGCTTATCTACCTCTAACTTATTCACATTTCAAAATGTCACCTATGTAACATGACCTTTAGGCTGACATGGTATTTTTCATTAACAGATCAACTATACAGTCCATTCTGACTTCTGATTTTCTACCTTTTTTCTTCAATTTGAAATTGGAAAAGAGATTATGACTCTTGATTATGACTATCTTGCTCCCCATCATAATTTGAAAATGTTATTAAAATAATCATAGATTACATACATCTACAGTACATTCAATTATATGTATCTTTCAAGCCTGACAATCTGAATAAACTAAACATCCTGCATGAGTGTCTGTCCGCCATTGAAAACTGGATGGGCAGCAATTTTCTCCAGTTAAACGCGGCCAAAACACAAGTCCTGATTGTAGCGACTGAAAGTATTGCCTCTAGAGTAGGCAACGCAGATGAGGTCCCTTAAAACCTGTTAAGCTGTAGGGTCCCCCAATTGGTTAATACAGACCGTATTAATTAATGTTGTGTTTCTTTTTCAAATGTATCCAAGAGTAAAGACCCTACCACTATCAAAACAGCAGTCAAAGTGTATATTTTAAGCACTACTATATACAAGCACCCCCCCCCCTTCCTGGTCATTGCGTGCATTTGCCCCCCACTTGCCGGTCTAGGGAGGGTTGAAGCCTATCACATGTCTCCTCCGATACATGTGGAGGCAGCCAGCCGCTTCTTTTCACCTGACAGCGAGGACTCTCATTGGGTGAGTGTAACGCGTGGGAGGATCACACTACCTCACCCAGAGCCCTTCCTCGCTGAGCAGGCACCCCGACCGACCTGTAGGAGTCGCTGTTTACAACGACCAGGATACACCCCACCGGCTTCCCACCCGCTGACACTGCCAATTGTGTCAGTATGGACGACCGACCAAGCCGGAGGTACCGCGGCAGCTGGATTCGATCCCACTGTCTCTGCTCTGGTAGGCAGACGCTTAGTCTGCTGCGCTACCTGGCCGCCTTGTTTTTAACATTTTTCAAAAATAAGAGTTTCTCTGAATAATGTGAATTCTCTGTGCATTGCATTGGAAAAAAGTGAGTAATCACTCGAGGAAATGACTAAATCCAGATTTAACACTGCCATTGGAAAGAGGAGATTTGGCCATAATAAGGTCATTTATAAGCCTGATATTCTATATTCTATATTCAAATGCATTATAATTCAAATGCATGTGTCCGGAAGGCAGAATTCAGTACTGTATCTACAAATCATTCTGTTTAATCATCTTCCCTTTATTAATTTGCTTAGATTTGTACACTTGATCTCAAGAAGTTGCTGAATGAGCTCAGTGAGCGAAATCTGATCACCCGCAATTTTAGCATGGTGTTATTCACTGTCAAAGATGCAAAGAAAAATGATAATTTATATTCTCCTTTGTTTCATTATGATTTACTCAAGCATAGTAACAGACACACTATTTCTGACACTGGGAATACATTCCCTAAGGTCCATAGATGTTCCTAGATACCAAGAACATGCAAATGGACCTTGTAGAAGTGGAGCAATCTTCCATTTACTTGGGCATGTACTTTTAGGTGGATTTTATGAAAATAGGGCTACAGCTTAACAGGTTTAAATGAAATGTGCGCCCCCACTTAAGAAACCTCTGGGTTATATTTGAACAGGCTATGCACCTGGACAAACATGTCAAAGCTCTGACCGCACCTGTTTCTTTCATTTGAGAAACATTGCTAAACTCGGTCCATCATGGAAATGTCTGTACACGCCTTTATTTCACCGCGACTCGACTACCGCAACTCACTATTCACCTGCCTAAATAAAACATCTGTGGATCAACTTCAGTTGGTCCAAAATGCTGCTGCCAGGCTACTCACTAGGTCAAAAAAATCACCCCCATCCTAGCTTCCCTGCACTGGCTCCCGTTAAATTTCAGGATCAATTTCAAGGTGCTGGTGTTCGCCTACAGAGCCCTCCATGGGCAAGCCCCCCCCTACATCACCAAGCTCATCCACTCACTTTTCACATCCACTTTCTTCTAGCCGGTCACTGTGGTCATCCGACCAGGAGCTCCTGGTGGTGCCCAGGATGCGTGTATATTTTCCCTAACGCTCTTTCACTTCCGCGTTCGGGATGCACGGTCTGATTGGCCACTGACGTTTCTCTCAGCGCCAATCGCGTTACTCCTAACAATCGCGCCTAACTTTCAGTTCCACAGCCCAAGTCCTTCAGTTCCACAGCCCAAGTCCGACATAACATCAATATACTAACTAACTAGCTATTCATATCAATCGAAATAACGTATTGTTTTCATCTCTCTATATTAACGTAAACTAGCTATTCATATCAATCGAAATAACGTATTGTTTTCATCTCTCTATATTAACATGATTCCATCAACACAACATAAATGTTCAAAACACGACTTCATTATTGCGCAATCTTGCAGTGATTTGAAGCTTATCTCTGCTCTGTTTACCTTGGGTGGACGAGCAGTGAGTTTTAATATTGAGCACGGCATAAGAATAGCCTACCAGTAGCCTAAAAACCGCATGAGCATTCTATTTGTAGGTAATATGCTCTTGCATGTGACGCGACTTTGGGCTTCATTATTCAGCCACAGGCAGGAGTCTTTAGATCACAGGCTGGTCATGCATAATCTCGCCCACCAGACTCTTCTACCGAATTGACTAGGTTATGCAAGTCAATCAATAGATTACACTTTCTGTAGGTCTAACACTCACCTACTCATTCTGTTGTGACACAACATGACATGTTAGGGTTGTCACCTTCCGTGATCATGTTTGAACCAATGTGTAAAAAATCTGTTTTAGATTAGGCTGTAAAAATCTGTTCTATAGGCTATATTTAGTCTAGTTTATTAGACATAAAGCATTTAAAAATACGCAGTGATCCTCCATCTTCCAGCACGAGGGTCGGTGGACATAGGACGTGCAATAATGAAGTCGTGAACATTTATGTTGTGTTGATGGAATCACGTTAATATAGAGAGATGAAAACAATACGTTATTTCGATTGATATGAATAGCTAGTTAGTTAGTATATTGATGTGATGTCAGACTTGGGCTGTGGAACTGAAGGACTTGGGCTGTGGAACTGAAAGTTAGGCGCGATTGTTAGGAGTAACGCGATTGGCGCTGAGAGAAACGTCAGTGGCCAATCAGATCGCGCATCCCGAACGCGGAAGTGAAAGAGCGTTAGGGAAAATATACACGCGCCCAGGACCAGGCTAAAAACAAAAGGGGACCGAGCTTTCGGTGATGACAGCCCCAAGGCTCTGGAACACCCTCCCCTTAAACATGAAAACCTTTTCGCTCCCTTTGAACACATTTTTAAAAGGCAGCTAAAAACGTACCTCTACAGGCAGGCTTTTAAACACATTTTTCTGTTCATGTCTTTTAGTATTTTTTAGTTTTTTAGTTGGTTTAGCTAATTTTATATTTGATTATTTTCTTCAAATGTTTCCCCTTACTGTATTTTATTGATGTTATATATTACTGTTGTAAAGCACTCGTGCTGAGAAGGGCGCTATATAAATAAAGTTTTACTTACTTACTTACTTACTTACTATGTAGGGTTTAAAACAGTCCTTACATACATCTACATGTAGGTTTAAAACAGTCCTTATATACATCTACATGTAGGTTTAAAACAGTCCTTATATACATCTACATGTAGGTTTAAAAACAGTCCTTATATCAAATCAAATCAAATCAAATTTATTTGTAAGGCCCGACAACACACGTTAATGTCCCCATGGGCCGTACACGTCTTCTTTAAACAAGTCAAGAAGAAACATAACAATAAGTCAAGAACAGAACAAGAACACCATAAGGTCCAACAAATTTAAAATAAATGCAAATAAATGAAAGAATGCAAGCACTCCCAGACATACCCCACGCGAAGGTACGGAAAAACTCACTAAAACCTAACAATAGGGAAACATGCTCCACAGGCAGTGTGAAGGAGAGAAACCTTAGAAGGGCCATTCAAGGGGGGATCTCCCTTCTTAGATGTCGGTGATAGTAGTGTTGCAGACTAACAGTTGGTAAGCATGCACTCAAGTGTGTAGTGAAACACAGATGAGTGCATGCAATAGCAACTGAACATTTTGAAAGATTAAAGATAGAGCTGATAGCGATAGCAACTGAACATTTTGAAAGATTAAAGATAGAGCTGATAGCGAATCTATTTGAGGCACAGGGGCGGCGCAAAGAGGGTCGCGTCCTCCCCGTCTTAATCACGGGACATTCAACACTCCGGTCATTGCTCCGAGACAGCCGGAGACAGGGAGATAGGGGGCGGCGCAGAGAGGGTCGCAACCTCCCCGACATCATCGCGGGACGTCCAGCACTCCGGTCACCACTACAAGGCCGCCGGAGACAGGGAGACAGGAGGGCACGCAGAGAGGGTCGCATCCTCCCAGCCTTCATCACAGGACGTCCGACACTCCGGTCAGCACTCCAGGACAGCAACTCACAGGGAGACAGGGAGACGGGACAGGCGTTAGACAGCTCGCGTGATTGTAGTGGGCGGACATAGCAATAGATACAAGTGGTAAGCATATATGTGAATAGAGTAGATATTTGAAGTAAGCATATTATGTGAATAGAATAGAAGTACTTAACCCAGCAATGAAGCCGCGTTGACAGGCCAGTTGACAAGACCACGGACAGACGACGGTAAGTAGCTGATCCATGGCCTCGGTGGTGCATGTAGAGCAGTCACTGCAATCTTGGCCAAGACCCCAAGGCATCCATCACCTTAGTCAGCACTAGGAGACTGGCACTCAGAGATGGGGGAGTTTTTAAACCTTTTTAAACCTACATCTACATGTAGGTTTAAAAACAGTTCTTATATACATCTACATGTAGGTATAAAACAGTCCTTATATACCTCTACATGTAGGTATAAAACAGTCCTTATATACATCTACATGTAGGTTTAAAACAGTCCTTATATACATCTACATGTAGGTTTAGAACAGTCCTTATATACATCTACATGTAGGTTTAAAACAGTCCTTATATACATCTACATGTAGGTTTAAAACAGTCCTTATATACATCTACATGTAGGTTTAAAACAGTCCTTATATACATCTACATATAGGTTTAAAACAGTCCTTATATACATCTACATGTAGGTTTAAAACAGTCCTTATATACATCTACATGTAGGTTTAAAACAGTCATTATATACATCTACATGTAGGTTTAAAACTCCTATTTGGAGAAAGAACAATACCTTTTCTTGCCAACTTCTTCAGTTAATTATAATTATTCCAGCCAACCTTTCAAGATAGATGTGGTCTGAGCATGATTGTCCTTTGCATTTAACCAAACCTAGCCATGAAGGAGCAGTGGGCAGCCACAGTGCGGGACCTGGGGCTCAACTGCTGTGACTTGTTTAAATGCAATGGCAGGAGTATCCTTTATGGTGTGGGAGGAAACCCAGGCCAACACAAGAAGAACATGTAAAACTCCTCACAGAGAGTCCACACTCCCTCCAGTTCCAACCCAGGGCCATGCCACCCAAAAGCAGTCCCTTCAATCCGGATGGCACCGGTTAGGCCGCAATAAACAAATAAGGATGAAAAAGACAGGTCATGGTTGTTGTTCTTCTTATATTGTCAACATCCGTTACTCTGATCCTGAAAGTCTTGGCTGAGCCTTATTAATGGGTTGAAGAAATCCTCCTTGTTGATTGTGATGCTTGTCATGATGTTTGTACCACAGGTCACATGGCTGCAATGGCTCAGATGACTGATTTGGGATCAGTAGGTAAGATACAATCTTTACAATACTAGACATGGACTGCATGTGTGTCTGTTTATAGATTACCAGTCAGCAACATGTTGCTGAGAAAATAAAATCTGGGGAGTGTGTGTGTGTGTGTGTGTGTGTGTGTGTGTGTGTGTGTGTGTGTGTGTGTGTGTGTGTGTGTGTGTTGTGTGTGTGTGTGTGTGTGTGTGTGTGTGTGTGTGTGTGTGTGTGTGTGTGTGTGTGTGTGTGTGTGTGTGTGTGTGTGTGTGTGTGTGTGTGTGTGTGTGTGTGTGTGTGTGTGTGTGTGTGTGTGTGTGTGTGTGTGTGTGTGTGTGGTGTGTGTGTGTGTGTGCGTGCGTGCATGCTATCTGATCTAACACCCAATTCGCTTTGCTGCATTTGTGGTAATGCATCATGCAGAGAGAGAGAGAGAGAGAGAGAGAGAGAGAGAGAGAGAGAGAGAGAGAGAGAGAGAGAGAGAGAGAGAGAGAGAGAGAGAGAGAGAGAGAGAGAGAGAGAGAGAGAGAGAGAGAGAGAGAGAGAGAGAGAGAGAGAGATAAGGAGATCACAGATGGGTGAATGTATGGAAGAAGAGAGGTGAAGTGTGGAATATGAAAGCAGGTTGAAAGGAGGAGGCCTGTTGGTAACTGAACTGAGGATTAGCAGATGGAGAGAGACATTATTGAACAACTGAAGCATCTCAGTGACAGGAAGACATAAGATGGAAAGAGAGACAAAGAGAGAGAGAGAGAGAGAGAGAGAGAGAGAGAGAGAGAGAGAGAGAGAGAGAGAGAGAGAGATGAATGCAGTATTCTGTCGCTATGATTCATTTCCATTCCTAATCAAATGCTTTATTAAATCTCCATCACTGGCGGAGAATACCAAGTCA